>NC_041227.1:104786811-104819024 GCF_002837175.3 Physeter macrocephalus | reverse complement strand
CACATGCCGCGGAGCGGCTGGGCCCGTGAGCCACGGCCGCTGGGCCTGCGCGTCCGGGGCCTGTGCTCCGCAACGGGAGAGGCCACAACAGAGGGAGGCCCGCATACCACAAAAAAAAAAAAAAAAAATTCTGCCTAATTTGGGACAATGGAACATAGGTAGATTTACGTAAAAAATCTAGAAATTTAAAAAGAAAAAATAGTGTTGTTACTCTGTCCCAATCTGAATGAAGGTGTGTTCTCAGCGACAAGACAGAAGAGGTTGTTTTGGTTTTGCTTTTTAGAAGTATGCCCCTGCCTTTCTCAAATTTTCCCTTGAAGGCTTATCTCCTGTTTCTCCAAGTATACTCTGCAGTCTGTCTGCAGCATCAGGATCACCTCAGGAGCTGGTTGATAGTGTGGCTGCCTAAGCCCAGCAACCAGCCCTTGACTTGAGGAATCGGGGCCTCTGGAGGTGGGACCTCGGCATCTCTGGTTTCATTAACAGGCACCTCACGTGCTTCTGATGCGCGCTGAAATTTTAAAGTTACTCGTCTGTACCGCCTGTGTTCACCCAGGGCTTTTGCCAGCTAGATACTATGCAGAAATTTTGAATTAATTGGATGTTCTTAAATGTGTTTTTCCTTCACTCCACTAACTGCTTTCTTCCCCCCAAAATCTATCTTCTAAAGGAACTCCATGAAAAATTGGTTCGTATCCTATCCAAATTGATAAACTCTGTTACATAAAAATTGGCAGCCTCAGATTTTTCTGTGGAACTATAGGTTCTGGGCTATGATCCATGGAGTCTTGGAGGACAAGCAGTGCTTCAGGGGCCAGTGGAGTGGAGCCCACTGGGGCTTCTGCTTTCTCCTCATGCCGGGGTGCTGCTTCAGATCAGATTTCAGTAGACAAAACACTTCCTTTTTTTTAAAACAAAAAAGTTTCCACTATTTTCTTTCAAAGAGTTTGGAAGCCACTATAATGACTCTGTCACCTGGTTAATTTTCTACTGATTTTTACATATTCAGAAACCTCGTGGTTTTTTGTAAAAAGAATATTTTGGATGTCTCGGTTGCTGCCTGGAATATGGTGGCCACTTGGAATATGGCTATTTCACAAATTTTGAAGGCATTTTGTTGACTAGTAAAGCACTGACTTAGCCTCTGTTCCTTGTACTTCTAATTTTAGTAGAGTATAGAAATGGTCTGTGTATTTAATTTTAGTTATGTAAATACACACACACACACACATTTACCCCCATGGCCCTGACGGTGCAGTCAGTGCTTGAGGCTCACAGGTCTCAGAAAGGTGCATTCTAAGGTTCTGGAGAAAGAATCAAAAAATGTCACCCTCTAATACAGAAGTTCACAAAACTTAAATGAAATGATTGAGGTTAGTCACCTGCAGAAATGTCTGCAGAAAATAAGTCACCTAGAAGCTATAAATTTAAGTGTACTGCTGATAGTAGACCTAGGACACTTCAGTCTCTGCAAAGATGCCCTGAGCTACCTCACGGATAAAGGGAAGTGTCAAAGCAGATGCGCCTTACAAGATAAACTATAGGAGATCGCCATCACGTGGTACATTTTGATGACTGACTCGGAATGTGGAAAAGAGAGCTGGAAAGTTAGATTGCTTTCCTTGTTCCTCTAACGTTGTCCAGGCAAAGGGACAACCTGATTGGATGAGAAGATTGAGCTATCTGAGCAAATTCCTAGAGTAAGGAAGGGCGCTTTGTGTACTTGGGTGACAATGGCTCATAAGAACTTTTGTTCTCATTACTCCGGTTCTGGGCTCTGCCAGCAGTCTTCTCAAATTTGATCAGCTTGAGTGAGCCCAGCACATAAATCGGCGCTCTGGTTTTAGTTCTGTTTTGTGCAAGTTTAGAGCAGCCAGATCCTTGGCCCTGATCACTTGCAGGTGAACTGACTGAATCGGCTCTGTGAACCCACAGTGTCAAGGACACTTGTGATGGGTCCGCTGGAGCAGCCAGCTGGCCTCATGTACTTTCTCCCCCCTTGGCCTCAGTACTATGTCCCTATCACTAAGTACCCCGTGTTAATTGCTTTTGTTGTGCTGGGTCTGTATTGTGGTCAATGCCTACAGACAGAGAAATGTGAATTAAAGCATTTGATACGTTGATGATGTTTGCTTGTTTTTTAATAAAATTAAAGTGCAGCACTTGAAAAATATGATCCTGTGTTGCTTTCTTTGACACAACAGTGAGAAAACGGCTTTGAGTTACTTTCACAGAAGATAGTCCTTGGTCTACAGCAGAACAGAAATTACAATATGTGGCAAGTTCTGGGTCAGATACGTTTGGATGGAAAGGAGAATATACATACTTATCAGCTGGCTTGTGGCAGAGTAGAGCAGTAAAGGAAGTCGAATAAATGAGGTGAATTCATCTCATTTTCAGTTGTTACAGTGGAAAGAGAATTTATTTGAATTATCTAGGTTGAAAACCCATCCTCTACCACTGTTTAACATTAGGCAAGTTACTTGTTCTGCTTGAGCCCCCCAGTTCTTTGTAAAAGTGGGAGCTATGCCAGTGGAGAGGTTGCAGAGTCAGGTGCTTAGAGGAGAGAGGCAGGTGACGAAGGTGGGGGTGGTGGAACTGGGCAAACTAGAGCACCTGACCGCAGGGAAGCAGGTCCAGGAGCACAGAGCTCATCTTTCTAGGAAAGGTGGAACTGTGGGCTTTTCATATGAAACCTAATTTTTAAATATACGGGTTGGCAACTCATTACCTGTAGCCTCCCACAGGCTTCTGTGATGATTATAATGGGAGGGAAAAGTGAAGCATCTTATACTTGGCAGAAATGTGCACTTCCTTCCATTTGAATTTTTATAAAGCTTTATGGTTTAACAGCTGTGATCTGGATTTCATATGACGTTTTGTGGCAAATAACATTTTTATTCATTTCATTAGAGGAAAAAGTGCAGTCCAGCTTCATTCTGTCATCTTTACTCAGAATTCCGTTTTTACAATTTCTTTTTGAAATGAAATTCACTGCTCATTTGCCTGTTTTTTTTTTTTTTTTTTTTTTGTGGTATGCGGGCCTCCTTCTGCCGTGGCCTCTCCCGTCGCGGAGCGCAGGCTCCGGACGCGCAGGCCCAGCGGCCACGGCTCACGGGCCCAGCCGCTCCGCGGCACGCGGGATCCTCCCAGACCGGGGCGCGAACCCGGTTCCCCTGCATCGGCAGGCGGACGCGCAACCACTGCGCCACCAGGGGAGCCCCTGTTTTTTTTTTAAACAGGCAATGCCAAGCATAATGCACCCTTTCTTGATCATAATTTTAAACATGAGTTATCGTGTTTGGCGGTGATATCTACAGAAGTTCCCAAGAAGGCTCTCTATTAACTAAATAGCCCCTGACAGTACCATGTTTTGACTTCTTTTTTTTTTTTTTTTTTTTTTTTTCTTCCTTTTTGGCTGTGCCACACCCTTTGCTTAGTTCCCCAGCCAGGGATTGAAACTGGGCCACGGCAGTGAAAATGCTGAGCCCTAACCACTGGACAACCAGGGAACACCCCATGTTTTGACTTCTTCAGTTACAGCTTGGGCACTTGGGTATCATGCTAGATGTTTTATTTACTCTTATCTCACTATAATCTACAATGTTGTGAGGCATTATGAACTCCATTTCACAGATTGGTAACTCAGGGCTGGATGTTAATCCCGGGTCCTAATGCCTGCTGCTTTTTCGTCACCAACACAACCCCCACCAACAGTATAAAAAAAAAAGTTTAATGTAGGCAGATATATCATTGTGCCGGACACTAGGAATGCTGGGGTTTATGATACAGCCTTCAACAAGGAAACTGACCCCATACGTGGAAGGAATTCAGAGATTTTAATGAACTGAAAGTGTTAAAACATTGCCTATAAATAGAAATTTAATTTTTGTGGTACCGTTGTGGAACTAGAAAATGAAAACTTTTTATCACGTGTGAGTAGACAGAAGGTAAATTCATCTATGGGAAAGCTGTGTACCCTGAGCTTCTTGAGGACAGCTTGCTCACTTGGTCATTTTGCATTCAAATTAATGACTCTTTGCACGTCTTTTTGAAAATTCTGTTCTATGTGTTATGGAACACTTACTCTGCAGGGCATTGTACTCAGCCTCCGATTTCCAGCATAGGCGGGCACCCAGGAGTTTTGAGCAAATGAAGTTGCTGAGGCGCTGCACTCGGACGGAGACCAACCCTGGCAAACAGCAGGACTGTGTGCTGCCAGAGCCTGTGTGTGTGCTCCTACGGCGTGTCTGCGTACATCTCAGGCCCCATTCTCTGGGAAGTGCTCCAGCCAAGGCTCTGCCAACGGCCATGAACGGGAGCGGAGTTCTTACCCCAAAATAGCCGCTTTGGCATGAGTTTTAGTTTGGGCTAAAGGTAGTCAGAAACACTGTAGATTCAGGGAAAGTTCTTTACTTCCCCCTCAATTGCTTAAATTTACATTGGAAAAGGGCCCGTACCAGAAGACAGCTGTTATCAGCTATAGCTTACCACCTAAGAAACACCAGCGTAACAGGACAACCTTTGTTTTTCGAACATCTCCTCTAGCTTCCTAGGAATGGCCTTCCTCCCCTTTGTACATTCAGATCCCTACCCCTTCCTTTAGCTCAGGAGGTTACAGAAGTTTCAATTACCTGGCTGTCTTTGGGTCTTCATATCTTTACGGGGCTCTCATACGTACATAATTTTGTTTGTTCTTCTGTTACTCTGTCTTATGTCAATTCAATTATTAGACCAACTGAAGAACCAAGGAGGAAAAATGTTCCCACCCCTACAGCCATGTTTGGACCACGTGACCGTTCCTCCCTCGTATTTGATTGGACCCAGGAAGCCCATCCACAGACCAGCAGGCAAGCAGATTATCCGCTGGGCTTCGTTTTCACAAAATGCCTTTGTAACCTTTAAGTCTGTCCTCCTCAAAGTGTGGCCCACAGGCTGTTTTCTTCCAGTCCACCGGGAAATAAGTACAGAAACTGAGAGTAAGAGTTTAGAAATTTGTATAGCTATTTTGTCAGTTGACTGTTGGATCTAACCCTAATAAAAATGTGGCTTGTATTGTATATGTCTCTTTATGTCACTTTTCTCTTTATTGTATTTTATAAAAATATTGGTACATGATGCTGTTGGCCTAAAACAATAGACTGCCAAATAGTTCTCCAGAATTGTAGTTCAAGGTCTATAACCATGGCAAGCCACCTGCGAGGGAAGGAGCACTCTTTTATAGAGGGGAAAAGGCAGTTGGGAGGGCTATAGTAAATAAAGATTCCACAGCTTTTCATTGGCTCAGTCCTCGCCAGGAAAGCAGAGGAGTGTTTCTTCTTCCTGTTGGGCCCTACTATCATCGCAGGGTCTGAGAGCTCCTCATTCTTGTCTCCTGACTCTTTTTAATTGTCTATTAATTTTTTACAGTGTATTAGAATTCTTTTTAAAAAGAAAGAAACAAAAAAAAAACACCTGATTTTGGACTTCCCTGGTGGCGCAGTGGTTAGGAATCCACCTGCCGGTGCAGGGGACGCGGGTTCAATCTCTGGTCCTGGAAGATCCCACATGCTGTGGAGCAACTAAGACCGTGCGCCACAACTACTGAGCCCGCCTGTTGCAACTACTGGAGGCTGCACGCCTAGAGCCCGTGCTCCACCGCAAGAGAAGCCACCGCAGTGAGAAGCCCGCGCACCGCAACACAGAGTAGCCCCCGCTCGCCCCAACTAGAGAAAGCCTGCCTGCGCGCAGCAACAGAGACCCAATGCAGCCAAAAATAAATAAGATTAAAAAAGCAAACCAAAAAAACACCTGATTTTTCACTACAGATGGTTTAAGAAGCACTGCTTTAAATAACATGCTTTCTTCCACTGGGAAAGGAGGGGCCGAGCTGCAGTGAGTTTCTGTTCCTTAGAAAAAAATTAACTCTGACTGACATGTTGCAAGAGGCTTGCTTTAATTTGATAAAAGGAGCAGTGACCTTTAGTATCTGATACCAAAGCTTGTGACCATGATTCAGGTAATAGCGATGGACTCCGGACCAATGAAACACCCAGACAACAGGAGGAGATAAGACTAGTAAGAAACTATTATTTCAAGAGAGGTAAGAAATTATGTAAACTGGAACATATAAACTAAGAACCATATGGTCTGGAATTAAGTAGCATAATAACATATTTGTAGAGCATTTCATCATATATAGAGCAATGTTATATGAAGTATTTTCTTTATTCCTCACAAAAAACCAATTGATTAGGCAGAGCAGATAATAATTTCAATTTTCCAAATGAGTACACTGTGATTCAGAAAGGGTAGTGACGTACCAGTGTCACACAGAGCTGGGATAAGATACCAATCCAGTCTTGTGACTCTAAAATCTAGTGGGGTTTGTGTTGCTTATGATTTTTTCACTAAGTTATGTCACCTTCTGTCTAGGTCAGGGGTTCTTAGCCTTTACTGGGCCACAAGCAGACCTCTGTAAGAAGCCGATTATAGTTATGGACACACATACGTTGCTATACACATTCAGCAGGATTTTGCAATGAACTTCAGGGGCCTCCTAGACTCCAATTAAGAACCTCTGTACCAAGAACCAGTCCTAGCTGGATTCCTCAGACATATTTAGTATCAACTGGCAATGAACTTGCTCTGTCCAGTTATCTTCTGCCACCTTCAGTCATTTTGTATTCTGACTCATCCACAAGCCCACTGAGTACTACAGAGAACTCAAGGGCACACAGGTTCAGAAGAGCTGGCAGTGGAGTGATGCTTCAGGAAGAAAGGAAGTGTCGTTAGGCTAAGCCTCAAAGGAAACTCCATTCTGGCATATTCAAAGGACATAGTGTTGGCCAAGCTGGAGAGAAGCAAATATTTTTGTGCGTTTTCTTTTCTTTTGTTTTGTTTTTTAAATTAATTTATTTATTTTGGGCTGCGTTTGGTCTTTGTTGCCACGCGCAAGCTTTCTCTAGGTGCGGCAAGCAGGAGCTACTCTTTGTTGCTGTGCCTGGGCTTCTCATTGCGGTGGCTTCTCGTTGCAGAGCACGGGTTCTAGGCGCGCTGGCTTCAGTAGCTGTGGCATGTGGGCTCGGTAGTTGTGGCGCACGGGCTTAGCTGCTCCACAGCATGTGGGATCTTCCCGGACCAGGGATCGAACCCACGCATTGGCAGGCGGATTCTTAACCACTGCGCCACCAGAGAAGTCCCGAGAAGCAAATGTTGGTGTAGAAGATTAATGGAAGATGAATTTGGAGAAATAACAGAAGACCAAGTTGTAGAGCATTGAACAAGGACTAAAGATGTCAGCTTTAAGTCTGTGAACCGTATGGTGCCATCTATAAATGGCATTTTAAGACGATTACTCTAGAAGTACCGTGGAAGATGGATCGGAACGGGATGGATTGGAAACAGGAAGCCTAGTTTTACTATAATCCAGGAGCAAGCAGACTAGGGTTTGAATTTAGGTAGAGACAACAGACATGGAAATAGAGGCAGAAATGAGAACATTTACAGAGGAAGAATTGACAGGTCTGGATGAAGGATGCCTTGAAGAAAGGATTAAATAGTCTCTCAAGATTTTGAACCTTGGAAGAATGAATTTGTTCAACAAATATTGATGTGACTGATACAAACGGGGAACTGCTGGGTATCAGGTTCACACATACAAGGCCAAGGCCAGCATCTGACTGATTCAACCAGTAAAGTTATAAGCAGCCATTTTTACAAGTAGCAAAGTTACAATAAGCCAAAGGTGCCAACTCCCCATGATTTTTGTACAGCACCCAAAGAGGCAGAGTGACTGCAATGTGAGTTATGGGACACCCCATTGCTAAGGAGCTAATTCTAGATTGGAGGAAAGTGGTTTGAGATTCTGAAGCCCAGGTCTCACCAGAACCCCAGAGAAATGGGAAACTGGCTCATGACAGCTTCCCAGGGGGTATAAGGACGCAAACAGAAGATGACCTTGTACCGGCTCCTTATAGGTTTCCCATCATCTCATGCCTGGGAATGGAGCTGTTCCTCTACGCTGGGGGTGGCAGTGGCTGGGGGGTGGCGGCAGGGGTAGTTTTGAGGAATAGAAGATACACTTGGTACTAGATACATAGACTATAAAGTTAGATCAGGACATTCATGTACTGGCCAGACTACAGGCATAGGTTTTTGTGTCATTCGCAGAGAGGTGGGGCATATTGAGTGCTGGACTTTCAGCTCCGGGTCCTGGGTTCAGGTCCTGGCTCTGTCACTCACTAGGTATGTGTTCCAGTCACCATGGCTGTGTGACACATTACCTGAAAACTAAGTGGCTTAAAATAGCAACATTTATTTTGTTCCTGAATCTGCAACAAGGGCAGGCCTCTGTGCATTTTCACATGAGTCAGATTCTCCTCCCAGCATATGCTGGGACAGCTCGAAGGCTGGGGACTGACTCAGCGGAAAGCTCACCCATCCGGCAGTTGCTGCTGGCTGTCAGCTGGGGCTGCAGCTTCCTCACACATGGTGTCTGAGCTCCCAGGAAAGCATCCTGAGAGGGAGAGCCAGGCGGAAGCCCTATTCCTTTGTGCCCCGGCCTCAGAAGTCACACCGTGTCACTTCTACCATATTCTATTCACCAAGGCAGTGACAAAGGCCTGCCCGGTTTCAACAAGAGGAGAAACAGACAGCCTCTATTGGGGGTGGGGAGGAAGGTTCTGGAAGAGCATGCTGTCCTGGAAAGAGTGCTGTGGCCATTTTTGGAGGATACAATCTGCCAGAATGTTAACCTGATCTCTTTTTTTTTTTTAATTGTGGTAAAATACACATAATATAAAACTTACCATTGTAGCCATTTTTAAGTGTGCAATTTGGTGGCATTAAGTACACTCACAGTGTTGTGCAATTATCACCACTATTCATTCCCAGAAACGTTTCATCATCCCAAACAGAAACTCCAAACCCATGAGACAATAACTCCCTATTCTTCTTCCAGTCCCTGGTCACCTCTGTTCTGCTTTCTGTCTCTGTGAATGTGTCTATTCTAAGTACTTCATGGAAGCGGAATTCATACACTATTTGTCCTTTTGTGCCTGGTTTATTTCACTTAGCATAACGTTTTCAAGGTTCTAACATGAGTCTCTTTTCTCATCTATAAAAAAAAATGAAGAATAGAACAGGGCTGCTTGGAGGATTTAATCAGATAATACATGTTATGGTGTACAAATTTCTTGATACTCCTCCCATCAAAAAGTGAAATCTAATTCCACTTATAGGGACTGGCCTTAGTGACCTGTTTCCAATGAAGGGAATGCAGCAGAAATGGGGGTCTTCTGAGGCTTGGTCATAAAAGGTGGTATGACTTTTGCCTGGTTGTTGGGACACTTGCCCTTGGAACTCAGCCCTTTCTTCAGTACTGCACAGAGAAAATATATCTGCTGCCAGGAAAAGCCCCCTAGCATTAACTGTCAGATGTATGAGTGAGTCAGCCTGAAGACGATTACAGCCCAGCCTTCAAGCCACCACCACAGACGCCAAGTAGAGCAGAAATGAACTGTTCCAACCAAACCCTACACAAGTTACAAAGTCAAGAGCAAAACCAATGTTATTTTTGTGTTTTTACACAGCAGTAGATAACCAGAACATAAGTTTCTGTTCTTATGTTCAGAGCCAAGCAACCAGCCAACAACCATTTCCCTCTTCTTCCTTGTGCCCCCAAATGACAGCCAAATACTCTGAGAAGGTGACCTCATTCCAACTCAGGGGTAACCAACATGGTAATCCCATTCTCTTGGCAGCTGGAGGTGGACATGTGACCCAGTTCTAGCCAATGAGACATAATGGGGAGATCTGCTGGGGTACCTCCAGAAGAGAGTGCCTGGCTCTGAAAAAGAGATACAGAGAGAAAGAGGTGGTGTCATGACTGTGTGGGATACCTGCAACCACTGAGGTCATTTTTTTAACCAGGAGGTAAGCAGAACTGAGGGCAAAGCCAACAGGGCAAGAATGGCAGTGTGGGAAGTTGGAAAGACCCATTGATGACAGTGTTGAGGCACTGAGTCAGCCAATCCTGGAACTGCCCTTCTTTGGGACTATATGATGGTATGTGAGATGAAAATTTTCCTTATTTTTTAAAGTTGGGTTTTTTGTTCATGGCCACCAAAAGCAACATCCTAACTGATATGTTTAAGTCAAGTGAGTTCCTAAGGAACATAGGAACACAGTAAGTGGAAATAAATGTCAGCTATGATGATGATGATGATGATGATGATGATGATGAAGATGATGAAAGAGGGCGGAATTCTTGGAGAGCAGAATATTCAGGTGAGAATAGCAGAGATCCTGGATTTTGAAGAAAACGCTCCCCTTTATGGGGGAGTGGACAAGTAGAATCAACAGAGGACAAGGTGACAAATAACCAGGAAATGAAAGAAGACGTGAAGTATGATGCCAGCCAAGGAGATGAGATTACACGTATCTCCTCCCACTTTCTGAAAGTTCACATTACACTCTTTTGCTTTTACCAAACACCTACCTTAGTCCCTGTTTTCAACAACCAAGAGACACCCAAAGAGGATTTTCGCCTTTATGGAAAAAAGCCATTGCCATATTAATGTACTAACGTACATTTTTTGTAAAAGCAAAGTGATCTAGCTCAAATTATTTGAAAGCAGGAGGATACTCTTTGCTTTATGCCATATAGGAGCACTCTACTTTCAGAGAGCGGGGGAAAGCTGTATCAATACCAAGGGGTGATTCCACCATAGAGAATCCTGCAGAGCAGATTCTCTTGCCATCACATCAGTGGTGACCTCAAAGGGGACAAACTTGACACGCAAAAGCCAGGTGGTCGTATTTGCTGATACCCCATGAGGTGTTCTGCTAGATCAGTGATTCTCCAAGTGTGGCCCCCGGATCAGCAGCATCATCAATACCCGTGAACTTGCTAGAAATGTAAATTCTCAAATCTCACCCTACACCTATTAAATCAGAAACTCAGGGGTGGAGACCAGGAATCTGTTTCCACAAGTCCTTGAGGTGATTCAAATGCCTCTAAAGGCTGAGAATCACCCAGACTAAACACCTAGAGGCTAGGAAATTTGCTCCTAAGGATGTTGTGTCTATGAATTGCCCTGTGGGGAGAAATGGAGAGAACTAAATCTGGGGACAAAAGCAATTCTTTGGGGGGAGGGGGTTGGTGAGAATTTCCTATAGGGGTGTTACTGAGTCCAAGCTCTCTCTGCTTACTGCACGACAGGCCAGTAAATCGGGAGACAAGGTCAGTTGAGGCAAGGAATAACGACTTTATTCAGAAAGCCGGCAGACCGAGAAGATGGCGGACTAGGGTCTCCAAAAACCATCTTATTGGGGTCTGGATGCCAGTTTCTTTTATAGAACAGAGAGGGGGAGGAGGTGAGGAAGTATAGTAAAAAGCCATTAGTTTTGTCTGGCTCGGCCAGCACCAGGGAGGGGATGTGTTAATTTCTTCTTTTCAGCAGCCATTCACAGGTGGGCAGGGTCAGACTGTCTCCCTGTGTGCTGTACAAAGACACTTTAGTTTAACATGCAGGCTGAGGGGCAGGGTTCCCTGAGACAGGCCATTACGTATGATTATAATAACAAAAGCAACGAAAAGCAAAGGTTAAAGTCAAAGAAGCAGATCCAACAGGGAGTCAGAATTGGTTCTTCCCTGTTACAATTTTCCACTGTCAGTGTCCATTCCACAATCTTGTGGAAAGAGGGGTGACAACTATTCTAACTGCTTTGTCAGATGGATCTTTCTGGGAGGGTCCGCCACTGGTGCCAGTGTTCAGATTTGTCTTTTTTGTTCCTCTTTGGAAAGTGTCTACTTTACATCTGTAGACTTAAAAAATACTCATGACCTAAAAGTTGAGACTTATGTTTTATTCAGTGGGAATTTTGAGGACTTCAAGACCAGGAGGCAGCATCTAAAGTTAAGGAATTTAGCACTTTTCTATGTATGGGAAGATGCAAGATTCCGGGCTCACTGAAATCATTTCTTTGATATGCACCTCAGATATCTGGGGCCTGTATCCTGTATTCTCATATCCTGAGTTTCCTCAGGGCTTGCCATAGGGAGTGGCTGCAGTCTGATGGCTGCTAGATGGCAGGTATTCTCCTTCCTGAGTTTCCTCAGGACTCAGTGGCTCAAGCTGAAGGGCTGCAATTGCTGGTGACTGATAATGGAGGGAAATATTCCATTTCTCATATCTTCTCCTCTTGGTCAGGAATTTGACCAATATTTGGGAGACATTTCATGATCAGATTTCGTCTCACGGCACTGGGAGGCTCATCCCAGATCAGGGGGAATTTCTTGATATGGCACTCCAGGTGTTAATTTTTGGATTAGGTCCTGTTGATAATTAAAGATTCTCTGGATCCTCTGTCTAATTATGATCCAGGAGACATTTTCCCTTGTTGCTTCCTCCCATACCTAGAATCACACTATTACAATTATTTTATGTTATAAATGTGATCTATTTCCTCAAGATGTTTAGCCATAGAAGTTTTGTTGGAGGCCTGGTTACACACTGGGTAGTGTAAGAGACAACAATCTTATAAAATAGACAGGATATAAGTAATGCAGCTAGTAACATTGACAAAGACATAGTGCAGCAGGGAGACACAAAGCACAAACAATTTGGAAGCAAAGAACAAATTAAACGAATGATTAGTATAACTAGCTGTAATCCAGTTGCAATAACAAGCAACCAAAGGAACCATACCTGATTTAATGAGCCATCCACAGTTTCACTGTACCAGCCATGAATACTTAGACATGCATGGCTTAATCTCTGAGACAAGGATATGGTACTAGCAGGATCAACCAGGTAGAGAGAAAAAGATAAATGTTTCACTTCTGCTTACCAAGGTATAATTTACCAAATTACTGTAAGTCATAATTAGTTTTCCTTATACCTGGAAAACACAGATTTAAACCAATAATTTTTCAGATAGAAACCATAAAAATTATAACCATATTCACCATTCAGTCCTATGTAATTAATTCGTGTTGATCTGGATGAAGTAATCAGGTTTTCCATTAGTTTTGTCATTACCCAGTCCAGTGATATTACCTAAAGGCTACCAGAAACTTATATTTGTTAAAAAGTTCCTTTTTATGAGTCTTCTTGAAAATTTTCATTTTGTAAAAGCATCAGGACAAAACTTAAAATAACCTGGTTAAAGATTTGAGTACAATACAATTAGCAGGAAACTTGGATATTTCTGTGACATGTAACATTTTAGAATAACTAGAATTATGATTGATAACATATCAGGACATATCAGATGTTAGGGATTCAAATTAAATTTTGGAATATCTATATTAATGACATTAATACATACACTATAACCTAAGGTTCATCTCCAATCACTTGACAATATTTCTGAAATAATTTAACATGCCAAATAAACTTAGTTTAACATTCCTCTCTGAGATGTCTCAGAGATGTTCTTTTGAAGTATTCCAGAGTCAGCAGGAGGCTAAAAAAGCTTTAGTCAGATTTTGATATTTGGGAAGTTTGTTAAAAATATCAAAAAGGTTTTAAAACACAACAGGAGCATAGGTCACTGTGAAACAATACTTATTCATTTAACCAAAATCACAAAACAATTAAAAGAAAACAAATATGGATCTCCTAAGGGCACAGAGACTCATACAATCTGTTATCAAAAAGGAGCACTTCTAACAGAGAGAGAGGTCAAATTCCAGTCTTGTATTAGCTTACTTAACAAAATCCGTTTACTTAGTTAACTTCAATCTAAATTTAGTTCATCCTGACCATGTATAAAACTTTCTCAGAGTCTGCCTGCCGACGCAGGGGACAGGGGTTCGTGCCCCAGTCCGGGAAGATCCCACATGCTGTGGAGCGGCTGGGCCTGTGAGCCATGTGGCCGCTGAGCCTGCGCGTCTGGCGCCTGTTCTCCGCAACGGGAGAGGCCACAAGAGTGAGAGGCCCGCGTACCGCAAAAAAAAAAAAAACTTTCCCAGTAAAATGTACTTCCATTCCTCACACTTTCGTAACTGAAAACACACATTCTACCATACTGAAATGTTTTATTATTTTCAGTAGCTTTAATTATATATTTAAAATAGAATCCCTGACTCTTAAAAATCTTAATTTCTAGTGAAAACCAAGAGGCAAGTACTGGTTACCAAAATCTGGAGAGACTATTTTAGATAATTTTTCAGACCTAAAGGCTCTTATCTTGTTTACATTTTCTTTCCTTAGAAGATTCTTCACAAATTTGCAACAGGTATAACAAGATTTCATTTAACATCTATTAAACCTAGGTGCAGTGAAAGTATTATACTTAATGTTGATGACTCTAAAGACATGTCTATATTAATTAGATCACAAACTTAAACATTAATTTAATATTAACTATTTCCCAGTTCACATGAAACTGAAACTAATTTAGCTTAATTTCTCTTGTATTTAGAATTGTTTGGTTTGTAAGTGCTTACTTTTCTTTAAGCCAATTAAACAGAGCTCATCCACAAATCAACCTCAGCAATGTTATCCAAAGACAAAGACACATACAAACACAGAAACAAACAGAGAGACCTCATAGTTCTCATTTCAAAATTTCAGCCCTGCAGGTACAGCAATGTAAAACTCATCAGTTTACAAGAGGTTGGATTAAAGTTGGGTTTCTGGTAGATGGAACAAATAAAGCTCACTTCTCTAGATGGCTAAATATTTACAGGAATAACACTGAGGATTTCTATTTAACCTTGACAAGTCAATTTCTAAATTACTTTATACTTTTTTCAAAATTTTCATTTTAAAAAGATGGCAGAGATGAGGGTTCTTGAGAACACCAAATAGGACATTTGCATCTCAAAGATACAGGCAAGTTTCTCCTAGGATGACTTTGTTTCCTTCTCTGCAGTTTCCACGAGCACCATTTGTAGGCTTTAAGCTCCAGTGGGACCCTGATATCAAGCTGTTCTGGCGAAAAAGTTACTTGAGCATTTAATTTACAAAGGAGATCTCATCCCAAAAAAGGGGGATTGGATACTCTGGCATATATAAGAAGCTATGTTTCAGGGTGAGGTCCCCTAGTTGGCCTTCTAGAGGTTGTAAGAATGAAGGGTTTTGTACTTCTCCAGAAACTCCTGTGAGCGAGATAGACTGCGATGTTCTCTGTGCCACCTTGGCATTTACCACAGAATATGTGGCACCCGTATCTACTAGAAAATCAGTCAACTTGTTCCCCACTGTCAAAGTTACCCAGGGCTCCTGTGGGGAAATTAGAATCTGATGCCTCAAGTCTAAAGGAGTTCCCTGGCCTCTTACAGGATATCAGTGTAAGGGAAATTTCCCTGCTGCAGAAGTGACTCCCGGTCCAAATTGGGTGCCCTGTTGGGTCTTAGATGGTAATACTAAGCCAGGTCCCTGTGCTCCAGGATTAACATAGAAACTTCTATTTGATCCCCATGGGAAGGAGAAACAGGAGGTGGTGAAAGGAGTAAATATGTTGGCAGCATGGCGGGTGAGCAGCCCTCTGACTCCTTTTCCTCCTGATGCAATAGCATAAATGCTTCTACATATGGAATCTCACCTCTTTTCCCGCTCTTTCGCAAAACACTTCTAATTGCAAGATCATATAATAATTGAGGGAGCCATTCGAGCCATAACCCTTCTGAACTTAACATATATTGTGTCCACACCTTATTACAATAGTATATCATGTCTTTCTTAGTCATAGGCTCACGGCTATGTTTTGCCCATTTACCTAACATACACCCCAAAATGTTCTCCTTTGGGATAGATGTAGTATTTTCCACTTTTATAAGTTTGATAACACCAAAACACAAAAGATGCAAACAAATTCCAACACAAAAAGCACAAACAAATTCCAACATTGATGTACACAAAACCAAAATCAAAACCAAAACCAACAAACCAGTTCCCAAATCAGGTAAAGTCCAACAATTCCCCTCTCCAAGACGGTACCCTCACCAAACAATTGGCTTGTCCTGTAAAGGAAAAGCCTAAATTGAGGGGAGAATATATTCCTGGTGCACACACCAGAGCGACTTACCCTCCAAAATCGAGTCCATTGACTCGTAGAAGTTTGTTGGTTCCTTGCTTTAACTGCCAAGTGCTGGTGTAGCTGGTGCCACTTCAGGGAATTTTGAAGGGAAGATCCTCAGGAAGGATGGTCTCAGCAGCTGCTAGGGCCTTCCCCCAGTATTCCCTGACCGGGGCCAGCTAGCCACGAGCAGCAAGGCTCCTAGCTGGCTCGCCAAATTTGTTACTGAGCCGAGCCTGCTCTGCAAGCTGCAGGACAGCCCAATAAACCAGGAGACAAGGTGTTGAGGCAAGGAATAGATTTTATTCAGAAAGCCAGCAGACTGAGAAGATGGTGGGCTAGGGTTCCCAAAAAACCATCTTATCTGGGTCTGGATGCCAGTTTCTTTTATAGAAAAGAGAGGGGCAGGAGGAAGTAAAGTAAAAAGGCCATTAGTTTTGCCTGGCTTGGCCAGCATCAGGGAGGTGATGTGTTAATTTCTTCTTTCCTGCAGCCCTTTACAGGTGGGCAGGGTCAGACTGTCTCCCTGTGAGCTGAACAAAGGCACTTTAGTTTAACATGCAGGCAGAGGGGCAAGGTTCCCTGAGGCAGGCCATTATGTATGATTATAATAACAAAAGCAATGAAAAGCAAAGGTTAAAATCAAAGAAACAAATCCAACATGGAGTCAGAATTGGCTCTTCCCTGTTATAGAGGGATGGAGATTTTTCTATGTGCAAGACTGAAGAAAGGGCTCTCTCTTCACTGTAAAATCAGAGGATGGTCAAGGACAGAAAAGATAGGCTAGTATCTAGAGTGCTTCGAGGGGACCCTATGAAGGATTTAAACTGTACTTTTCCTTTTTTCCTAGGACTCTGGGAATAGTCATGTTTATGGTCTGGTTTTTAATTTTACTTTCCTCCTCTTTTATAGATTCCTCTGGCTGCCCCCAAATGTACAGCAGAGTCTTTCATGCACTGGAGTTTGTATCCTTAAAATTCAGTCACACACTCGGAAAATGTTTTGTCTACTGTGTCCCAGGCATTTTTCTGTGTATTTAGGAAACAGCAGTGAACAAAGGCCTCCACCATGGTGGAGGATGGTAACTTCAGGATGATCACAAAATCCCTGGAGCACCACCCTGTTACCTCATCACCAACCAATCAGAAGAAAGTCACACACCATGCAGCCCTCAACCCAAATTTTGCCTATAAAAACTTCTCCCCCAAAACCACTGGGGAGTTCAAGGTTTTGGGGTTGTTTTTTCTCAATATTTATTTATTTATTTGGTTGTACTGGGTCTTAGTTGTGGCAGGTGGGCTCCTTAGTTGCGGCAGGCAGGCTCTTTAGTTGTGGCATGCAAACTCTTAGTTGCAGCATGCATGTGGGATCTAGTTCCCTGGCCAGTGATCAAACCTGGGCCCCCTGCATTGGGAGAGTGGAGTCTTAAACCACTGTGCCACCAGATAAGTCTCAGTTCCAGGCTTTTAAGCACAAGTCACCCGTTCTCCTTGCTTGGCCCTGCAATAAACCTTTCTCTGCCCCAAACTCCGATATTTCAGTTTGTTTGGCCTCACTGTGCATCAGGCACATGAACAGAGGAGCAGGTCCAACCTACATGGAGCAGCAGCAGATGACCCATGACCTAGAGAGGCAGACCCTTGGGCTACAACAGATTTAGCAAGTTGGTGGGGTTTTTCATTAAATATTGTTGCTTTGTTAAGAAATGTAGTGGCATAATTGGCAGCACAGGGGAAAGGAACTACCTACGGGAAAGGGAAAGATGAAAAATACACAAGAGAAAAGATAACTGTGGAATAGAATTCCAGCCTCTACTTTTCAGCTTCTTTTAGTCTCCATCTTGCCATAAGATTGGGAATTATCACTTCTGTTACTCTTCATTTTTCCCCATGTAAAGACAGCTATTTCCCAAAAGGGTACAAGAGTGACCAGTACTGCTGTACTTAGTTTCTGGTAGTTGGTTACCTTTCAGAGAGATGACAAAGGAAAGGTCACTGTGTGCCATTGTTAGAATGTGCTAAACAAATCTGACTTGAGGCATATTAAACAGCTAGACATAAAGAGTCATGACTCATTATGAGTCATTAAGGGATAGAAATGCAAAACAGAAACCACTCCACCTAACAGGTGGGGGTCCTGTTAATAGAGCAAAGAGCTGCTCCCAGAATAGTACAAAATTGTGCAGCAACCCCACAACAGCAAAAAAAAAAAATGCAGAAGTTTTTTGTTTACATTGCATAGAATTTTTTTAAGGTGACATTGCTGGCATCCATTTCTGACTAAAGATAGTTGGCACTTCCTACATCATTAGAAAATTTAGATTAAAAAAAATAACTTTCCAAAAAGGGAACACAGCACAGATTGCATTCAGCCTTTTCTTTAAGTGTTGTATAAAGAGGTGTCATTTCTTACAGATAAGCAATGAGTGTTTTATAAAGTGGGAATAAATTTTTGAGCTTTTTTAAAAAAGAAGTAATTTCTGTTAAAAAAAGCATTGGTTTGATGTGGCATTTTAAGAATTTAGTTTTTTTCCTCTTAAAAGGTGACACTACTCTTTGTGTCACTTCAAGGGTTATTGCATCTGATAGTCCCAGTAACACCAGAGCGTGATTAATAATCCAATATTATTCATGGATATTGGTATTGAAGGTCAAATGCTTTGTGTGTGTGTGTCTGTGAATCTTTTACATAGGGAAAGATGAATGTAAAGTTGCAAACTGAGTCGTTTTTTTAAAAATATGAACATTCGCCTATCCTCAAGAGTAAAACAACAGTATTTTTACAGAACAACAGTAAATTAACATAGGTGTTGGCAAGCTGAAACCAAGTGCTCCAGGAGAAAGAAAAGACTCAGAGGATTATGGCAGATTTTTTTTTTCCCAGAGACGACCACAGCATTATTTCCCATTCTACATGCTCAATTACATTAAATGCAGACAGTCTAAACTCACTAATTAAAAGCAGATTGTCATTTCTGCAAGACCCAAATACATGCTGTCTATAAGAAATACACTAGGGCTTCCCTGGTGGCGCAGTGGTTGAGAATCCACCTGCCGATGCAGGGGTCACAGGTTTGTGCCCCGGTCCGGGAAGATTCCACATGCCGTGGAGCGGCTGGGCCCGTGAGCCATGGCTGCTGAGCCTGTGCGTCCAGATCCTGTGCTCCGCAACGGGAGAGGCCACAACAGTGAGAGGCCCGCCTACTGCAAAAAAAAAAAAAGAAATACACTAAATATAATGACACAGGTTAAAAGCAAAAGGATGGAAAAAAATATGTCACACTAACATTAATCAAAAGAAAGTTAGACTGTCTATATTAATATCACTCAAAGTAGTTTGCAGAGCAAAGAATATTAGCAGGGATAAAAAGGGTCACTTCATGATAATAAAGGGGTCAAGTCACCAAGAGGACATAAAAATCCTAAATATTTATACACTTAGGAAAAAAAGCTTCAAATTACATAAAAAGAAGAGTGATAGAGGGCTTCCCTGGTGGCGCAGTGGTTAAGAATCCACCTTCCAACACAGGGGACACGGGTTCAAGCCCTCGTCTGGGAAGATCCCACATGCCGCAGAGCAACTAAGCCCATGTGCCACAACTACTGAGCCCACATGCTGCAACTACTGAAGCCCGTGCGCCTAGAGCCCATGCTCCCCAACAAGAGAAGCCACTGCAACAAGAAGCCTGCACACCGCAACGAAGAGTAGCCCCCGCTCGCCACACCCAGAGAAAGCCCATCGCAACGAAGAGTAGCCCCCGCTCGCCACAACCAGAGAAAGCCCATGCGCAGCAACAAAGACCCAACGCAGCCAAAATAAATAAATAAATAAATTTATTTTAAAAATAAAAAAAGAAGACTGATAGAACTTCAAGGAAAAGATAGATACATTCAAAGTTTTAGTATGAGATTTTTTTTTTTTTTTTTTTTTTTTTTAGGTACACGGGCCTCTCACTGTTGTGGCCTCTCCCGTTGTGGAGCACAGGCTCCGGACATGCAGGCTCAGCAGCCATGGCTCACAGGCCTAGCCGCCCCGCGGCATATGGGATCTTCCCAGACTGGGGCACGAACCCGTGTCCCCTGCATCAGCAGGCAGATTCTCAACCACTGCGCCACCAGGGAAGCCCTAGTTCGAGATTTTAACACCCTTATCCCAATAATTAATACAAGTAGACACAAATCAGTAATAATATAAAAGACCTAAACACTATCAACCAACTTGACAAATTGACACAGAACACTCTACCCAACAATAGCAGTATACACATTAGTTTCCTTTTTTTATTGAAATATTGTTGATGTACAATGTTGTACCAATCTCTGCTGTACAGCAAAGTGACTCAGTTATACACATAGAGACATTCATTTTCTATAGTTTTCCATTATGGTTTATCCCAGGATAGTGAATATAGTTCCCTGTGCTGTACAGTAGGACCTCGTTGTCCACCCATTCTATATATAATAGTTTGCATCTACTAACCCCAAACTCCCAGTCCATCCCTCCCCCATCCTTCTCCCCCTTGGAAACCGCAAGTCTGTTCTCTACGTCTGTGAGTCTATTTTGTAGATAGGTTCATTTGTGCTATATTTCAGATTCCACATGTAAGTGATATCATATGGTATTTGCCTTTCTCTTTCTGACTGCATTCAGTATGGTAATCTCTAGTTGCATCCATGTTGCTGCAAATGGCATTATTTCATTCTTTTTTGTGGCTGAGTAGTATTCCATTATATATATGTACCACATCTTCTTTATCCATTCACCTGTTGATGGACATTTAGGTTGTTTCCATGCTTTGGCTATTGTGAATAGTGCTGCTATGAACATAGGGGTGCATGTATCTTTTTGAATTATAGTATTGTCCAGATAGATGCCCAGGAGTAGGATTGCTGGATCCTATGGTAATTCTATTTTTAGTTTTCTGAGGAAACTCTACACTGTTTTCCATAGTGGCTGCACCAACTTACATTCCCACCAACAGGGTAAGAGGGTTCTCTTTTCTCCATACCCTCTCCAGCATTTGTTATTTGTAGACTTTTTAATGATGGCCATTCTGACGGGAGTGAGGTGGTACCTCATTGTAGTTTTGATTTGCATTTGTCTAATAATTAGTGATGTTGAGCATCTTTTCATGTGCCTATTGGCCATCTGTATTTCTTTATTAGAGAACTACCTATTTAGGTCTTCTGCCCATTTTTAGAGGGGCTGGGTTTTTTTGTTGTTGAGTTGCATAAACTGTTTGTGTATTTTGGAAATTAAGCCCTTGTTGGTTGCATCGTTTGCAAATATTTTCTCCCATTCCGTAGGCTGTCTTTTCATTTTGCTTATGGTTTCCTTTGCTGTGTACACATTATTTTCAAGTGCACATGTAACACTTTACAAGATAGATCATATTCTCAGTCATAAAGCTTGATAAATTTAAAACAATTCAAACTGTTGTAGGAAAATGGGGCTCAAGGATGGTCATGTCCCGTGTCTCAGGTAAGTCCCTGGAATGGGCCACCAAGTGAGGGACCTGGGCTTCATGCAGGAAAAAATTCAAGAGCAAGCCATAGTAAACTCAAAGCAGGTTTACTGAGAGAGAGACACTTTCCATAGGCAGAATGCAGTCTGTCTCAGAAGGCAAGAGCGGCCATGAGAGAAACACACTCCACAGACAGAGTGTGGGCCATCTTAGAAGATGAGAGCAGCCCTAAAATATGGGGTGATCAGTTTTTATGGGCTGGGTAATTTCATAGGCTAATGAGTAGGAGGATTATTCCAACTATTTTGGGGAAGGGGGCGGGGATTTCCAGGAATTGGGCCACCACCCAATTTTTGGCCTTTTTATGGTCACCCTTAGAACCGTCATGGTGCCTGTGGGTGTGCATTTAGTATGCTAATGCATTACAATGAGCATGTAATGAGGCTAATTGTCTACCAGAAGTTGAAGCTTATGCAATCTTGGGCCTAGTTGGTTTTAACCAGTTTATGTCATATCCTCAATGGCTATGTCACTCTTTTAAAGGTTGGGCCCTACCTACTTCCCTCCTGTCTCAAAACTATGGAAAGATATTCTCAAACACAATGGAATTAAATTAAAAACCAGTAAAAAAAGATATCTGGAAAACCCCCAAATATGTGAAAACTAAATGGCACACTTCTAAATAACTGATGAGTCAAAGAAGAAAGGGACACTTAAAAGTATTTTGAACTGAATGATAATGAAATCATGAATATCCAGTTTCCAGTTCCACATGTAAGAAGCTTGGAGTTGCCGTTCCTTCCTGACAACAAGTAAAAAGCTGAACAGACTGAAAAATCAACACTGCTTCTTGAATCCATAAAAGAGGGGAGTACACAGGGCAAACCACTGCCCTCAAGATTGGAGAGACAGACAAGCAATAACGGAATCATGAATTACCAGAGCAGAGACTTGGGAGCTGAAACCACCTATCAGGGTTAAGAAATACAAGGGAACCCAGTCATAGGGCCCCCACCATATTGTGAAATTTACCTCCAAAAGCTCAACGTGTTTCCCACAGTAAATATCAGAGGAAAATCCCCTCAAGCTTCTGGCAGGCAAAGGAGAAAAGGAATCGTTTGGAAATATGCCAGAGCACTCTGTTCTTCTTAACAAGGCCTGCCCTCAGGGTAAACTAATTAACCAGACCCTAAACTGCGGTGATTTTATCAGAGCCTAACTGACCTGGAGAAAGGAAAATACCCAATTCCAGCCCATTCTAGCATACTGTCCCACTTAGGGGGAGGAGGAAAAAACTGAGAAACACTGTGAAGTTCACAGTTTAGAAGCATAGGCTCACTAAAATATCAAGACCTAAATCATAGTACTATAGAACACTTCCCCTTCTCCCACACCAAAGGCCTATTTACAGCAGTACCATTTACCCAGCACAACACGTTTGGCTAACAAGAAAAAAATTACAAGATATACCAAATGGCAAAAACACAATTTGAAGAGACAGAGCAAGCATCAGAACCAGACATGGCAGAGATGTTGGAATTATCAGACTAGGAATTTAAAACAGCTGTGATTGATGAATGGGTAAAGAAGATGTGGCACATATATACAATGGAGTATTACTCAGCCAAAAAATGGAATGAAACTGGGTCATTTGTAGAGACATCGATGGATCTAGAGACTGTCATACAGAGTGAAGTAAGTCAGAAAGAGAAAAACAAATATTGTATATTAACACATATATGTGGAACCTAGAAAAGTGGTACAGATGAACCAGTTTTCAGGGCAGAAAGAGACACAGATGTAGAGAACAAACATATGGACACCAAGGGGGGACAGTGGTGGCGTGGTGGTGGTGTGATGAATTGGGAGATTGCACTTGACATATATACACTAACATGTACAAAATGAATAACTAATAACAACCTGCTGTAGAAAAAAATAAATAAAATTCAAAAAAACCACCCAGCTGTGATTAATATACTAAGAGAGTTAATGGATAAAGTAGACAGCATGCAAGTACAGATGGACAAGGTAAGCCAAGAGATGGAATTCTTAATAAAGAACAAAATGAAATGCTAGAGATCAAAAACACTGTAACAGAGGGAATTCCCTGGAGGTTCAGTGGTTAGGACTCTGCACTTTCACTGCCAAGGGCCCGGGTTCAATCCACGGTTGGGGAAAAAAAAAAACAACAACACTGTAACGGAAATGAAGAATGCCTTAAATCGCAGCAATATCTTTACCGACCCGTCTCCCAGAGTAATGGAAATAAAAACAAAAATAAACAAATGAGACCTTTCAAGAGCAAGCCATAGTAAACTCAAAGCAGGTTTACTGAGAGAGAGACACTTTCCATAGGCAGAATGCAGTCTGTCTCAGAAGGCAAGAGCGGCCATGAGAGAAACACACTCCACAGACAGAGTGTGGGCCATCTTAGAAGATGAGAGCAGCCCTAAAATATGGGGTGATCAGTTTTTATGGGCTGGGTAATTTCATAGGCTAATGAGTAGGAGGATTATTCCAACTATTTTGGGGAAGGGGGCGGGGATTTCCAGGAATTGGGCCACCACCCAATTTTTGGCCTTTTTATGGTCACCCTTAGAACCGTCATGGTGCCTGTGGGTGTGCATTTAGTATGCTAATGCATTACAATGAGCATGTAATGAGGCTAATTGTCTACCAGAAGTTGAAGCTTATGCAATCTTGGGCCTAGTTGGTTTTAACCAGTTTATGTCATATCCTCAATGGCTATGTCACTCTTTTAAAGGTTGGGCCCTACCTACTTCCCTCCTGTCTCAAAACTATGGAAAGATATTCTCAAACACAATGGAATTAAATTAAAAACCAGTAAAAAAAGATATCTGGAAAACCCCCAAATATGTGAAAACTAAATGGCACACTTCTAAATAACTGATGAGTCAAAGAAGAAAGGGACACTTAAAAGTATTTTGAACTGAATGATAATGAAATCATGAATATCCAGTTTCCAGTTCCACATGTAAGAAGCTTGGAGTTGCCGTTCCTTCCTGACAACAAGTAAAAAGCTGAACAGACTGAAAAATCAACACTGCTTCTTGAATCCATAAAAGAGGGGAGTACACAGGGCAAACCACTGCCCTCAAGATTGGAGAGACAGACAAGCAATAACGGAATCATGAATTACCAGAGCAGAGACTTGGGAGCTGAAACCACCTATCAGGGTTAAGAAATACAAGGGAACCCAGTCATAGGGCCCCCACCATATTGTGAAATTTACCTCCAAAAGCTCAACGTGTTTCCCACAGTAAATATCAGAGGAAAATCCCCTCAAGCTTCTGGCAGGCAAAGGAGAAAAGGAATCGTTTGGAAATATGCCAGAGCACTCTGTTCTTCTTAACAAGGCCTGCCCTCAGGGTAAACTAATTAACCAGACCCTAAACTGCGGTGATTTTATCAGAGCCTAACTGACCTGGAGAAAGGAAAATACCCAATTCCAGCCCATTCTAGCATACTGTCCCACTTAGGGGGAGGAGGAAAAAACTGAGAAACACTGTGAAGTTCACAGTTTAGAAGCATAGGCTCACTAAAATATCAAGACCTAAATCATAGTACTATAGAACACTTCCCCTTCTCCCACACCAAAGGCCTATTTACAGCAGTACCATTTACCTAGCACAACACGTTTGGCTAACAAGAAAAAAATTACAAGATATACCAAATGGCAAAAACACAATTTGAAGAGACAGAGCAAGCATCAGAACCAGACATGGCAGAGATGTTGGAATTATCAGACTAGGAATTTAAAACAGCTGTGATTGATGAATGGGTAAAGAAGATGTGGCACATATATACAATGGAGTATTACTCAGCCAAAAAATGGAATGAAACTGGGTCATTTGTAGAGACATCGATGGATCTAGAGACTGTCATACAGAGTGAAGTAAGTCAGAAAGAGAAAAACAAATATTGTATATTAACACATATATGTGGAACCTAGAAAAGTGGTACAGATGAACCAGTTTTCAGGGCAGAAAGAGACACAGATGTAGAGAACAAACATATGGACACCAAGGGGGGACAGTGGTGGCGTGGTGGTGGTGTGATGAATTGGGAGATTGCACTTGACATATATACACTAACATGTACAAAATGAATAACTAATAACAACCTGCTGTAGAAAAAAATAAATAAAATTCAAAAAAACCACCCAGCTGTGATTAATATACTAAGAGAGTTAATGGATAAAGTAGACAGCATGCAAGTACAGATGGACAAGGTAAGCCAAGAGATGGAATTCTTAATAAAGAACAAAATGAAATGCTAGAGATCAAAAACACTGTAACAGAGGGAATTCCCTGGAGGTTCAGTGGTTAGGACTCTGCACTTTCACTGCCAAGGGCCCGGGTTCAATCCACGATTGGGGAAAAAAAAAAACAACAACACTGTAACGGAAATGAAGAATGCCTTAAATCGCAGCAATATCTTTACCGATCCGTCTCCCAGAGTAATGGAAATAAAAACAAAAATAAACAAATGAGACCTAATTAAACTCAAAAGTTTTGCACAGCAAAGGAAACCATAAACAAAACAGAAGGACAACCTACAGGTTGGGAGAAAATATTTGCAAATGATGTCACCAACAAAGGATTAGTCTCCAAAATTTACAAACAGCTCATGTGGTTTAATATCATCAAAACAAACAACCCAATTGAAAAATGGGCAGAAGACCTAAATAGACATTTTTCCAAGAAAGACATACGGATGGCCAAGAGGCACATGAAAAGATGTTCAACATGCTAATGATTAGAGAAATGCAAATCAAAACTACAATGAAATATCACCCCACACCAGTGATATTTCATTTCAGTCAAAATGGCTATCATGAAAAAATCCACAAACAGTAAATGCTGGAGAGGGTGTGGAAAGAAGGGAACCCTCCTACACTGTTGGTGGGAATGTAAATTGGTAGAGCCACTATGGAGAACAGTATGGAGGTTTCTTAAAAAACTAAAAATAGAGCTACCATATAACCCTGCAATCCCACTCCTGTGCATATATCTGGAGAAAACCATGGTCCAAAAGGATACATGCTCCCCAATGTTCACTGCAGCACTATTTACAATAGGACACGAAAGCAACCTAAATATCCATCGACAGAGGAATGGGTAAAGAAGATGTGGTACATATATACAATGGAATATTACTCAGCCATAAAAAAGAATGAAGGGCTTCCCTGGTGGCGCAGTGGTTGAGAGTCCGCCTGCCGATGCAGGGGACGCGGGTTCGTGCCCCGGTCTGGGAAGATCCCACATGCCACGGAGCGGCTGGGCCCGTGAGCCATGGCGCTGAGCCCGCGCGCCCGGAGCCTGTGCTCCGCAACGGGAGAGGCCACAGCAGTGAGAGGCCTGCATACCGCAAAAAAAAAAAAAAAAAAAGAATGAAATAATGCCATTTGCAGCAACATGGATGCACCTAAAGATGGTCACAGTGAGTGAAGTAAGTCTGACACAGAAAGAGAATATCGTATGATATCAGTTATACGCGGAATCTAAACAGAAATAATACAATGAGCATATCTACAAAACAGAAATGGACTCACAGACTTAGAGAATGACCTTATGGTTATGGGGGTGGGGGGACGGGGGAGGGAAGGAATAGTTAGGGAGTTTGGGATTGACATGTACACACTACTATATTAAAAAGGATAACCAACAAGGACCTACTGTATAGCACAGGGAACTCTGCTCAATGTTATGTTATGTGGCAGCCTGGAGGGGAGTCTGGAGGAGAATGGATACATATATATGTATGGCTGATTCGCTTTGCTGTGCACCTGAAACTATAACAACATTGTTATTGTTAATCAGCTATATAAATAAATAAATATATATATATATATATATATATATATATATGAAATGAAGAATGCCTTTGATGGCTTATTAGTAGACTGGACGTGACTGAGAAAAGAACCTCTGAGCTAAAATAGATATCAATAGAATCCTCAAAAACGGAAAAGCACAGAGACCAAAGACTGAAAAAAAAAGAGAACAAAATATCCAACAATTATGGGACAACTACAAAACGTGTAATATATGCATAATAAAAATACCAGAAGGAGAAGAAAGAGAGAAAGGAACAGAACTATTTGAAAGAATAATGACTCAGAATTTCCCCAAGTTAACGTCAGATGGCAAATCACAGATCCAGGAAACTCAGAGAACACTAAGTAGGAAAAGTACTTTAAAAGGCATATCACTTTCATGCTACATAACATAAAAGATAAAGGAAAATCCAGAAAGAAACCAGAAGGAAAAAAACACCTTACCAATGGAGGAACAAAGATAAGAATTACATCCAATTCCTCCTTGGAAATCATACAAGGTAGAAGTGAAATATTTAAAGTGTCGAGAGAGAAAAAAGAAATATCATCCTAGAATTCTGTACCCTGTGAAATCATCCTTCAAAAGTAAAGGAGAAATAGAATTTTTCAGACAAACAAAAAGTGAAGGAATTTGCTATCAGTAGAACTACTTTGCAAGAAATGTGAAAAGGTCTTTAGAGAAAAGGGAAATAATGTAGGTCAGAAACTCAGATCTACAAAAAGTAAGGAAGAACACTGAAGAAGGAATAAATGAAATTTAAAATTTTATTTTCCTTATTCTTAATTGATCTAACAGATAACTGCTTGTTCAAGATAATACCAACAATGTATTTGATTATGTGTGTTTATGTATATATCTTATGTTTATGTATGCTTGTGTATACTTATATATGTGAAATAAATGACAGCAATGATAAAAGGGACAGGAGGGGTAAATTATGATAATTTTGTTATTTTTAAATTTTTATTTATTTATTTATTTATTTTTGGCTGCATTGGGTCTTCATTGCTGTACATGGGCTTTCTCTAGTTGTGGCAAGCGGGGGCTACTCTACGTTGCAGTGCACAGACTTCTCATCGTGGACTCTAGGTGCACGTGCTTCAGTAGTTGTGGCACATGGGCTCCATAGTTGTGGCTCACCAGCTCTAGAGCGCAGGCTCAGTAGTTGTGACGCAGGGCTTTATTTGCTCCATGGCCTGTGGGATCTTCCCGGACCAGGGATCAAACCCCTGTCCCCTGCACTGGCACGTGGATTCTTAACCACTGCGCCACCAGGGAAGTCCAGGATAATTTTGTTATTATAAGGTAATCACATTACCTGTGAAGTAGTATAGAGGTATTGGAAAGTGGACTTCGATGAGCTGTAAATATATATTGCAAATTCTAAAAAAAAAAAATCATTAAAAAAAATTTTTTTAAGTGCTAAGAAATATGCTAAGAAAGAAGACAAAATGGAATCATTTAAAATGCTCAATTAAAACCATGAAAGGCGGAGGAGCTTCAAGATGGCGGAAGAATAAGACGTGGAGATCACCTTCCTCCCCACAAATACATCAGAAATACATCTACATGTGGAACAACTCCTACAGAACACCTACTGAATGCTGGCAGAAGACCTCAGACCTCACAAAAGCCTGGATAGGGCAAAAGAAAAAAGAATAAACAGAGACAAAAGAATAGGGACGGGACCTGCACCAGTGGGAGGGAGCCGTGAAGGAGGAAAGGTGTCCACACACTAGAAGCCCCTTCGCGGGCGGAGACTGCAGGTGGCGGAGTGGGGGAGCTTCGGAGCCGCGGAGGAGAGCGCAGCAACAGGGGTGCGGAGGGCAAAGCGGAGAGATTCCCGCACAGAGGATCGGCGCTGACCAGCACTCACCAGCCCAAGAGGCTTGTCTGCTCACCCGCCGGGATGGGCGGGGGCTGGGAGCTGAGACTTGGGCTTCGGTCGGATCCCAGGGAGAGGACTGGGGTTGACTGCGTGAACACAGCCTAAAGGGGGCTAGTGCACCACAGCTAGCCGGGAGGGAGTCCGGGAAAATGTCTGGAGCTGCCAAAGAGACAAGAGACTTTTTCTTGCTTCTTTGTTTCCTGGTGCGAGAGGAGAGGAGATTAACAGCACGGCTTGAAGGAGCTCCAGAGACGGGTGCGAGCCGCAGCTATCAGCACGGACCCCAGAGACGGGCATGAAACGCTAAGACTGCTGCTGCCGCCTCCAAGAAGCCTGTGTGCAAGCACAAGTCACTCTCCACACCTCCCCTCCCGGGAGCCCGTGCAGCCCGCCACTGCCAGGGTCCCGTGATCCAGGGACAATTTCCCGGGGAGAACGCACGGCGCGCCTCAGGCTGGTGCAACGTCACGCTGGCCTCTGCTGCCGCAGGCTCACCCCGCAATCCGTACCCCTCCCTCCCCCTGGCCTGAGTGAGCCAGAGCCCCCTAATCAGCTGCTCCTTTAACCCTGTCCTGTCTGAGTGAAGAAAAGACGTCCTCAGGTGACCTACACGCAGAGGCGCAGCCAAATCAAAAGCTGAACCCCAGGAGCTGTGCGAACAGGGAAGAGAAACGGAAATTTCTCCCAGCAGCCTCAGTACAGCAGATTAAATCTCCACAATCAACTTCATGTACCCTGCATCTATGGAACACCTGAACAGACAACGAATCATCCCAACGTGAGGAGGTGGACTTTGGGAGCACGATATTTTTTTTTCCCTTCTTCTATTTTTGTGAGTGTATATGTGTATACTTCTGTGTGTGATTTTGTCTGTATAGCTTTGCTTTTACCATTTGTCCTAGAGTTCGGTCTGTCCATTTTTGTTTTTGTTTTTTAGTATAGTTTTTAGCGCTTGTTATCATTGGTGGATTTTTTTGGGGGGGGGTTTGGTTGGTCTCCTCTTTCTTTCCTTCTTTCTTTTTTACTATTTAAAAAAAATTTTTTTAATCGTTATTCTTTATTTTAATAACTTCTATTTTCCTTTATTTTATTTTATCTTCTTCTTTTGTTCATTCTCTTTTTTCTCCCTTTTATTCTGAGCCATGTGGATGACAGGCTCTTGGTGCTCCAGCCAGGCGTCAGGGCTGTTTTTCTGAGGTGGGAGAGCCAAGTTCAGGACATTGGTCCACAAGAGACCTCCCAGCTCCATGTAATATCAAACGGCGAAAATCTCCAGAGATCTGCATCTCAATGCCAAGATCCAGCTCCACTCAACGACCAGCAAGCTACAGTGCTGGACACCCTATGCCAAACAACATAGCAAGACAGGAACACAACCCCATCCATTAGCAGAGAGGCTGCCAAAAATCATAATAAGGCCACAGATAACCCAAAACACACCACCAGACGTGGACCTGCCCAGAAAGACAAGATGAGCCTCACCCACCAGAACACAGGCACTAGTCCCCTCCAACAGTAAGCCTACAAACCCACTGAACCAACCTTAGCCACTGGGGGCAGACACCAAAAACAAGAGGAACTATGAACCTGCAGCCTGTGAAAAGGAGACCCCAAACACAGTAAGTTAAGCAAAATGAGAAGACAGAGAAACACACAGCAGATGAAGGAGCAAGGCAAAAACCCACGAGACCTAACAAATGAAGAGGAAATAAGCAGTCTATGTGAAAAAAAATCAGAATAATGATAGTAAAGATGATCCAAAATCTTGGAAATAGAATAGAGAAAGTGCAAGAAACATTTAACAAGGACCGAGAGGAATTAAAGAGCAAACAAACAGTGATGAACAACACAATAAATGAAATTAAAAATTCTCTAGAAGAGATCAATAGCAGAATAACTGAGGAGAAAATATTTGAAGAGATTATAGTTGAAAACTTCCCTAATATGGAAAAGGAAATAGTCAATCAAGTCCAGGAAGCGCAGAGAGTCCCATACAGGATACATCCAAGGAGAAACACGCCAAGACACATATTAATCAAACTATCAAAAATTAAATACAAAGAAAAAATATTAAGAGCAGCAAGGGAAAAACAACAAATAACATAAAAGGGAATCCCCATAAGGTTAACAGCTGATCTTACAGCAGAAACTCTTCAAGCCAGAAGAGAGTGACAGGACATATTTAAAGTGATGAAGGGGAGAAACCTACAACCAAGATTACTCTACCCAGCAAGGATCTCATTCAGATTTGACGGAGAAATTAAAACCCACTTTCACGACTGGAAAGATCATCCAAAATGAAAATAAATAAGGAAACACAAGCTTTAAATGATACATTAAACAAGATGGACTTAGTTGACATTTATAGGACATTCCATCCAAAAACAACAGAATACACTGTCTTCTCAAGTGCTCATGGAACATTCTCCAGGATAGATCATATTTGGGTCACAAATCAAGCCTTGGTAAATTTAAGAAAATTGAAATCGTATCAAGTATCTTTTCCGACCACAACACTATGGGACTAGATATCAATTACAGGAAAAAATCTGTAGAAAATAAAAACACATGGATGTTAAACAATACACTACTAAATAACCAAGAGATCAGTGAAGAAATGAAAGAGGAAATCAAAAAATACCTAGAAACAAATAACAATGAAAACACGATGACCCAAAACCTATGGGATGCAGCAAAAGCAGTTCTAAGAGGGAAGTTTACAGCAATACAATCCTACCTTAAGAAACAAGAAACACCTCAAATAAACAACCTAACCTTACACCTAAAGCAATTAGAGAAAGAAGAACAACAAAACCCCAAAGTTACCTGAAGGAGACAAATCATAAAGATCAGATCAGAAATAAATGAAAAAGAGATGAAGGATATGATAGCAAAGACCAATAAAACTAACAGCTGTCTCTTTGAGAAGATAAACAAAATTGATAAACCATTAGCCAGACTCATCAAGAAAAAAAGGGAGAAGACT
>NC_041227.1:104785440-104785987 GCF_002837175.3 Physeter macrocephalus | reverse complement strand
TGACATGATACTGTACATAGAGAATCCTAAAGATGCTACCAGAAAACTGCTAGAGCTAATCAATGAATTTGGTAAAGCAGCAGGATACAAAATTAATGCGCAGAAATCTCTGGCATTCCTACACACTAATGATGAAAAATCTGAAAGTGAAATTAAGAAAACACTCCCATTTACCATTACAACAAAAAGAATAAAATATCTAGGAATAAACCTACCTAAGGAGACAAAAGACCTGTATGCAGAAAATAAGACACTGATGAAAGAAATTAAAGGTGATACAAATAGATGGAGCGATACACCACGTTCTTGGATTGGGAGAATCAACAATGTGAAAATGACTCTACTACCCAAAGCAACCTACAGATTCAATGCAATCCCTATCAAACTACCACTGGCATTTTGCACAGAACTAGAACAAAAAATTTCACGATTTGTATGGAAACACAAAAGAGCGCGAATAGCCAAAGCAATCTTGAGAAAGAAAAACGGAGCTGGAGGAATCAGGCTCCCGGACTTCGGACTATACTACAAAGCTACAGTAATCAAG
>NC_041227.1:104719808-104784604 GCF_002837175.3 Physeter macrocephalus | reverse complement strand
CAGACCTACTAGAGCATGGACTTGAGGATATGGGGAGGGGGAAGGGTAAGCTATGACGAAGTGAGAGAGTGGCATGGACATATATACACTACCAAATGTAGGGTGGATAGCTAGTGGGAAGCAGCCGCACAGCACAGGGAGATCAGCTCAGTGGTTTGTGACCACCTAGAGGGGTGGGATAGGGAGGGTGGGAGGGAGGGAGACGCAAGAGGGAAGAGTTATGGGAACATTTGTATATGTATAACTGATTCACTTTGTTGTAAAGCAGAAACTAACACACCATTGTAAAGCAATTATGCTCTAATAAAGATGTTAAAAATAAAAAATTTTTTAAAAAGACCACCTGGGAACTGAAGAGAAAACTGATGGAAGACCCATGAGAGAATCGAGGAAAAATAAATGAGTCACTCCCTGACCACAGGTGACTTTGAAATTAGCCCCTCATACACACACACATAAATACACACACACCACTCACCACCCTTCTGCACTTTACTAAGGAGTCTAAAGTTAGTCCTGAACTTTTCACTGGAACAGAAGAGTGTCCCATGACAGTTTAAGTGGCATCTCTGAATGGGGGGACACTTCTGTAACTGACATCCTGAGTATTTTTGTGGGCACAGTGACAGTGAGGAAGAAAAAGCTGCAAGAGGAGTGGGGGTGAGAGAGCAAAACCCAAGACTTTAAACCCTGGAGACTTGGCATCGGAAAGAAGAAACTTTCGAAGCTCCTTTAAAGAGCAGTGTGTTTTAGGGAATTCCCTGGTGGTCCAGTGGTGAGGACTCGTTGCTCTCACTGCCAAAGGCCCGGGCTCCACCCCTGGTTGGGGAAGTAAAATCCCACAAGCCGAGAGGCGCGGCCAAAAAGAAAAAAAAGAAAGAACAATGTGTTTTGTTTTATTTTATTATATATATATATATATACACTTCTAACATCTTTATTGGAGTATAATTGCTTTACAATGGGGTGTTAGTTGCTGCTTTACAACAAAGTGAATCAGCTATATGCATACATATATCTCCATATCCCCTCCCTCTTGCATCTCCCTCCCTCCCACCCTCCCTATCCCACCCCTCTAGATGGTCACAAAGCTCTGAGCTGATCTCCCTGTGCGATGCAGCAGCTTCCCACTAGCTACCTGTTTTACATTTGGTAGTGGATATATGTCAATGCTACTCTCTTACTTCGTCCCAGCTTACCCTTCCCCCTCCCCGTATCAAGTTCATTCTCTACATCTGCATCTTTATTCCTGTCCTGTCCCTAGGTTCACCAGAACCTTTTTTTTTTTTTAGATTCCGTATATAGAACAATGTGTTTTAAACAGAAAGACTCATAGATACAGAGAACAAAACAGGTTGTTGCTAGAGGGGAGGGGGTTGCTAGAGGGGAGGGGGTTGTGGGGATGAATGAAAGAAGTGAGGGAGACTGATGGTGACAGATGGTAACTAGACTTAACGTGGTGATCATCTTGTAATGTATAGAAATACTGAATCACTATATTGTGCACCTGGAGCTAACAATTGTACTTCAATAAAAAAATAAAAATTAAAAAAAGCTTTATTGAGGTATAATTGACATAGTAAACTGCGTATATTTAAGTTGTACACTTTAAGTTTTGACATACGCAAATACCCATGAAACTATCACCTTGATCAAGATAGTGAACATAACCATCTTCCCCTAAGTTTCCTCATGCCTCATTATAATCCCTCTCCACAGCCTCTCCTGCCCACCCGCCTTCCGAGGTAATACCTGAACTGCTTTCTGTCACTATAGATAGTTTGCATTTTCTCGAATTTTACATAAATGCAATCATACACTATGTACTCTTTCACGTCTGGCTTTTTTCAGTCAGCATAATTATTTTGAGATTTATCTATGTTTTCATGTGCATCAATAGTTCCTTCCTTATACTGCTGAGCAGTTTTCCACTGTATGGCTACAGCAAAATTTGTTTATCTATTCACCCTGTTGATGGACACTTGGGTTGTTTCCAGTTTTTGCAAATAAACCTGCTATAAGAAATGTTTCAAAAGAAAGAAAGAACAGTGTAGTTTATTCTGACAAGTTGGTCAAGGGCTTATTCAAAGTCTGCAAGTCCTGCCATCTCTCTCTGACACCAGCTGGCATCCTGCAGTACAATTCTGCTGATAACCCCTGGAGTCAGAGTCAGGCTCCACAGGCCAAAGGACACAGTCCCAGCAAGACTGCCCTCACTTCAGACCCCAGCCACACTTCAGGGGGTCCCCAGGCCACCCACACTTCTGACCAACTGGCTGAACACACACACATCCAGAAGGCTTAGTCTGGTCTGCTATAACAAAAATGCCATAAACTGGGTGGCTTAAACAAAAACACTTATTTCTCACAGCTCTGAAGGCTGAAGTCCAAGAAGCAGGCGCTGGCAGATTCAGTGTCTGGTAAGGAACTGCTTCCTTGTTGATAGACAGCTGTCTTCTTGCTGTGTCCTCACACGACAGAAGGGGTGAGGGAGCTCTCTGGGGTCTCAGGTATAAGGGCACTAACCCCATTCATGAGGGCGCCACCCTCTAATCACCTCCAATACCACCACACTGGGGGTGAGGTTTCAACATATGAATTGGGTGGCAGCACCAACCTCCAGTCTATAGCACATGACCTCCCTCAGCTTCAGTGTAAATGTTACTCGAGCTCAGAGAGCCCAGGAAGTCACTATACTCATGATGACAGTTTTATTGTAAAGGATACAGATCAAGACTGCCCAAATGAAGAGACACACGGAGTGAGGTCCAGAAGGGACACCAACCCAGAGCTCCTGTCCCTCTCCCTGTGGCATCGGGGTGTTCAGTGGAGCTGAAACCATGCACCTCAGATTGGGACCTGAACCCATGTGCCGGGACCCAAACCTGGCCAAACCCCACGGTCTTCCAACTGAGATCACACACCTGGTTTCAGGACTTAATGAAGCTCGGGTTCTCGATGTCTCATTGCAGAAAGAATTCAGTGAGAGACAAAGTGATAGGTAAGAAGTGGATTTATTTAGAAAGAAACACACTACACAGAGTGTGGGCCATCTCAGAAGCTGAGAGCAGCCCCAGGGTATGGGGTTCTGTTTTTATACAGGGGTGGGTAATTTCATAGGCTAATGAGTGGGAGGAGTATTCCAGCTATTTCAGGAAGGGGTGGGGATTTCCAGGAATTGGGCCACCGCCCACTTTTTGATCCTTATGGTCGGCCTTGGAACTGTCATGGCGCCTGTGGCTGTGTCACTTAGCTTCCTGATGTGTTACAAAGAGCGTATACTGGGCTTCCCTGGTGGCGCAGTGGTTAAGAATCCGCCTGCCAATGCAGGGGACATGGGTCCGAGCCCTGGTCTGGGAAGATCCCACATGCCACGCAGCAACTAAGCCCGTGCGTCACAACTACTGAGCCTGTGCTCTAGAGCCCACGAGCCACGGCTACTGAGACCACGTGCCACAACTACTGAAGCCCGTGCACCTAGAGCCCATGCTACACAACAAGAGAAGCCACCACAATGAGAAGCCCACGCACCGCAACGAAGAGTAGCCCCTGCTCGCCGCAACTAGAGAAAGCCCGCGCGCAGCAACAAAGACCCAACGCGGCCAAAAATAAAAATAAATTTAAAAAATACATGTAAAAAGAAGAAGAGTGTATACTGAGGCTCAAGGTCTAGTGGAAGTCGACTTGTCCTCCAGCTTGGACTCATTTGCTTCTAATCAGTTTATGTCATGTCCTCGGGCTATGTCATCCTTTCAAAGGTTGTGCCCTGCCCCATTCCCTCCTGTTTAAGATCTTCGGGGTGCCCAGCTTTTATCAGGCACGACTGATTGAATCACTGACCACATAGTTCGATTTCCAGCCCCTCTCCCCTCCTGGGGGTAAGACTGGCTCAAGGAGACCAACCCTCTAATCTCACGCCTGGTCTCTCTGCCGACCAGCCCCGATCCTGGGTCATCTCACTTCTTAGCCTAAATTCAGGTGTGATCCAAGGGGCTCATGAATAATAAGGACTCTCCTATTACTGGGGAAATTCCAAGGATTTAGTATCTCCCCACCAAGAACAAGAGACAACAGCCAGTCAAATTATTATTCAACAACCTCAAATCCACACCAACCACAACTCCTACCTCTCTTCCAACAAGGATAAAATCTGTGAACAGGACCCACTGCTGGCTGGTTTTCGTTTCGTTTTTTAAACTTTTTATTATAGAAATTTTCAAACAGAGGCAACAATAGAAGGAGTAATACAATGAACCCTCCCACTTCCATCACTGTTTCCCAGATTACCCCATTGTGGTTTATTTACCTTTTCACTCATACCCCTCCCCTTCCTCCCCACCCCCATCCTGATGCAAAGCCCAGAAGGACATCGTATCTGGCTGAGATTTCGGCATCGAAAGCTTCCCGAGGGGCTGCCACACCTATGGCAGCCTCAAATGGGCTATAGTTCTGCTGAAATCCCAGCCCCCAGACATCTGGGTGGGGGGCAGCCAGAGGCCCTTGGACACCTCATTTGCTGACTCCAGCATGACAGATAAGTAACACATTCTACACACACTGCAATGTGTGAAACAATACCACACACAGCTTCATTGCATTCAGAGCCTCTAAGGCATGTCAGCCAGCCTTGGCTCTGGTTATTTCTCGTGGGTTTCAGAAGATGTGTCTACAGCCCTTATTATCTCTGAAAGAATCAACTCTTAAAAAATATTAGCTCAAGAATATAAGCTTAAATACTCCTAATGATTTAAAATCAATACAGTGGGGCAGAATAAGGTAAGAAATAACGTATCAGTATTAGTTACATATCGCAGACCCATGTCAGAGTAATTATAACAGGAGAACCAATCAATCAGCCCTTGAATAATAACAAAAACTTGACCCGGACCTTTCGTTTATCACACCAGAGTGACTGAGACAGCCCCTGATACCTAGGTTGGGAGAGTGTTTTTATGTCTGTGCATCTGAGAAGTTCTGACCCTTCCCCCAGGGTACCAGGGGCATCTAAGGAGGCACCTCCTCCGTAATGGGATATCGAGAGAGGTGAGTGGAGTCATCCAATACCACCCCCCCACCTGACTTACTTTGCAAAACGGGAAGTCAGATGAACACAAAATTTCCCCCAACTCTGGGACTCTAGTGTCGGGCACCGGCCCCCGCAAGGCAAGGGAGGGGACGTAAAGTCTCACCACTGGAAACAGAATGGTTCGGGACGCCCCTCAGTTCGCGCGAAGGACCCACACAGGGCTCACCGTGGGTTACCCGCTTGCCTCTCATCAACAGAGGGGCTCATGCTTCCCCTTCCTGAGCTGGATGATCGATCATCAGGGAACAGACCTCTCGGCTGCCCTCATTCCCGCAGAAGAGCCCAAGCAGGACCCGTGGTTTAATCTTCGGCATTCTCCTCTAAACCCAGCTGTTTCCCGAGTATAAACTGGCTTCCAACAAGGCTTTTGCTTCAGGAGATCAATGAAGATGCTTTGGACCGTCTCCAAAAGCAGAGAAGAATCAACAAAGAACTTTTCTTCCCAGGAGCAAAGGAAGAAAACTTTTAAAAGCCACATTTCAGCTATTGCAGGGGGATCTTCCCTACAAAGATGATTTCTCTCCCAAGGAAGTGGAAGTTCTCGTTGGGAGGTGACACAGATGCACACATCTGTCAGAAATATCAAGTGCTCTGGGCCTGACTAGAGTGCCCTGGGGGCCCAGCACAAGGCTCCAGAAGTGCTAACTTGTCAGACATCCATATGGAAAGGCCTGGGGTCCCTGTCTCCAGTGGTACTGTCCTTTCCATACCACAAGGAGCCTGACCTCAGCTCTCCTCTTGGCAAAGCCCAGAGCAGGACACATTTCACCACAAGAGGTTACATTTCTCTCACTTTGGGGATCAGAACTTACATCCTGACAATGTCAGGATATAAGGAGCTTGGGAAATTCCAGCAATCCATTCACTCCCGCCCTGAGGGGACTGGGGTTATTTTCACTGCACAGAAACACTGCAGGAAAAATAGCCCCTTGTGCTTAAGCCTGGCAGCTTCTTTCCTCCCTAGTCCTCAAGTCTTCCTGACCCTTTGCCTGGTCAATTCCGACATCTGGAATTGGCTCAAACGAGGAACAAAGTAGAAGGGGCTAGGGCCGGTGACAGGCCTCTAACTCACACAAGGACCAGTGCTGGGTTGAACAGGAATATTGCTGTTTCCCATGGATCTGCTATAAGGCCCTTCTGGCCATAGGTAGTCAGCCTAGCAGGTGACCTAGTATGGTCCCTGAGGTAGCTACACCTGGCCTGTCTGCCTGACAGCGGGCTTAGCTGAACGCTCAACTGTGCTGGCCACGGTGGTATCTCCACCAGCCAGTGCAGGATCTCACAGTCCTGGGGAACAGAGGCTATCACTGAGGAGAGTGATCAGTAAGAAGGCAAGATGCTCTAATCAGAGCAAAACTACCAACTGTGAACGCAGTCAGGGTTCCTCTTGCCTGGGGAAGAGGCTTGCCCCAAAGCCTGGGCTAGGGGAAGAAGGCTCCGTAGTTGCAGCCAAGGCATCTCTGCTGAGACGCCTTTCATAATACATGAGAGTGGGAGGGGTTTCTAGCCACATGGGACCTGGGTCACCTTGACCCTGAATCACAAATCCAAAACAGGCTGATTCGGATTATGGTTTGAAATCTTAGACTGAAAAGGTTCCTGTTGGACTAAACATTTTAAAACCATGGATGGGGTGTTGAGGTCCAAGACAGAAAGGGGAACAGCGGAGGCAAAGGACACACTTCTCTGGGAAACTCTGGTCTGGGTGGAGACCTGCTGTGCGCAGCTTTCCTCAAGCACAGAGAACAACCAGAAATCTGGGCATTCACCCCAACTCCCACAGGTAGGTAGTGGAGGGTGAGTAATAATGAAATTCAATGATTTTGGAATTTTTTTTTTAAATCTATGGAGTTAGGTAGCTCTGTAGAGGATCATCAAAACTCCAAGATTTGAAGGCTACTCCAGGCAGCAGAGGGGCAGACACCAGAGGCCTAAGGAAGAACCCACAGTGGCTATAGATTGTGTCCAAGAGCAGAGGGGCACTAATGACTTCACTCCCCAAAGCCCCACCCGGCCACCCAGCAGCCTGGAGATCTACCAGAACAAGGGGAGGGGGTCATCCTGCCTGATGGGCACCAGAAGGCAGAAAGGCTTCCTCCCCCATAACGCAATCACCCCATCCCTTTCCCTGGCCAAACCCATCCTCTTATCCCATCTCCCTATCCTCCCACCCTCACCAGCTCCCCTCCCATCCTTACAGCCCTTGGGGATTCTCAGGAGCCTCCCCGAGAGCTCCACCTACAGCATTTTCACCAGAGTCTTGGGCACCGCACAGGCAGTCAGGCCAAGCGTCCAGAGCCCGCCTACTTGGAGGAGCAGACAGAGAGCGTGGCCCCTGTGGAGAACAGCCAGAAGGCCGGGTACAGAGCTTCAGTGAAGTCCACCTTGTACTTATACAACAAGTGGACCTTGTCAGCCACGGCGAAGAAGATGACAAAGCCATGGTCGCAGTTGAGAAGCACGCCCACTCGCGAGGCCTTTGTGGAGGGCAGGGTTTTCTCCACATTGTTGTGCCAGGTAGAGACCTTGGTATTGAACCACTCCACGCACCAAGAGGCGCTGTTGCGGCCAAGCCGGCTCTCGGGGCCCTGCCGTTCCATGCTGCCATAGCAGACGCCCACCCCGCAGAAGTTGTTCTTCTGCAGCTCCACCTCCCAGTAGTGGATCCCCTTCTTGTAGCAGTGCAGGCCCAACACCTGAGAGCAGTACGTGAACCTCTGGGGATGTGGTCGGTAGTTGTGGGATATGTCAGCCACAGAAGCTACGGTGTAGTTCTCGGACAGAGCCACCTTGTTGTGGGCAGTGTTGTAGTCCAGGATGACTTTAACGGTATCTAAGGGAGCATCAAGGAGTCAATTACAAGGAGCCCAGAGTGCTCTCACTTTCAATCCTTTCCCTAACTGGTAATGTTTATTCATTTGTTTCATCCATCCATCCATCCTGTCTGGCCAGGCAGACATCTGTCCATCTCTCTACCCATCAATCCAGCCATCTGCGCATCTATTCGTCGCCCAGCTCTCTGTCTATTCCTCCATCTAAAACCATTTATTGAGCCCCTGGCTTATGCCAGATTCTATGCAGGATGTACAGCCATGAACCAGACGTGGTGCCTGGCCTCGTGGAGTTCACACTCCCACAAGCAAGGCAAGCCCGTCAGTAATGACAACACTATGGGCCCTGCACTCTGCTAAAGGGCAGGCACACTGCTGGAGGGACACAGCCACGGGGCAACGGGTAAAGGGTGGGGAGAGCACAGGGGAACACTTCACAGGTGGGCTAGAACTGGAGCTGAGCGACAGGAAGAGGAGGAGAATTAAACAGAGGAGAGCAGAGGAGGGAGAAAGGCTATGCTCGGCAGATGGGACAGTGAAGGCAAACGTGGAGTCACGAGCATGGTGGACAGGTGCTGGGACCAGGTAAGGCTGGGCAGCTGGGAGCACGGAGGCCACAGCAGGAGGAGAGGGACACATGGAGCCACAAGTAGAGAGCTCAGCGGTCTAGACTTTTAATCGGTTGAAACGGGGAACCAATCAAGGTCTGTAAGCAACACCAATGACCTGAATACACTCCTTGGCTGGGACCCGAGCATGGCCTCCCCGCCCTTCCTGCCACACTTCCAGCCAGTTCTGGCAGGCCCGAAGACTGAGCAGAGATGAGTGCTGTGCCCACCCTCCACCTCCTCCCCAGGATACACCCATCTCTGCCCCTCCGCTCACAGGGAACCCTGGACCAGTGGGAGACAGCAGGCAGAGAAGGACAATCCCTAGCTTGGGAATTCAGGACCGGGGTTATCTGCCACTCCCTGGCTCGGAGGCTCAGGCAAGGATACTTTGCACTGGTTTTCCCCCAGGGCAAAATGAATGGCCTGGGAAAATGTCCTCTAAGATCCTAAGTCCCTAGAACTCACTTCCTCTGCTTACACGGCTGTATCACAGAGCGCAGGGGGCTCCACAAATCGGGGATGGTGCGGGGAGGTTCTCTCGGGTGCCGGCCCGAGAACCAGGCATCCACGGCTGCCCACCAAGCCTGCTGTGGCTGTGGGGAAAGGAGGGCCAGAGCGCACTTTGCAGAGAGAGGTTTTGGCCACTGCATGGAAGTGAGCACAAGTGGAGGATGCTCTGTGGGTGAAGCTATGGGCGGGTGGCCCCTAGGCTGGCCTGGAGGAAGGAACTCCCACCACTTCCGGGCTGGAAGCCAGAGGAGAGCAAGTAAGGGTGTGACAGGGTAGAGCACAGTGGGTCCTCTAGGGGAGAGGCTGACCAAGCGAGACAGAGGCAAGGGTAGGCAAGCCAGCAGCTACTCACACTCCAGGAGCTCAGTCCTGGACTTGGCTAGGAAGGTCTCCAGCACCTTGGCCTTGAGAGACACTGGGGTCGGCGGTCCGGTGGGGACTTTGGCCTCAGCTGGAGGAAGAACAGAGAGATGTTTTCAGAACAAACTCAGAGTGGGCAGCACACTGCCCCTGGCCCACCAGAACTCACCCTCCTGGCCAGTTTGTGTGAGATCCACTAAATGCTCTCGGACTCCGAAGGTGGGAAGCTTGCTGGCTGAGGCAATGATTGGGGCTGAGGGAGGAGATGCATGAGTTGGGGACATGACAGAGTGGCCTGATGGCCTATACTCCCTCCCATGCTGATTCTCAAGAGCTGCTTCCACAAACACACACCTGGACAGCCAGGGCGACACAAATGAGTGCAGACAGGGCAACACTCATCCTACTGGTCTTACGCATTTACACTCGCCACCTCCAAGCCCAGGCCTGGCTGCCAGCACGGGACACAGTGACAAGAGCCCAGAGCCCCAAACCCATGGCTCAGCTTTCCCTGCTGGCATTTAGTTCTACACTCAGGCACTCAAGAAACAAAAAGATTGCAGAAATACATAACTTACGAGGTTTCTTGGGTTTCTTTTCTTCTTCTGAAAAAGAAAATTTTCAGAATTAACATGTTTTAAACACAATGACACTTTCAAAACACCATAATAACAATCAATGCACTCAGGTGACCCATACAAATAAAGCTAGGATGTTTTAACTTGAAAAATATAAGGGGTCAACAGGCAAATTAATCTACGGTGATAGAAACCTGAATCATGGTTTTGGCAGAGAGGGGGTCATTAATAAGGAGCACGAACGCATTTCCTGGAATAATGGAAATCTTTATCCTGATTTGGGTAATGGTAACACAGATGTATGCATTTGTCAAAACTAATCTAACTGTCCTTTTAAGATCTGGGCATTTTACTGTAGTATTAAATTATATCTCCACAAAAGAAAAAATGCAAAAACACACAAAAAGACCCACGTAGGGATCCAGCCAAAACAATGTGCTTGCCAAGTATCACGAGCGTGTGCCTGTGGGAACTGAGTTTAGCTAAAACACCCGTCCTCAAAGCGTGGCCCCCAAGCCAGTAGCAACAGCATCACCTGGGAAGCTGCAGGGATGCAAATTCTCAGACCCACCCAGACCAGCTGAAACTGAGAGTCTGGGGGTGGGGCTCAGAAGTCTGTCTGCTACAAGCCCCTGGGATTGCGATGAGGGCTCAGGTTTGAGCAGGCTAGAAGATTTCAGGTTCCCTTTCTGCCACCTTCCCCACCCCTGAAATGACAAGGGGGGTTTTGGATCTCATCCCTGCCTGCCTGCAGGATCCCGTACATTCCAGACCAGCCCTGCTCTCTCCCCACCAGAGCCTCCCTGGTCCCACAGGCCCCACTGGCTCCCCCGTTCCTCCCACTTCAGAGCCGTATTTCTCAGGAGTCGTTCTCACTCTCCCCACCTCCCCCCTGCTCCTCTCCTGCCCACTGCCACTGGACCAGCATCTTGGCAGGACCCCGGGCTATGACCTTGGCCTCAGGCAAAGGGCCCCCTCCCCAGTCATCACAATTCTTAGGAGCCTCATCCACAGTGATGAGCCTACCCTTTCCTTGCCTGTTTCCCCACCTCAGCCCCGCCACAGCTCACTCACGTGAAGAGCGGGGCCTATGAAGTGGGGCCGCGGCGGGAAGGAGGCTTTCAGGGGCTGTGCCTTGAGAAGCCACAGGTTTACAGTACCTCCCTCTTCACACAAGGTGCCCTTCCACGTTTTCAGACTCCGCTGATGGCTCCCTCCTCACCTGCCCCAGGCCTCCCAGTCCCCGACCCCATTCCACTCAGGAACTGGTACCACACATCTGTCTGCCAAAGACAACCACTAAACACTAACACCAAGCAAACAACGACAAAAACCAGCCCGGAGTTCTCTCATCCCAAACACCCAATGGGGGGCAGCCCTCCTCCGTCCTCACTGACTTTTTGGCCAACAGTTCAGTGACATATGCCTGTCCTTTTAAGAGCTTTCGCCATCAGTGTCCCGTGTGAACCTCACACAATAATCCCATGAGGTGGACACCATTATGGTCGAAATTTGATAGACGAGGAAACTAAGGACCGTTCTTCACCCCAGCCCCATCTCAACAAGGGTGATTTCACCCCCAAGGGGGAGCAAAAATTGATTCTTAGGAGGTGAGGGGGAGAGAAGGATAGAAAAAACTTGTTCTTTTTATGTATAAAAGCACAGTATATAAACAGACATATCATATGTGTGGTATTAAAATTTCATGGATGGGGGCGATCAGGAAAAAAATTTCTAAAAGGGCCTGAGAGGTAAGAGCAAAGGAGGGCAATACGGAAAAAAGGTCGAAGAGCTCTGTGATGGCAGAAACACATCCCAACCCGAGGCTGAACGGCACTGGGCTACGGTGAGGCTCAGCCGCTGCTCAGGGGGTCACCCCAAATGCCAGAACTCGGGCGTCATAAGTATTTCTCAAGACAAGCCAGCTTCGGTCATCTTGATGTTCCAGGCGGTCAGAATATCCAGTGCTGATGGCCGGTCCTCCCGCGTGCCCCAGCAGGGCTCCTGCAAAGGTCCTGCCACCTCCCCTCAGCGGGGTCAGGCAGCATTTGCCTCCAGGTGCACCCAGGCCCCGTGGAGCCTGGGATGGGCTGTGCCCCGCTGGAAGGAGCCGTGACGCCTGCCAGTGCCTCAGCCCGAGCACCGCCTGCCACAGTCACTGCTGCCCCAGGGACAGAGGTGGGGTTACTTTACTTACTTGAGATCTTCTTCACAGGCCGTGGGGGTTTCGGCATGTGCGGCAGGTCATGTCCTCCAGGGCCCCCTGTGCCAAAGAAGAAGAGGGTAGTCTATGCGGCTCTTCCAAACCAAGCCTAGGAGCCAGCCCTGCTGTCGGCAGGCGGGGAGAGGGCTTACAAAGTTGATTTCCGCTGCCCTTCCCCATGCGATCATTCACAAGCACTAGAAACAAGATAACTGAAAGACAAATTCGGTATGTTCCCTCTTTTCTCTGCCTTAAAATGTAGCCAGGGTGGAGTCTTTACTCCACCAGCACCCAGCTCCATGACCTCTGAACCGTCTGTGAGCTTTGGTTTCTTCCGACGTATGACGGGGATGACTCCCCTCGCCCGTGGTGGTGAGATCAAGATGTCTGGCATGTCGTGGTAGCTCCTTTCCCTCTGGTTTCTCTCACCCCTCCATCCCCAGACCAGTGATCACTGACAGAGCAGGAAAACAAATATGCAGGGCTAATTCACCAATGGCTTTCCCCTCTGTGCCAGGCGCTGGGGCGAGTGTTGGATGAAAACAGCCCCAGCCCCTGCCCTCACTGATCACAGTCTGGTGGGGGAGACACACGGGAATGGCAAGGAAGAGTAAAATGACAGGTGCACAAAGAGCCCCAAGGGATGATAAGGACCCGGCAACCTGGTCTGAGGAGCAGGAGTGGCAACAGGGGAGGTTTGCTGAGAAATGTAATGTTTCAACTGATCTCTGAAGGGTGAGAGGAGTCACCTGGTGAAAATGTTGGAGTCTGAGCCCTCTAGGCAGTGGGGGAGCATGTACAAAGGCCCCGGGGCAGGAAGCCTAACATTTTTTTTTTTTTTTTTTTTAAGCTTAACGTATTTGAAGAATTGTAGAGTGCAGAGGGCTGTATGGGAGGAGGGGGGAACTTCAGGGCTAAAGAGACAGACGGGGCCTGACCAGACGGGTTGACAGCCAGGGTCAAGAGTCTGGTCTGCAATCTAAAAGCAATGGAAAGTCTCTGAACAGGAGGCAGGGGAGAAGGTGCCAAGAAATCAGACTTGCATCCTGAAAAGCTCTCTCCAGCTGCAACAGGAGTGGATGCAGAGGGACTCATTAGGAAGCTGCCACAGGTGACTGCAATGCAGAGCAGGTGAGTGGTGGCTGGCAGTGAAACCAGCTGACTGAATCAGGAGATATTTAAGAAGCAAAATCTGACAACGGGTTGGATATGAGTGGAAGGGTAGGGGGTATCAAGGAGGAATTCCATGTTTCTCTGACCCCCAAACTAGCCATTTCCCTACCAAATAACACTGACAACCCAGAATCCATTCAACCCATCTGAGCCAACCTCAGACTCAGACAAAAAAAAGCCTATCTAGAAAGACCCTTCATAACATCCAGCCCCCCCAAAAATATTTCAGCAAGGACAGCTACAATCTCAGGATGAGGCAAAAACTCCCCACTACCTCCTAGATGGAGGCCAGATGTTTTGTAACCCCCGAAACTCAAGCCCCAATGCTCCAGATCAAGATTTCTCTCCCACCCCAAAACAGAGGGGACATATCCCATTTCAGGGGTCCCAGTGGAAAGCACAGGAGGTTGCTAATAGTTACCTGGGGTGGTGGGCTCCTCAGGCTTCTTGTCCTGGGGCTGTCTGAGGTACTGCTTCAGCTCATTTTTGAGCTCAGAGGTGCTCTGACAGACACCCTTTATCAGCTCGTGATTCAGCTCCACCTTGGGGACGTAGACTGGCTTCGTTGTGATTCCTTGCAGTTTTGCTGCTTTCTGCAACAAGCCAGGGGGTTAGTTCAGGAGGCTCTGCTGAAGCCAGGGCCCGGGCTCAGGCCTCATGAAGGAGGAGCTTCCCTGTGCCCATGGGCACTAAGTCTAATCAGCCTCTCAAATTAGAGCCAGAGGTCACTGGGGGTTAAAGTGCCACTTCAAGACACAGCGATCTGCAGCTGGAAGGGCCCTCAGAGGTCGCTCACCTTACAAATGGGAAAACTGAAGTCAAAAATGACAAGTGTCTTACCAGGACCTCTGCCAATGAGTGGCAGGGACAAAGCTGGGAGCCAGATCTCCTGACCCCCATGGATGATGCTCTTTCCACCCCTCCAGCTGTAGCTGAAAGTGTACAAGAGACTCATCACCATCTCCATCCCGCAAGGACCAGCTCTGAACACATGTCCTGAAAATAGACAGGAATGCCTGGAAGGCTGCGGGATTCAGCCACATAGCCAACGAAAAAGAAGGATCTTACAGAGGGTTCCAAACTTGGAGACCAAATCATGTCATACAGTATCAAGAGGACCAGATGTGGACGCAGAATCCTTCTGTAAGAGCTCAAGGCAGCTAGGTCAACGGGAATGAGCACGCGAGATGAAACTTAATGCCACCCAGCCTAGGTGTGGCTAGAAGATCCTGAACAGAGAAGAGAAGATTGCCAGGCACTCCTGTCCCTCCTCAGGACCTGAGCATGGAATCTGGGCCTTTGACGTGTCAAAGCAGCACGTCACCCAATCAACGGGCCTCCCCAGAACATCTGCCACGTGCCAGACACTCTGCCATGCACTGGACGTGCTAGGAGGATGAAGGGCCCCGCCCGAAAAGAGCTGACAGCTTTTATTTTTTTCTTTTTTTGGGGCCACGCTGTGTGGCATGTGGGATCTTAGTTCCCTGACCGGGGATTGAACCCACACCCCCTGCATTGGGAGCACGGAGTCTTAACCACTGGACCGCCAGGGAAGTCCCCTGACAGCCTTTTAAACAGACATGAAAACAAGCACATCTAAAACAACGTTGTCGAGGGCAAGAGCAGAGGCAGGTAACATGCTCCGGATCGCCAGCAACGCCAGAATAACGGGATCCGAGGAAGATGGGGGAACTGGGGTTGCCCTGGACAAAGGACAGGGTTTACTAGGCAGAGGCCAGCCACGGCATCCCCTCCCAATGCCCGGTGCATCTGCGGAGTGCTCTGCTGCGGTTAGAGCACAGGGCATGGGCAGGGGGTGGCTGGCAAAGGCAGGTAGGTCACCAAGGCCCTGTGGGAATGTGAAATCAGAAAGGGCGGGGAGTGGTGCCTGTGCTTTAGAGAGACACTTCCAGGGGCCGTGCAGAGGCGGGATGGAGGGAAGCGGTGGAGGCCTATGCAGTAGGCAGCATACTAAGATGGCCCCCAAGACTCCCGCCTGCCCCGGGTACACATCCTATACATCCCCTCCTCCTGACTATAAGCGTGACACTGAGTATGAAAGGATATTACTCCATGGTTAGGTTACATTACATGGAAGAACTGAAGGAATACTGCAGATGTCATTAAGATCCCAAATCTGTTGGTTTTGAGTTAATCAAAAAGATGATTCTCCCAGGTGGGCCTCACTTAATCAGGTAAAAGTCCTTAAAAGAGGAACTGGGCTTTCCTGGAGGGAGAAATTCTCTGCTGGCTTCGAAGAAGCCGGCTGCCAACTCGAAAGAGGGCCACACGGCGAGGAATCACAGCAGCCTCTAGGAACTGCGGGTGGCCCCTGCTGACAGCCAGCGAGGACACGGGGACCCCAGTCCTGCACCACAGGGGACCGAATTCTGCCAAAAAGAATGTGCGCTTGGAAGACAACCTTGAGCTCCAAAAGGAATGCAGCCTGGTGAGACCTCAGCCATGCCCTGAGCCACAGAAAGTGTGAGATAACAGACAGGTGTTCTTCTAAGCCACTCAGTTTGTGGTAAGTTGTCATGAAATGCAGAAAACGAACACAGCGTGTGTCTCAGGGATGCTTCCCATGACCTCAAACAGCCTCAACTCCTCGAGGGCCCCAGTGCACCTACAGTCAACATCATGACGCTAGGCAGAGAGAGTATTCAACGTCCGCATCTTGACCCACCTCCAGAAACTCATACTCGTCCCCCTTAGTCAGGGCAAGTTCAATCTCTTCCTTCAGGGCCTGGATCTCACTCTTCTTCTTGAGTAGAATCTGATAAATGCTGTCGAACTTGCTGTTGACCCTCTTCTCCTCTTCCTTTATCTTTCGGGTGGAACTGGCCTCGGAGGCATCAATGAGAGCCTTCATTTCCGTGTATTCTTGTCTAAGCTGGTCCATCTTCCTCTGTGCGGCCTCCTGAGAAGCCAAAACAAGAGGGAATCCATCAGACTGGCAAAAAAGCTAAGCCTGAGACATGGAGCGCCAGGAACTCTTACCTATACTTCATGGGAATACAAACGGATGCAACCACTTTGGAGGGCAAGATCTGGAGTATTTGAAGGTGCTCATACCCTTTGACCCAGCAACTCAGTCTAGGAATATACTCTAGAAAACATCTGGGGACTTCCCTGGTGGTGCAGCAGATAAGACTCCGCGCTCCCAATGCAGGGGGCCTGCGTTCAATCCCTGGTCAGGGAACTAGACCCCACATGCATGCTGGAACTAAGAGTTCGCATGCCACCACTAAGGAGCCCGCGAACTGCAAGTAAGGAGCCCACATGCCGCAACTAAGGAGCTGGCGAGCCACAACTAAGGAGTCCTGGAGCCGCAACTAAGGAGCCCACCTGCCGCCACTAAGACCCCATGCAACCAAGTTAATAAAGAAAGAAAAAAATCTCAGAACCTGCCCAAGAGACACACAAGAATGCTCTAAGCAGCACTGTTTGAATTAGCAAAACCCTGGAAACAACTTGAATGTCTATCAATAGAAGACAGAAAATTATTCACAGGATGGAATATTAAACAGTAATAAGGGAAAAACAACTTGTAGAAGAAGACATACAGTATGATGCTCCTTACATAAAGGTTAGAAACAAACAGAACGGTAGTATTTATTGCCAAAGGAATACATACATACATATTAAAAGTATAAAGAAACACATGGGAATGGATAAATTCAGGAGAGTGGTTACTTCTGGAAGAGAGGAAGGGGGATATTAAAAGGGAGAAGCAAAGCAGGGGCTTCATCTTCCATGACGATATTGTATTTCTTAAGCTGGAAAGCAGTTCATGAGTAATTTTTTAAAGGGTATGAAGCTGCTCTAGAAAATTTCCTCTAGAACTGCACTATCCAATACCATAGCTACTTGCTACATGTAGCTACAGAGCACTTGAACTATGGCTAGTCCAAGTTAAGATGTGCTATAAGTGTAAAATAAAAGGAATTTGAAATATCTCATTAATACTTTATACTGATTAAAATAATAGTTTGGATATACTGAGTTAAATAAATATATTATTAACATTAATTTCATGTGTTATTCAAATTAGAGTTATATACGGTATAAGGCTAATTTATATTTCTAGTGGACAGCACTGCTCTAGAAGCTGCAGTTTTGCTTTACATGTTGGGAAACCTCAATAGCTCAGAATCAAACGTGACAAACAGAAACACACATAAGAGGGACAGGAAGGTTGGAATTCAATTATTTCTTTTTCTTTCTTTTTTGGCCACACTGCACGGCATACGGGATCTTAGTTCCCCGACTGGGGATTGAACCCATGCCCCCTGCAGTGGAAGCACGGAGTCTTAACCACTGGACCGCCGGGGAAGTCCCGGGAAGTCAATTATTTCTTTAACCAACACTTTACCCTGCCACCTCCAATGTGACTCTACCAATGTCCCTGAGTATTTATCCTCCTTCTGCTCCCATCAGTAAGAGAACACCCCTGGAGTTTAGACCGGCACGTGGCTGCCCAGCCACAGACTACATTTCCCAGCATGCCCTGCAGCTGGGCTTGGTCATGTGACTAAGCTGCTCACGACAGGAGCAAAAGTGATAATGGTAACACTCTCCTTCCCTGTCCCCCTTCTCACAGGCTAGAGCAAAGCTGTAATGGTGACCCAGCTGCAACCAAAGAGATGAGGAAGGGCAATAAAAAGGAAAGATCCTGAACTCTGAAGGATCACATGGAGCAGAGCCATCCCACTAGCCTGGGTTCCTCACCTGAACTGTCACAGGGAGCAAAATAAACGGCTATCTTATTTAAACCTCTGATTTTGAGGGGTATCTCTGTTACAGCAGTTTAGCCTGCCCCCCAACTGATACCGGTATTTTCATGTGCATCCTTTCATTTAAGCCTCATAACTCACCTCTGGAAAGAAGTTGTGATTGCTTCAAAACTAAGGCTCAGAGATCTGCCAACACAGGCTAGTATTTTAACCCAGATTTCATCTAATTAAGCCACAGCCGTGGCAATAAAACTGAATGCTGCAGCTCCAGACCAGGATGCTTAAAAATCAAATCTTCTTTCAATATAAAAGCATTGTAACCTTATAAAAACTATTAAAAAAACTAGAGGGGAAAAAAATGTCCCTAATTCTACCACTCCAACACTTGCACTACTATTCCTTTACTATATTTCCTTCCCGTCTTTCTTCCTATACTTCCTGTAATGGGTTGAATGGCAGCCCCCCAAAAGATATGTTCACGTTTCAGAACTTACTTAGAAAATGAGTCTTTGCAGATGTAATTAGGGTAGGAATCTTGAGATGAGATCATCCTGGATTACCCAGGTGAGCTCTAAATCCAATAGCAAGTGTCCTTATTAGAGACAAAAGAGGAGAAGACAGAGGAGGCCATGTGAAGATAGGGGCAGAGATTGGAGTGATGCAGCCACAAGCCAATGCCTGAGCCACGAGAGGCTGGAAGAGGCAAGGAAGGATTCTTCCCCAGAACCTTCGGAAAGAGTGTGGCCCTGTCGACACTTTGAATTTGGACTTCTGGCCTCCAAAACTGTGGGAGACCACATTTCTGTTGTTGTAAGCCAAGTCTGAAGTAACTTGTTACAGTCGCCCTAGAAACGAATACACTTTTTAAAAATAAAGAGATGCAAATTTTACTTCCTGTTTTTCTCCCCCTTAAATCATAACCACTTTTTATATTACCATATTTTAACCCTAATTTTTAATGGTTGGGCGTGTAGGTAGGCTTTGAGTCTGTGAAGGATCTCTCTGGGCACATAGCTTTTTGCATGTTCTGCAAGGCTGAAGTTGAATTCTGACACTGTGAGTGAACCTGACACAAGCCTTGTCCTCCCCAGAGGCAGAGGGAGGCTCCAGGACCAGGCTGGTGGCGGGGAGCCCTGTCACTCACCCGCACATCCTGCTGCCTGGCTCTCACGTCCTCCAGTGCTCTCGACGCCCCGTTGATCTGACCGTACGTGACAGTCAGTTTATGCCTCAACTTGTTCTGCGGAGAAAACAAACCGAGTGAGAAAACACCCCATCCAGCCCCCCACCAGCACCCAACACCAGCGACTGCCCTCAAGTCTATCCCACGGGTGTTTCTACCACCCCAAGTCTTACCTGCTTGTAGCTTTTTTTTTATAAGTTTTTTTTTTTTTTGATGTGGACCATTTTTAAAGTCTTTATTGAATTTGTTACAATATTGCTTCTGTTTTATGTTTTGGTTTTTTGGCCATGAGGCATGTGGGATCTTAGCTCCCTGACCAGGGATCAAACCCGCACCCTCTTGCACTGAAAGGTAAAGTCTTAACCACTGGACCACCAGGGAAGTCCCTGCTTGTAGCTTTTTGAAGCATTCTCATATTTACTGCCTCCCTTCATCCTTTCAGGGGAACTGGACAGTAAAGAAGTTACAAGGATAGGATTTGGAGCCAGACAGACCAGACTCAATACCCAGCTCTCCAACTGTCTCTCACTTGTTTCTTTGGCCATGAAGTAGATATCAACGCAAACTGTTCCCACCCCGCAGGGCTAGCAGGAGAATTAATTGAAGCAGTGTAAGTCCTCAGCATAGTGCCTGGATCTTAGTCAGGACAAATGGCCTTAGTAAATTTCAGCTTGGATTATTATGAGCTTCTTCACTAGCACCCATTTTATAGATGATGAAACTGAGGCAAAGAGGACAGCAAGGTGGTCAAGCTCACACAGACAGAACGAGCTGGGACAGCTGCTTCAGAAAGTGGCAGACGGGGTTGCTCAAACCAAGCCTCCCACTGCAAACAACCAGAAAAGCAGACAAAATATTGGGGGAGGGAGATCTACTAAAAACCAATGGGGAGCTAAGAAAGCAGGGAAGGATTATGTAATTAAGATCCAGAAGAAGGAAACCCAGAGAGATAAGCCTGGCATCGGGGGTTGTTCTCCCAGAGCCATCTGCCAGTTCCGGAAGACAGCTGGGAGGGCCTCTGTCAGCCTCGGAGAGGCAGGCGGACAAAAATCAGAGTCCAAGGCTCACTTGATAAGCCCCACAGGCAGGGACCTCCAAGGGCTAAACCCTAGGAATAGGGACGAACCAGCAGTAAACCAGCCATCGACAATTCAGTCCCTGAAACTGAACTAAGGTGATTCAGAACTGCTAGGCCCCTAGCCTTCAGATACAAAGGTAAATTATGCACAGTGGAAGCTAATATCACCCAAGGCCTCTTAGTACTGCCATCTATTTTCATAATCAATATCCACTTTCACCCTACTCAGGTGAAATGCTGGGGCATAGAAATGGGTATGAAAATCACCACCACGGCTACCATAATGGCAGTTAGTGTTTATCATGTACTTCCTCTAAGCCAGGCATTCATTGTTCTAGTGCTTTCCATGTATTAACTATGTAAAGCTAAAAACAACACTAGGAGGTAGAGGGTTATCCCCCCTTTACAGATGAGGTCACTGAAGCACAGAGTAATTAAGTGGCTTGCCCTAGGTCACATCGCTATTAACTACTATAACAAGATCCTGGTGTTACAATTACAGACTTGTGTCCAAACTGAGCACACAGGAAAATTCTAGAAAAAAATGTATGTCCCCTAACTAGCTGGCTCAACAATACTCTGGCCCTCCCTTCCTCTTCCCTGCCTCTCCCACTCCACCAGTGACCTTGACTCTGGATTTGAACATCCCAGAGACAGTCACATGTTAAGGCTAGAAGCAGAGACCAAGGCCACACTAACTCAACCCCAAAAGCCCAAGTCATTGATAATGTTTCAGATGTGACCTCTGCGACAATGCCCTTTGACCTGGTCTCTAACAGTGGCCAAGATGAACTGTGGGCCGAAGGCAGAAGGCCAGGCCCGGGCAGATCTGGCCTCACAGGTCCCAGAGCTGGAAGAGACCTCAGAATACCTGGGGGCTGCCAAATGTTTCACCTCCAAGACTCACTCTTAGTAGTACACCCCTGAACCCTATATTTTGAAAGATTTTACCCACCATTAATCAAATGCATACAACAGTCCCCTGATGGTAGAGAGGGGCCCACAGGGCTATGGATGACGAAAGGAAAGCCACCCAAGGACTTTGACAGCAGCGACAATCCCCTAATCAAGGGTAGAGAACTTTTCGAAGTTCTGAGGATCGCTTCACAGACTGGGGACTTGGGTCCTCCACGTGGGAGGCACCAGAGTCCTGAGTCCGCCCCACACCAGTGACCGAGCCAAGCTGGGCTGGCTCTGCCACCAGTACTGACCAGCGGCAGGGCTGGAAAAGGAGACAGGTTAAAGGACTCGGCGAGCCAGGACAACGAGGGGGAGGGGAGAGACGGCAGGAAAGCCTTGTTAAAAGGATTCAAAAGCCAAGTGTGTATGGCATACAAATAATCTGGGCGCAGACTCCAGCTCCAGGCCCTGGAGGCTGAGAGGGAGCTGGGGCTCCAGACCAGGCGGAAACGGGTCCTTCTGACCCTACTTGCCTTCAGCCTCCTGGATAAGAACTTCTAGAAGGGTCTTTCGATAGGAGCCAGGCTGCCCTAGTCCTCAGAACCATGCATCCTGAGGCAAAGAAGATCTGGGCAGCCTAACACCCTCCATGCAGCAAACTCTCCTCAGGGAATTTCTGAGTAACAGAAATGACAGCGGCAGTTCTATGGAGCATTAGCGAACTGTAAAACGCTATTTATGGAACACCTCATTTACTCCTCCCAATAACCTTCTGAGATAGGTACTATTATTGTGCCCTTTTTTTGAGTTCCTAGCTAGGAAGCAGAGCCAGAATTCAAACCCAGATCTCAACATCCAGCTCTGGTCGGAGCCCGTGTCAACCGGCCTGACCCTGGGGCCTGCCTATGAGGCACTTCCCACACAGTTCATCCTTCCGGAGCCTCCTGGTCACCCTCGGAGGTGGGGAGGGAATGCTATTAATCCCATTTTACGGATGAAGATGAGGTTCGGAGAACTCAGTGACTTGCCCTGAACCACAGCGGATGCGGGCAAGAGCAGGGCTCCAGCCTCCGCAGGCCAGGCAGGTTCTTTCCTGCAACAGGTAGAGACCCAGGTAGGCTGGGCCTGAGATGGTAGTACCTCCAAAGTCAACTGTCAGGCACTGCCTGAGGTCTGACTTCTGGGACTCAGGGAGGAAGTACACACAAACCCAGCTCAGACTGGAGAAGCAGACCAGGCCAGGGAGCAAAGCCTTCACCCTGGCCCTGGCGCCACTGCAAACCTCCCACAGGCCTCATGTCTCCTTTGATGACATGAAGACAGCCCTTGTTCTCCCTGACAGCACTGCGAGAGTGAAAGGAAATCAGGCTTCACCCTGGAGCTCAAACTGATACAATGAAAGGTAGTTAGACTACACCTTTTCAGCCTCTGCCTCGAGTCCACAGGGGGAAATTATGATCCCCAAACCACTGAAATCATCACAGACCCAGAAGGCCCCTTAGGAAAGAATCCACCCAGTCCCACCTCCTCACTTTCCTGATGAGGACCAGTCCTGTGCTTTAAAGTGGCACAGGAAGTATATAGGGCGCTACGGTGCAGGAGTTTGGCTGTGCATCCTATCCAAGGATTCCTGGGACTCTGCCCACCCGCCCCGGTCACTGGAAGTCTCTGGCTCACCAAAGGCTTTTTCTCACATGACCTCAGGAATGTCCTATGCTCTGAACTCTGCGGACTTGGCTTTGAGGCTGGTCCATAGGGAGAAACGGCACATGTGGAGTCAGACCAGCTGGGGGCCCAATGCCCACTTGGCCACTTGGGTCAGCTCAGGTTAAATTAACTTCTCTGAACCTCCATTTCCTCAGCTGTAAATAACTAATCATACCCACCTCCTGGGTGCTACCCGGATTTGAGAGAACAGAGGTAACCTCTAGCGCTCATATCTGATGTTCAAAACCCTGTACTAAACATGTCAGACAAGTGCTAGGCTTAAGGCAAGCAACGTCCCTCCGTATAATGGGTGAGAGGGGTGGGGGCAGAGAAGGTGGACCAGGAATAATCCAGGAGGGCTGTATGTTCTCCCAGCCCCTTTCTACCTGGACCCTGGGGATGCCCCTGCCCTGATCTCAGGCCCAGCAAGGCCCATCCCCCACACCCAGGTGATCCAAGTAGGCCAAGATGCCCACAGTGGTGCCCTCTGCACAACCCAGCCGGCCCAGGCTGCCCCTCTGGGCCCTCGTCCGCCAACCCCTACCTCCAGGTCAGTGCTGGCCTGACTCAGGGGCGCAGGCGAGCAGGTCTTGTGGTCCACCATGCAGATGTGGCAGATGCACTCGCCGTGCTCAGGGCAGAAGAAGTCCCGCAGCCGGTTGTGCTGCGGGCACTTGCGGCGCATCAGGTCACGGATGGGCGGCTGCAGCGGGTGGTCCCAGAAGGCGGGGCTGTCGAGATGCGGCCGCAGGTGCTCCTGGCAGAAGGAGGCCATGCACACCAGGCACGTCTTGACGGCGGTCGCCTGCAGGCAGTGGTCGCAAGCCACCTGGCCGACCGGGTTGGGGGCGGCGGCCCGGGTGGGCGGCGTCCAGTCGTCGGGGAGCTCGGGACGGGCGAGCTCGGGACGGGCCTGCTCGGCCTGCAGGAACTGCTCCACCACCGCACACAACACCGTGTTCTTGTGCAGCTGTGGCCGCGTCTGGAAGCCGGTGCGGCATTGCGGGCACAGGTACGGCGAGCCCTGGACGGCCCACGTCTGGTCCAGGCACGACCCGCAGAAGTTGTGGCCGCAGGGCGTGGTGACTGGCCCCTTGAAGGGCTCCAGACAGATGGAGCACGACAGCTCCTCGGCCAGGGGGCACAGTTCCGCCATGGCGCTCCTGGAGGAACCCGACTGGACGCTCTGGAACCGCGGCCGCGTCTGCTGCACTAACGCCCGGAAGCCCGCAAGGAAACGAAACTGAGCGGCGGGAGGGGCCATCCCCGGGCCTTTCGGGAAGTCACGTGGGGCAGGCGGGGAGCGTGGTGGGTGGGGCCCCTGGGGTGGCTGACGTGCGAGTTGCGACGTTAGTACCCCGGTGGTTTCCGGGGGTTGGGTGCGGGGCGCTGGGCTCGGGGTTTCAGACGAGCTTCTCGACTACCAGGGGCTTCTTGCGGCCACTCTGCGGATGAGGAAACTAACGCCTCGCGTGGTGAACCCCGGATTCTGGAGTGAGGGGACTACTGCACAGAAGCCCCTGCTGCAGGTCCCTTCCTTCGGAGAACTCATCCGGACAGGAGTTGTCCCCACCGCCCCCGCGAGCAAGGCTGTCTCATCAGGACAGGGTCTTAAAAAAAATAACTGCAGGAACAGTAAATGACTGACCGCTTTTTTTTTTTTTTTTTTTTTTTTTTTTTTTAATCCTTCCTTTCTCTTCCTTGGTCCTGGGCGCTGGCGTATCGGCTTACAATCTCTGCAGGCTGGAGCCCATGGTCACACACCCACACGCTCAGGCTTAAACTTGGTGATTTCTTTCCATGCCGCCGATATAACATGCTTTTTATTTTATTTTCCATTTCTACTTTACTGGAGTTCGGATTCAACCCAGTTTAACAAAGTTTTCCTCTCACACACATGCATAGACACTTGCCAGTGCACACACACACACACACACAAATATAATTTTGAAACATTTTTCTCAAAATTGTTTATTTAGGTTTATTTTCTTTCATTTATTTTTAGCTTTGTTTCCCTCCCTGCTCTGGACTGGGTGCAGGTAAAGTGGGTGTACAATAAGGAAGAAGTGTTCAAGAGAGGCGATGGGGAGCAAAGAGAAAGATAGTGTTTTGGGAGGAGTAAGCTGGAGTTTGCTTTGGGGATAGGGTGGGCAGCAAAAAGGAGGACAAGGTAAATGCTAATAGTGATCACTACCATTTATGGGGCACCTGCTGGGTGCTAGACAAGTCATAGATATCCTTATAATCTCTTATAATCCTTGTAAGCACTACAAGACAAGTCATTATATCATTTTACAGATGAGGATCACGTATTTTATACAAAATAGGACTGGGATACTAGCTCAGGATTGCTTTATTTAATATCCTAATTCCCGCTTTTCCTGTAGTAATAGTAACAGTAATAGTAATTACTATAGTAATATAGTAATAGTAATTCTATTCCTCCAGGACTCTTTACCCCATTTCTTCTCTTTCATATTGTGTTGTTATTTGCATGAGAAGAAGGAAGACAGAAGAATGACGAGGGTAGGAAATTAAGATTTATGTATTTATCTATTCAGTATCTCATTTAATTCTCCCACTAAATCTTTGAGGTATAGTTATCTCATGGTACAAATGAGAAAACTGAGGCTTAGAGAAACTAAATAACTTGCCTAAGGTAATGGTTATAGGCATCCAGATTATCTGATTCCAGAAGCAAAGCATTTCCTACTATAAAATGCTGCCCCGCCTCCATGGGGAGCAGTTTCCAGGAAATGAACACTATGAAATCCCCTCTGACCTAGCTCTTGTGTGCGATGTGACCTGACTCATGCCAGAATGCTTGTAGAACTCTCCTTCCAGGCAGAGAAGTTTAAAAAGGCTGGTTAGCCAGTGAAGAACACTAGGAGGGGCATACTTTATGTTTATCAAATTCTATGCAGTACATATTTACTAAGACCTACCTAAATACATTCCACTGTAGTTAGAGAATATACTTTGTATTATTTCAATCCTTTAAATTTATTGAGACCCAAATGTGGTCTGTCTTCTTATTGGTTACTATTGCATGGTGTCTCTTTTTCTATCCTTTTACTTTCAACCTATTAGTGTCTTTGAAACTAAAGTGTGGTTCTTGTGGACAGCATGTAGTCAGATAATGTTTTTTGTGCATTCTGCCACTCTCTGCCTTTTAATTGGAGCATCTAATCCATTACATTAAATTACTAAGAGGATAGGATTTACATCTGCCATTCACTACCTATTTTTATGTTATATATCTTTTTTGCTCTTCAATTTCTCCATTACTGCCTTCTTCTGTGTTAAATATTTTCTAATATACTCTTTTTATTCCTTTGTTTTTTCTTCCAGTCTTCTTTCTGCCCTCCTTCCTCTCCTCTCATTTAGGAACTTCCATCATGTGTATGTTGGTGAGCTTGTTGATGTCTCACAGGTGTTTGAGCCTCTGTTCATTTTTCTTTATTCTTTTTCTTTTCTGTTTCACAGACTGGATCATCTCAATTGATCTATGTCCTGATTCATGAATTCTCTCTTCTGCCTCATCAAATCTGCTGTTGAGCCCCTCTAGTGAATTTTTCATTTCAGTTATTGTACTTTTCAACTCCAGAATTTCCATTTGGTACTTTTAAAAAAATAATAATAATTTCTTATTTCCTTACTGATACTCTGTTTAAAGAGACATCATTCTCATGCTTTCCTTTATTTCTTTAGACATGATTTCCTAATGTTCTTGGAACATATTTAAAATAACTGATGTAAAGTATTTGTCTAGAAAGTCCAACATCTGTGCCTACTCAGAGACAGTTTCTGTTGATTTTTTTTTCTTATATGAGCCATGTTTTCTTGTTTCTTTGTATGTATCACCAATTGTCATCAATTTTTTGTTCAAAACTGGACATGGACATTTAAAATAATACAATGTGGCACTGTGGACACCAGATTCCTCCCTTCCCAGGGTTTGTTGTTGTGGCTGTTTGTTGTTGTTATTTGTTTAGTGACTTTTCTGAATTAATTCCGTAAAGTGTGTATTCTTCATCATGTGTTTCTCTAAACTCTCTGCTTGGTTAGCTTCGTGATCAGCTAATGACTGGATAAGGATTTCCTTAAGTGCCTAAAACCAATAAGTTTCCCAGTGTTTTCCAAGGGCTTGGAGTTATTTGCAGACTATTGGCTTTTAAGACTACCATGGAGCTAGGGTGGGGGTAAGGGGAAAAGGTCAAGTTAAAACCCCACAAAGCTTGCTGTTCTTACCAAGATTCAACCACTTTCTTTGAATAAGCATTTTTCTGAATTGTTGCAAGCTTTTTGCTAATTTACAGAGTTCTGAAAAAGTTGATCCTGACAATTTTTGCTAGTTTTCTTTTATGGAGGCAGAATTTTCAGGGGTCCTTATTCTTCCATATTACTCTTTTAATGTCAGTAGACACTGTAGTAGTAACCCCTCTTTCGTTCCTGATTTAAGCAATCTGTGTTTTTTTTTCTTGATTAATCCATCTAATAGATTATTTTATTAATTTTTTCAAAGAACCAGCTTTTGGCTTTAATTTTCTCTGTCTGCTCTTTTTTTCATTGATTTCTTCTCATATCTATTATTTCCTTCTATTTACTTCTGGTTTATTAAGCTGGAACATCAGATCATTATTGTTAAACCTTCCTCTTGTCTTCTTAAACACCTAATATAGGTGTTTAAAAATATAAATCTCCCTCTAAGCACTGTTTTAGTTATATTCCACAAGTTTTGATAAGTGTTTTCATTATCAATTTCATTCAAAATATTTTCTAATTTCCTTTATAATTTCTTCTTTGTAATTTCTTTGTAATTACTTATAAAGATATGGCTTCATTTCCTACTATCTAGTACTTTCCACTATATCTTATTGTTATTAATTTCTAATTTAATTCCATTTTAGTCAGCTCTACTATCTCAGATGTTTGTCTTTTTTTTTTTTTTTTTTTTTTTTTTTTGTGGTATGCGGGCCTCCCTCTGTTGTGGCCTCTCCCGTTGCAGAGCACAGGCTCCGGACGCGCAGGCTCAGCGGCCATGGCTCACGGGCCCAGCCGCTCCGCGGCATGTGGGATCCTCCCAGACCGGGGCGCGAACCTGGTTCCCCTGCATCGGCAGGCGGACGCGCAACCACTGCGCCACCAGGGAAGCCCTAGATGTTTGTCTTTTGAAATATGTTGAGACTGACAGGATGTTAATTTCAATATGATAATGAACTTGTCTATTTCTCACTTTGTATTTGTCCCTTTTTTCCCCCATTTATTGTGAAGCTTTATTATTAGGCACTATTATGCATTGAATTATATCCTCCCAAAATAGGGTGGCTCTAATGCTTTGGCAGCCAACGTAAGCAAAATATATGTTGAAGTCCTAACCCCTGATTTGGACATACAGTTTTGCAGGTATAATCAATTAAGATGGGGTCATTACGGTGGGCCCTAATTCGACATGATGTAGGAAGATGCCATGTGAAGACAAATTCAGATGACACTGAGGCAGAGATTGAACTGCTGTAGCTGCAAGCCAAGGGACACCAAAGATTGCCAGAAAATCCTCATAAGCTAGGAAGAGGCAAGAAAGGAGCCTTTTCTACAGATTCCAGAGGAAGCGTGGCCCTCTGATACCTTGATTTCAGACTCCCAGCCTCTAGAACTGTGAGAGAATAAATTTTTGTTTTAAGTCTCCTAGTCTGTGGTACTTTGTTATGGCAATGCTAGGAAACTAATACAAGTACACACACGTTAAGGATTTTATGTATTTTTTATTATTTAACCCCTCAAAAGTCCCCCTTTATCTCTCATAATAATCTTTCTCTTAAAATCTACTTTGTCCAATAGCAACATAGTTACACCAGTTTTCTTATCTTACTACTTGCATGGTATAGCTTTCTAACGTGTTAATTTCTATTTCTCTGTGTCTTTATGTTTAAAGTGTGTCTCCTGTAGACTGAACGTATTTGGGTCTTGCTTTTTATGCAGTATGACAAGCTCAGCCTTTTAATTAGTGTGTTTAGTCCATCTGTATTTAACGTACTTATTGATTTTAAGTCTACCAAAATGCTACTTGTTTTTTGGTTGCCTCTTTGTGTTTTTTTTTCCTATGTTCCTCTTTTCCAGTCTTCTTTTGGACTAATCCAACATGCTGTACGTTTCATTTTCATTTCCTCTTATTGGCCTTTTGCCTATACTTCTTTCTTTTTTTAACTTTTTATTTTATTTTGGAATATAGTTTTTTTTCCAAAGGTCAATAACTGGACTTTAATGAATAATTCTGGTAAAAGCATTTGTGCACAGGTATGCAGGTATAAAACATATATCAAAAATGAACAAAAAGAGGGCTTCCCTGGTGGCGCAGTGGTTAAGAATCCGCCTGCCAATGCAGGGGACACAGGTTCGAGCCCTGGTCCGGGAAGATCCCACATGCCGTGGAGCAACTAAGCCCGTGTGCCACAGCTACTGAGCCTGTGCTCTAGAGCCCGTGAGCCACAACTACTGAAGCCCGTGCACCTAGAGCCCATGCTCCGCAACAAGAGAAGCCACCACAATGAGAAGACCATGCACCGCAACAAAGAGTAGCCCCCGATAGCCGCAAATAAAGAAAGCCTGCGCGCAGCAACGAAGACGCAACGCAGTCAAAAATAAATAAATAAATAAAATGAACAAAAAGATTCCTTCTCTCCTTAAGTACATCTTAGAACAGCCATGACTAAGTTTCACTTCATATATATTTCAGAGCTTAAAACCCAAGAAACAAATTTTTGCACAAGTTTAACTTGAGACACATGCATTTATTGTCCTAACACTGTTAATACTTTCTTGACATTTTATTTGATACTCTTATTGGTAAGCTTTGCCTTTTAAAAGTTTTCCTCGGAGAAAATACAAGAAAAAAGTATCTATCCAGATTACCCATCACTCTTTGAACATTACTTAGGAATAACACAATCTTAAAATAGCTCAATTTTGAAAAACACAGAAAATGCTGGAGTGTTATTCTTATACTCAGTATCTCTTTTTGAAAAAGAAATCAGTATAAAAAAGTAATTTTGTCCTGACATTGGTGGGATGAGATCCATTTGTACTGTTCACAAATTCTACACACGAGATTGTCTGTTTTAAATAAGATCAACACTAATAGGGAACAAGAAGTAGAGGAGCCAACTTTAGGAGATGCATTCATTCCAGGGTACTTGGTTAATGCCTCTCGGGTTTTACCAGCACATCTCTGAAAGGAGATGCACATCCTAATCTCACAGCTATTTAACAGTGATCACTTTCCTTATACACAGAAAATATGCTTACCTCTTTGACAGCTCCAGTCTTGACTGCAAAGAAAATGTTATTACAAGAACCCAATTCTAGGTGCCCAACTACATTTTATCATCACAAATAGCTCTCAGTGTTTCTTAACAGGAGGATTATTGGCATTGTGTGTAACATAATTCTTAGTTGTGGGGGACCATTCCAGACACTTAGCATTCCTGTCCTCTTTACTAAAAACCAGCAGTTTTCAAGGTCGCTGTGACAAGCAAAAACATACCCATATGTTTCCAGCTGCCCCTTAGTGAGAATCACTGAGATCCAAGATTAAAATCTATTAACTTTGTGACTTCCACAGAAAGCAACTGCTTCATTACCTTCAGTAACAATGACTGAAGAGGAACACTTTGTTTAAAAAAAAATTGTAATTAAATATTACTTTGGAAAAACAAGCTGATTTCTTCAAATCCACAGTGATCTGCAAGGATTAGATGCACAATGTACAATACTTATTGTCCCCAAATGCACACATACCTTCACAGGAAAATGACTGTTTACCTTCTACTGGCAAATCTTACCCCATTTATCTTTAGTATAAAAATACGTCCATCCACTACAATAAGATGAAAAGACGTGTAGATCTTCTTGATAAATTCCCTCACACTGATGTTCCTGGAAACTGCTGTTGTCTTTGCTCCAAAACTTGCTGGTATAATAGCTGTTGCTGTTTCTGTAAACACTGCACCACTTCTGGACTTCTTAGTAAGAAGTCTTTTTTGATTTAACACTTGTTCTAAAAGAGTAGGTCTTGCAGGCTGATCCCCAAAAGATCCTGTTCTATGTTTAACAGTGGAGAGTATATTATCTGCACTTTCCTCAAGTTCGACGTTTCCCGCGCTGCCAACCTGGGCGGCCCCACCGCAGTTCAGGGCCTGGTCACTTTTCTTCTTCTTGTGCTTATCCTTGTACATCTTGTTGCGGTGTTGCTTGCACATCCACGGCTTGCGCTGCCTGGCCACCTGGCTCGTGGTCTCGCTGCCGCCCTCTCCCCCAGAGTGGGTCTCCTCGTCCTCCAGATCCTCCAGACTAGCCGTGCTCTCGCCTCCCCCCGGGGTCCGAAGTGTCCAGCAGGTCTGTCTCATCTTCCCCCGCCTCCTCCTCGCCATCCCCCACCACTTCGCACAGGTACCGAACGGGCTTGGCCGTCCTGGCGCTGCCCCCGCCAGGGCCGGAGCCTGCCGCAGGACGCATTTCGGCCGCAGCCTCGTCCTGGCCTCCACACGGGCGCATCACCATCAGGGTGAACTGCGAGGCCGCAGCCGGGACGGGGGCTGGAGCCAGGGCCTGGCCGGGGCCAGGGTCGGCGGCCCCGGGGCGGAGCCCGCCGCTAGCGGCGCCGGCCCCGCGCCCTCGGCGACAGCCTGCACCTCCGTGCTGCTGAGACCTGGCGAGGTTCCACGACGCCAACCTTTCAGCACCTGCCGGGCCCAAGTGCACTTAGCAAACCAAGACCCGGGACCCGCGAGAGGAAACGGGGCTGGGATATAGTTGATTAACAATGTTGTGTTAGTTTCAGGTGTACAGCAAAGTGATTCAGTTATACATATATATGTATCTATTCTTTTTCAAATTATTTTCCCATTTAGGTTGTTACATAATATTGAGCAGAGTTCCCTGTGCTATACAGCAGGTTCTTGTTGGTTATCCATTTTAAATATAACATTGTGTATATGTCAATCCCAAACTCCCTAACTATCCCGTCTTTCAATTACATTTCTGGTGGTTGTTCTAGGGATTATAATATGCATCCTTAACTCATCACAGTCTATTTAGAATGAATATATTAAATGAATGAATATGTAAAATATGAGACTCTTATTACATTAAAATTTTATTTACCACCTCTTTTGCTATTGTTGTCATGTATTTTACATATACATACATAATAAACCCCACACTATCGTGAAAGTCATTAACAAGGAAGTCATTAGACTAGGGTGGCTCTAATGCTTTGGCAGCCAAAGTAAGCAAGCCAACACCTAAGCCAGAGTCAATTTCTATAAATGCCTCAAGGGTAAAAAAATCAAAACTTGAGAACAGCCGATCACAAACAGCCAACTAGACTTTCCCAAATAATGCAACTGCTCAAGCTAGAGCCAATTAAATAATTTCCTTGCTTTGCTCCCGGCGACTGCTCTGTAAAAGCCTTTTTCCCTTGGCTCCTGACAGTAGAGTGCCCTCTAACCAGTTTCAGTTTGGCACTGCCTGATTCAAATCAATGTTTGCTCCAATGAACTCTTCAAAAGTTTAATGTGCCTCAGTTTATCTTTTAACATTATTATATTATTACATTTACTTTATTTTTTATAAATTTATTTATTTATTTATTTTTGGCTGTGTTGGGTCTTCATTGCTGTGCACGGGCTTTCTCTAGCTGTGGCGAGCTGGGACTACTCTTCGTTGCAGGGTGCGGCCTTCTCATGCAGTGGCTTCTCTTGTTGTGGAGCATGGGCTCTAGGTGCAGAGGCTTCACTAGTTGTGGCACACAGGCTCAGTAGTTGTGATGCACAGGCTTAGTTGCTCCCCGACATGTGAGGTCTTCCCCGACCAGGGCTCGAACCCATAGTCCCCTGAATTGGCAGGCAGATTCTTAACCACTGCACCACCAGGGAAGTCCTACATTTACTTTAAACAGTCAGTCACCTCTCAAAGAAAATAAAAGAAGAAGAAAATACGTTATACATAAAAAGATAGATATGTTCTCCACCTATTTACCATTTCTAGTACTCTTCATTCTGCCGATGGCTACAAGTTTACTTCAGCATATCCTGTAGTGCACACCTGCTGGCAATGAATTCTTTCAGCTTTTATGTATCTGAAAATGTCTTTATTTCATCTTCATTTTTAATGGGTAATTTCACAGAATATATAATTCCTGGTTGACTCTCCTTTCAACACTTTCAAGATGTCATTCTGTTGTCTTCTGTCCTCCATTGTTTCTGATGAGATGTCAACTGTCATTTGTATTGGTGCTCCCTTGTAGGTAATGTATTTTATTTCCTCTGGTGGGTTTTGAGATTATCTCTTTAACTGTGATTTTCAGCATATTAACTATAATGCGCCTAGATGTCTTTTTTTTTTTTTAATCCTGCTTAGGGTTTGCTAGGTTTCTTGGATTCGTAACTTGTTCTCTTTTTCCAAATTTGGGCAAATTTTTTTGATCTTTGTTTCTTCATTTTTTTTGGCCTCATTTTCTCTCTCCAATTATATATATGTTAGCTTGCTTGATATTGTCCCATAGTTTACTGAGGCTTTGTTAATCTTTTTAAATCTTATTTTCTTTTTCTTCTTTAGATAGGATCATTTCTATAGATCTGATTTCAGGTTTACTAATCCTTTCTTCTGAAGTCTCCAATTTGCTGTTAATTCCCTAAAGTTAAATTTTAATTTCAGATATTTTATTTTTCCATTCTAGAATTTCCACTTGGTTCTTTTTTTATAGTTTCCATTGTTTTGCTGAAATTTACCATCCATCTATTCATTATACTATATTTTTCTTTAAGTCCATAAAAATATTTTAATAGCTACTTAACATTGTTGTCTATTAATTCCAACATTTGGATCATCTTGGAGTCTGTTCTATTGATTTTTATTTGTTTGTTTTTCTTCATCAGGGGTCAAATCTCCTGGCTTTTTCACAGTAATAATTATTTTATTGTATGCTGGACATCGTGGGTGATATTTTTTTTAATATTTATTTATTTATTTGGTTGCGCTGGGTCTTACTTGCGGCATGCAGGCTCCTTAGTTGCAGCTCACCACCTCCTTAGTTGCGGCACTTGAGCTCCTTAGTTGCGGCAGGCAGGATCCTTAGTTGTGGCTCTCTGGCTCCTTAGTTGCAGCATGCAAACTCTTAGTTGTGGCATGCATGTGGGATCTAGTTCCCTGAGCAAGGGATTGAACCCAGGCTCCCTGCATTGGGAGTGCGGAGTCTTAACCACTGAGCCACCAGGGAAGTTCCCATTGTGGGTGACATATTTTAAGATGTCTGGATTACATTGTCTTCCTTTAAAGGGTATTGATTTTTGTTCTGGTAGGTAGTTAAATTACAGGCATATCCTTTTGGCCATTTTAGCCTTGGTTTTATTCTTTATTAGAGTGGGTGTATTTCAGTTTGGACCTTTTTTTAAAAAATTTATTAATTTATTAATTTATTTTTGGCTGCATTGGGTCTTCGTTGCTGCACACAGGCTTTCTCTAGTTGGGGAGAGTGAGGGCTACTCTTTGTTGTGGTGAGCGGGCTTCAGTAGTTGTGTCACATGGGCTCAGTAGCTGTGGTTGTGGGCTCACTAGTTGTGGCACATGGGCTTAGTTGCTCCACAGCATGTGGGATCTTCCCTGATCAGGGCTCGAACCTGTGTCCCCTGCATTGGCAGGTGGATTCTTAACCACTGCACCACCAGGGAAGTCCCTCAGTTTGGACTTTAATCTTAGGGCTCAGCCCTTAAACTAAGACATATTCCTGACTCCTAAATTATGTCTTTACTGGAGTCTCACCTGAAAGCCCAAAGTGCTCATAGAATTCTCTGCACTCTGGCTTGGCCAACACTAATACCTCTCAGAACAGCACAACCTCTAGTATCACCATTCAGCTCTCAGCCCACAACAGATCATCTTTGCTAGGGCTCACAGAGCCTCACCCTGTGCCTGTGCAGCCTAGCCCTCACCCAGGGACCATGGTGAATTCCTGTGCAACTTCCTCTTCTTTAACAACCTGCCTCCAATTTTCAGCTGCTTCAGTAGCCCATTAACCCACTCCCTGCCCCCTTAGCTCAGCAAGCTATACTTCCATGTAGGATTCACCTCCATGAACCACAGAAGAAATCTGCGGTGATTGTGAGGCTTACTTCATGTGTTTCTCGTCTCTCCAGTATCATACCCCTACACCAACCATCTTTTGCTTGAAAAAAGGTGCATCACATATCTCGTTCAGTTCTATAGTTGTTCAATGAGAGGGAATCTTGTGCCAATTACTCTGTTATAGCCAGAGGTGGACATTATTATGTCTTTTTTTACTTTTTTTTAAAATTTATCTTCTCATTTCTAATTTCTCTTTATTTATTTTATTTATTTGTTTTGGCTGCGTAGGGTCTTAGTTGCAGCATGCAGGATCTTTGTTGAGGCATGTGGGAATCTTTGTTGTGGCACAGGCTCTTCATTGTGTCACACTTATTTATTTGTTTTGGCTGCGTAGGGTCTTAGTTGCAGCATGCAGGATCTTTGTTGAGGCATGTGGGAATCTTTCTTGTGGCACAGGCTCTTCATTGTGTCACACAGTCTTCTCTCTAGTTGTGGCATGCGGGTTTTCTCTCTCTAGTTGTGGTGCTCGGGCTCCAGGGCACGTGAGCTCTGTAATTGCAACATGCAGGCTCTCTCATTGAAAAGTGTGAGCTCAGTAGTTGTGGCGCACGGACTTAGTTGCCTTGTGGCATGTGGGATCTTAGTTCCCCGACCAGGGATCGAACCCACATCTCCTGCATTGGAAGATGGATTCTTTACCACTGGACCACCAGGGAAGTCCCCTATTCTGTCTTTTTTGACATCAGATTCTTTCAGAACTTTTTGTTTCTCATGTTTTTTGGTTTTGTTTTTTAAATATTTATTTATTTTGGCTGCACCGGGTCTTAGTTGCAGCACATTGGATCTTCGTTGAGGCATGGGGGATCTTTTAGTTGCGGCATGTGGGCTTCTTAGTTGTGGCACATGGACTCTTAGTTGTGGCACATGGACTCTTAGTTGTGGCATGTGAACTCTTAGTTGTGGCATGCATGTGGGATCTAGTTCCCCAACCAATGACTGAACCTGTGTCCCCTGGGTTGGGAGCATGGAGTCTTACCCACTGGACCACCAGGGAAGTCCCTGTTTCTCATGTTTTTGATGCTCCTTTCTACTGGGGCCCTAAGCTTAGGCCTAGCCCACCATTTGGATAATCCAGCACCACCCTGTCTCCTATTCCAATTTTTTCCCACTCTATCTTCTAATCCTAAAAATGGATTAAGATCAAGAGAATAAGGAGACAAGCCACAGAATGGGAGAAAATATTGGCAAAACACATAGCTGACAAAAGACTGTTACTCAAAATATACAAAGAACTCTTAAAACTCAATAATAAGAAAACAAACAACCCAAATAAAATATGGGAAAAGACCTGAACAAGCATTTTACCAAAGAAGATATACAAATGTCAAATAAGCATATGAAAAGGTGCTCCACATGATATGTCATCAGGGAAATGCGAATTAAAGCAAAGAAATACCAGTCTACATTGATTAGAATGGCCAAAATCTAGAACCCTGACAACACCCAACAGGAAATCTCATTCATTGTTGGTAGGAATACAAAAATTATTTGTATTTGTTCCAAAGTAGCAAACCCTACTTTGGAACAGTTTGGCAGTTTCTTACAGAGCTAAACATAGTCTTACCATTCAATTCAGCAATCACGCTCATTGACATTTACCCAAAGGAGTTGAAAATTTATATCCACACAAAAGCCTACACACAGATATTTATTTCAGCTTTGTGCATAACTGCCACAACTTGGAAGCAGTCAAGATGTCCTTCAGTAGGTGAATGGGTAAATAAACTTTGGTACATCCAGACTATGGAATATTATTCAGTGCTAAAAGGAAATGAGCCATCAAGTTACGACATGGAGGAAACTTAAATGTGTATTACTAAGTGAAAGAAGCCAAGGCTACATACTATATGATTCCAATTATATGACTTCTTGGATAAGGCAAAATATATGGAGACTCTACAAAGGATTAGTGGTTTTCAGAGGATTTTTAAGGTTATGAAACTATTCTGTGTGATACCATAATGGGGGGTACATGTCATTTAGTAATACATTGAGTAAATGCATTTAGTAAAACCCATAGACTGTACAACACCAAAGTGAACCTTAGCATAAACTATGGCCTTTGAGTGATAATGGTGTATCTATGTAGGTTCATCAATTGTAACAAATGTACCACTATGGTCTCTGATGTTGCATGTGTGGGGTCAGGGGATAGATGGGAACTTTCCCACAGCACAGTTTTTTGCTGTGACCCTAAAACTGCTCTAGAAAGAAAGTCTATTTTGAAAAAATGGATTAGGAGTCAAAATGATGCTGGATTAAACAAATGCTAGAGGGAACTCCAGCTAAAGGAAATGTAACACACTTAGGGAATTTCCAGGAGAATGTGTTGTTTACACGGGTTATGAAGCCATCTAAAGCTAGACAGAGTTCATTTATACTTAGAACATTAGCCCATTCTTTTAACTGGACTCACAGAGGAAGCAATAGTTCTACGAATTCAAAACATCAAATAATTGCTTAACAACAAACAAACACGATGGGCATTTTAGAGCCCAGGAGTTTATCATCCTGAGTAGTATGCTTTAGACTAATTTTTTAAATGAGTTGTATTTCTATGCATTTTATCCCCAATGATATTCATTGTGGCTTTTTTTCATAATAACAGAAACCTGGAAACTATCTAAACATTTAGTAACAAAGGACTGCTTAAGTAAATTGATACATCCATGTGATGTGACAGTATACAAACCTTCACAAAGATGCTCCAGGCGAATATTTAAGGACATGGGGGAATACTTTCATGATAACATTTTTTTTGTTTAGTTTTTGAGGTGATTGGATTTTTATTCTAGCTTTAATTCCATTTTAAGAAAACAGTTTGCTAAAATGTTTTATTAAAAATTATAAAACATTTGGGGAAAACATATTTTTACTTTGTTTCCCTATCTCTCATTTCTTTTTTCTTTTGAGAAAGACCAAAGACACACCATCATTTTGCATCTGTTATATTTACTTATATTCTTTTTTGTTGTTATTGTTCTAGCCATGATGTGATATTCTAGGTGAAGTTTTTAACCACTATATAGCAACATCATTTGGGAGTACGTTAAATAGCCATTCGCATGTATTGATTTTATATTTCTAGATATTAATGTTTTTTCTTTTTTCCTTTTTGGTTTTCTTGAAGTATAGTTGATTACTGTTGTGTAATTTCTGCTATACAGCAAAGTGATTCAGTTATATATATATATTCCTTTTTTATATTCTTTTCCATTATGGTTTATCACAGGTTATTGACTATTAGTTCCCTGTGCTATACAGTAGGACCCTGTTGTTTATCCATTGTATATATAATAGCTTACGTCATGATAACATTTTGAAGTGAACAAAGCAACTTGCAGAAGAGTATATACAATTTGATCCTGTTTCATTTAAATTTATTTGTGTGTAGAAAGAGGTTATACATCAAAATGTTTAGTTATTTGTGGGTAAATGCATTATGGGCATTTTTCTTCTTTATCATTTATGCATTTTCTAAATTTTTACAAACAATGTATATATTGTTTTTAAGAAGAAAAATATATAATTTTTTAAATGAGTTGAATGATATGAACAAAAAGGAGTTAATGTTAGAAATAGGGAAGATGGTTGATTTTTATCAACTTTATTTCCACAGAAGAATGATGGCTCATGACATTAAGCAAAATGTTATTACATTAAATTAGAATCATACTAATCTTCTCATAATGTGCCCCCCGCCCAAAAACAGGAAGTAGTAAGTGGACAGTATTTTCTATAGTTTACCCTTCTTCTATAGGAAATGGCCAGGTATGCCTCTTATATACCAGGAGCTTTGTATCAATTTTTTAGGAACCCTCACAACTCTGAGTTTGCGTTCTCCCTGTTTCTTCAGCTCCCCGTTTCTTCAGAGCTGTTAAGTGACTTGTCCAAGTTCCTATGACTTTTATATGAGACATCTGTTAAAAACAAACAAAAAGGGCTTCCCTGGTGGCGCAGTGGTTGGGAGTCCGCCTGCCGATGCAGGGGACGCGTGTTCGTGCCCCGGTCCGGGAAGATCCCACATGCTGCGGAGCGGCTGGGCCCGTGAGCCATGGCCGCTGAGCCTGGGTGTCTGGAGCCTGTGCTCCGCAACGGGAGAGGCCACAACAGTGAGAGGCCCACGTACAGCAGAAAAAAACAAACAAACAAACAAAACAAACAAACAAACAAACAAAAAAACCCCAACAACCTACATTATAAGATTCCGAAATACACAAGCGGCTTAAGATTCTTGTCGGTATAGCAGAGTGGTCAAAGACACCAACACCAACTCTGGAGCTCAGAATGGCTGGTTTCAAGTCCCAAATCTGCCGTTTATTCTGTGTGTCTTCTGGACAAATTACTTGGCTTCTTGGTGCCTCCGTGTGTTAGCCATAAAAGGAGGCAACTTGACTTAGGGTTTCTGTGAGGATTAAATGAATGAAGGTATGTAAAGCACTTAAAATAGTAAGAACTCAATAACTGATAAAGGTCAGCTGGAGTGCAATGTCACACCCATTCTCTTCCATCCTAGGAGCCAGATCATTGCTCAGATGCAGTATTGTGACTGGAAAGCAGGGCTCCAACTTGCTGATCTATTGTTCTTTGCTCCTGTCTGCTAGGGAGCCCTCAGTAGTTTAAATCGCCATGGCCTCTGAGGGTGTGTGACCTGCAAAAAGCCACCTTGAGGGTATGATCGGAGCGTTAGTATACTCCTTCAGTTAAATGAGCCAAAAGAAATTCTCTAAAGTTGGAGTTTTTCATCTGAGGTCCTTGGATCTCCAGTGTTACCAGGTATTTAAAACTGTGTTTGTGGCTGTCCTTCAAACCCACACAGTAAAATCAGGGACATTATATTATAGTTGTACCTCATTTCGAAACAAAGATGGTATCTCCACTTTGTCCACCAAACTTGGCTGTTTCCAGAAATTAAATCTGGAATTCAAAATAGAAGATTAGCCATATTTTTATCACTGTCATTACTGTAATTATTTGACTAGCTTTCTCTAGATTGTTGCCCAAAAGGAGATCCAAAGAGGGTTGGCAGACTGGCAGCTTTAATGTAATAAGCGTTTGGAAATCCAAGGGTTTTATAAGACAGCATTTGTTTTAAAAAACAGGAAGGGGGAGCATGTTACCTATATTTCTTCTATTTCTATACTGTTGTTAAAAATCTTAATATGAACACGCATGACACATCATACATTTGGATTTATATGGAAGGGAAAAAAAAAACTAAAAATATTTCACTGGTTATTATCATAAAGAAATTAAAAAAAAAAAAGCAGCAAGACCCTTATTCATGTTGCACACAGAGCAGCTCATTCTAATTATCTATTAAGAGGCCAAAAACATTCTGGAACTCAATTGTGCTTGGCTTTTTTTACCTAATGATTTTGCAAGAGCACATTCTTAAGAGATTTAGCTCCAGACCTTTTGCTCAGCTCCTAACGGTGGAATTTTGTTTGTTTCTTTCTTCTTGCTCAGCTACTAACCAGGTGATGGGGAGGTGGGACCCTGCACGTTTGGCCACACCCCATCAGCCGCTGGCAACTGGCCACTGCCAGGTCTGGATGTCTGCAGAGGCACCATGATTGAGACCCTGGGTCACATTTCCTTGGTGTCCCCCAGGCTCTCCACCCCCACAGAGGTTTATGCTTTTGGACAATTACAGATCCCTTATTCTTTCCCCTGTCGCCTGGGGTAACTGTGGAGCCTCAGGAAGACAGAAACATCTATGACAGTCAAGGTTTGCTGTACATTTCTTACTCCATGTTGGAAATCCATCAGGGCCTGTATCACTAGCTGCTTCTGTATCTTCTCTCCCCACGCCCACCCCAACCCTACAACTTCTCTCCTTCCTGTTGCCCAGTAGTTCTACTTTCTGATGTTTTCCTAAGTAACATTCCTATTGATACCATATCCCTTTAAAACATACTACAAAATCATACATGGGACTTCCTGGTGGCACAGTGGTTGGGAGTCTGCCTGCCAATGCAGGGGACATGGGTTCGAGCCCTGGTCAGGGAAGATCCCACATGCTGCGGAGCAACTAAGCCCATGCGCCATAACTACTGAGCCTGTGCTCTAGAGCCCACGAGCCACAAGTACTGAGCCTGTGTGCCACAACTACTGAAGCCTGCACGCCTAGAGCCCCTGCTCCACAACAAGAAAAGCCACCACAATGAGAAGCCCGCGCACCACAACGAAGAGTAGCCCAGCTCGCTGCAACTAGAGAAAGCCCGCGCACAGCAACAAAGACCCAACACAGCCATAAATAAATAAATAAATAATTTTTAAAAAAATTGTACAGGTATGGCATGCTTGTGGCAATACATTTACAGAGAGGAAGGATTAAAACAGTGAAAAGCCCCCCTCCATCAGTCCCTCTGTGCAGAGGTGACCACTATTAAGTTTCACAGAAGTCCTTCCAGAATATTTTTATCCATATCCTGTATCAGGAACCTCTTTTCTAATGCAAATGGAAAATATACTCTATAAATATATTATGTGCTACAATTTGCATTTTCACTTAATACCACATCTATGGGCTTCCCTGGTGGCGCAGTGGTTGAGAGTCCGCCTGCCAATGCTGGGGACACGGGTTCGTGCCCTGGTCCGGGAAGATCACACATGCCGCCGAGTGGCTAGGCCCTTGAGCCATGGCCGCTGAGCCTGTGCGTCTGGAGCCTGTGCTCTGCAGCAGGAGAGGCCACAACAGTGAGAGGCCCGCGTAACGCAAAAAAAAAATAAAAATAAAAAATAAAATACTACATCTATGTGTTCCCTGGAATCTTCTACTGCTGGGGAGGTGGCAGAGCTTAGTGGTTAAGAGGACAGACCCTGAAGCAGACAACCTAGATCTGGACCCCGGCTCCTTCATCTGATAGCTGTGTGATCACAGGCAAGGGACTTAACCTCTGTGCCTCAGTTTCCTCTTCTGTAGAAAGGAAATCCTAACAGTTCCTATCTCATGTAAATGAATTAATACATGTAAAGTGCTTAGAAAAACAGCGGGCCCAGAGCTATCGTCATCATCTCTATTCTCCAAACTTCCCTGTCACGACCTTCTCATCTCCAGCCGCTGTGGGTCTCAGTCTGGGGCCAGAATGGCGGCAGTGGCCCCTCCTAGGCTATGAGAGTGACCAGGCCAGCATGGTGGTAGGGCTGCTCAGAGACGCTCAGGCCATGCTGCGTCCATTTCCTGCTCCTGAATGAACTGCTGTGTCATGAAACAGTGTCCAAATGTGTGAGGTGCCCAAAGGGCTCACGGCACCTGTGTGCCAAGACTTGGATCCCCACAGCTCTGGGCCAGCCAGAACCCATGGGTGGTCACCTCTGGCCACTAACAGCGTCATTTTCTTCTCCCAGTATGCCCTACCAATATAATTCTCTACGTGAGCCCCTGTGTGAGAAAGGTCACAAAGCACTGCTCACAGCACTCACTGAATGTATCAGTCCTGGCCCAAATAAAACATTCAGCCTCTGAAAGCCCTGAGCCAGCCCCCAGTTGTAGTAGCTGCGTCACTCCCTTTTTCCTCTGCAATGAAAGAGAATCTCAGGTTTGCCATGTCAGCCCCCAAGAGAAAGCTTCACAGCAGACAGCAGGTGTAGTCAAGCAGAAGTCCCTTTGATTAGTCTGATGGGCAGGGCAGTGCCAGCGTTCCGCCTGTGTCCTCCTCTGTCTCAGTAATTGGCAGATCTTCCCGTGCACGCGTCCCGTTTGGTTGGGGTTTGGTTAATGCGACTTCCGACACAGCAGGTCTGGGGTGGGCGGAGACCCTGCATTCCTAATCAGCTCCCAGGAAGGGGCCGCTGCTGATGTGTGGACCCACCTGAGCAGCAAGGTCTTGGCTTAGCCTGCTGAACCCTTTCCCTTAGTGTTTGAAACCTAGGAGCCAAGAGAGTGGCCTGTGCCATTGACCCTGAGGCTGTATCTCAGCGAAACTGACCTGGTTCAGTGTAAATTTGCTGGCTGAGATGTGTAACCGACACAACCAATGCCTTTGGACTCTGTGATGATGGGTTTGTTTTTAAAAAAAAAAAAAAATTCAGACATTATCTTATAGCCACATTTCATATAGTAAAACCCTCCCCAAACCCTGCCCCAATCCAGTCACTTAACACGTGGGGTAGCATTACTGCAAGGTTAACAAATTTACCAGCCTGTGTGTCCTGCAGAGCAAACTGCCAATCCCCTTATATCCCAAATGCATTTTTTCTGGGGTTTCATTATACTTATGTTCCCATAATCTCTCACTGGTTCATCTCCGAATGTCTTTTCTGTTAACTGGAACAAAACAAAACAAAACAAAAAACCACCTGAGTGGTTTTCTTAATATAACCACTTTGAAAGTGGAGATCATGTGTTCTAAGTGGCTAGAGCCCTGGGAGAAAAGCTGTACCACTCAAACATTAGAATAAGACACAACAGTTTGGAGATAATGGGTGGATTTGCAGAAATCTCCAAGCCTCCTATTCTAAAAAGCATCACTGGTGAGAATTAGATGACTGACTTCCTCCTACCTGAAAGAGGAAATTAGAGAAAATCTAAACATGACAAATATGATATGAAATATGACACAAGTTATTTCTAACAGGTGAAAATAAATTAAAAATAAGGGGGTTCAAGTGCTACCAAAAATTTGGAGCAGGACCTTGGGCAAGTCACATAACGGAAACATAAATGATAACTAATAACTCATCAAGCGCTTACTATGTGCCAGGGCCTGTGCTAAATGCTTTACATGCATTATTATCTCACTCAGTCCTCACCACACTCCTATTGGTGGGTATTGTCATGAGGAAATCGAGGCTCAGAGAGGTTAGATAACTTGTCTTATGAAAAAACGACTAAGAAGAGTACAAGTCAGAACTGTACCTGGTTCATCAGACTCCAGCGCCCATGTTCTAACCACAAGCACCTCTGTTATTTCACCTACACTGAGTCTGCCGTTTCAGGGTAAAATGGAGGCTAGCCTTCACTATTCCAAAGGTGGCTTCTGGCTTTAACATTTTGTGACCCTACAATGACCGAAGATTGCATGCTTAGATTCCAGTAAAGACTTACAGTTCAGGGCTTCCCTGGTGGCGCAGTGGTTGGGAGTCCGCCTGCCGATGCAGGGGACGCGGGTTCGTGCCCCGGTCCGGGAAGATCCCACATGCCGCGGAGCGGCTGGGCACGTGAGCCGTGGCCGCTGAGCCTGCGCGTCCGGAACCTGTGCTCCGCAACGGGAGAGGCCACAACAGTGAGAGGCCCGCGTACCGAAAAAAAAAAAAAAAAAAAGACTCACAGTTCAGACCGGAGCTTTATTTCTCCCTTGAGTCCACTGGGACACGGAAGAGATGATATCCTCCTGGCTGACCCATTCCCATGGGGGTGCCTGGACTGTTTAAAGAGCTGGGTGCTCACTGTAACCCCACTCTCATTTAGGCAGTGAATCTTTAGAATGAACATTTTAAAACAGGATACCTAAATATAACTTGAAAGTGAAATGAATCCACCGTAAAGAATACCCAATGCTAATACTCAGTAGTGACTTTTCTTTCTGAAGGTTAAGTTGGAGTTTACTTCATTTTTATTTATTTATTTTCTGGGGCTGCGCTGCATGGCATGGAGGATCTTAGTTCCCTGACCAGGGATAGAACCCGTTCCCCCCGCAGTAGAAGCACAGAGTCTTAACCACTGGACCGCCAAGGAAGTCCCAAAGTTGGAGTTTATTATTATTATTATTATTTTTTGGCCACTCCACACGGCTTGTGGGATTTAAGTTCCCTGACCAGGGATCGAACCCAGGCCCTCGGCAGTAAGAGCAAGGAGCCCTAACCTCTGGACCGCCAGGGAATTCACCAGAGTTGATTAATTAGCTTCTTTTGAGTCTTATTAAAGTCTCAAGAGTAGACCAATACTTTCTGAATGTAACATTTTCAAGCATTACTTTATCATTTCATTATAAATCTAAGGGTGGGTTAGTCTCATTCTACAAATGAAGACACTCACCCTTTGTCACCCAGCTCAGATGAGGACCCAACTTGGATTTCAAAACCCGTTTTCTTTCCACTATGACAGCAGTTCTCCAGATGTAGTCTGTGGACTCCTGCAGGTCCTCTAGACGCTTTTGGGGGGGTCTGTGAGGTCAAAACTCCTAAGACATCATTTGTCTTTTCACATCTTGATGTTTGCCATGACGGTGCAAAAGCAACAAACTGCACTTGAGCACCAATCTAGTCAGTGGTGTCCTTGGCCTCACTCACAGTAGGAAAGAAAAAAAAGCCAGTTGCACTTAAGAATGTCCCTGATGATGGGCTTCCCTGGTGGCGCAGTGGTTGAGAGTCCGCCTGCCGATGCAGGGGACACGGGTTCGTGCCCCGGTCCGGGAAGATCCCACATGCCGCGGAGCGCCTGGGCCCGTGAGCCATGGCTGCTGAGCCTGCGCGTCCGGAGCCTGTGCTCCGCAACGGGAGAGGCCACGACAGTGAGAGGCCCGCGTACCGCAAAAAAAAAAAAAAAAAAAAAAAAAAAAGAATGTCCCTGATGGAGCAGAGACAATTGTTGTTATTAAGTCGTGACCCTTAAAGGCACAGTTTCCACAGAATACGGCAGTACGGCAGTTGTCTCAAGGAAAACCACTCGTGCAACTGGTCCCATTGTGAGCTGGACTGTCCCATTTTTCATGGAACACCAGTGTTACTTGAAAGAAGTACAGACAGAAAATCAGTGGTCATTCTGACATGGGTATTGGCAGACGTTGTCTTGACAACGAATGAAGTGAGCCTCTCACTTCAAGAACAACTGACAGTGTTAGTTGCCAATGAAAAAGTTTGAGCTTTCAAGCAAAAATTAGAATTTTGGAAAACTCGTATCTGCTATAGTGAGCTGATAGCTTCCCACTACTTAAAGACTTTTCTGATGAGATGAGGAGCTTGGCAGTATTAATAAGTGTAATTTTAAAATACTGCATAATTAAATGTGTCAGGATTTGAAAGACGGCAGATATCCAGCAACCCTCCCAACAAGGTCTGATCACAACCCAGGGGGTGAGGGTATTGCAGACTCTTCCTTGGGGGCTCTATCTCAGCCCCAGGGATTGTGGCTGCCCATCATATATGACTCCAGCCCCTGCTATAGCTAGTAGTTCTCTGGTTGAATTACCCTGTGGTCTCTCTCTCTCCTGATTGGATCAAGGCTGATATAGCTCCCCTTGCAAGCAAGCGCTGAGATCAGTCACCAGGGAAGAAAACCAAACCAGAACAGTCACTGCTGTGAAAGGAAGAGAGCAAGGAGAGGGGCACGACCAACCACCCTCCTCATCTTTGTCAAAAGCAAGAGCTGTCCATTTGACATGGAGCGGGGCGGGGATGTGGTTTGAAGGAGAAAGTTTGGAACAGATGCTTTTAGATACAAATAAAGAATTGAAAATTAGACTCAAGGGCTTCCCTGGTGGTGCAGTGGTTAAGAATCCACCTGCCAATGCAGGGGACACGGGTTCGAGCCCTGGTCTGGGAATATCCCACATGCCCTGGAGCAACTAGGCCCGTTAGCCACAACTACTGAGCCTGCGCGTCTGGAGCCTGTGCTCCACAACAAGAGGCCGTGACAGTGAGAGGCCCGCACACTGCGACGAAGAGTGGCCCCCGCTTGCCGCAACTAGAGAAAGCCCTCGCACAGAAACGAAGACCCAACACAGCCAAAAATAAATAAATAAATTTATTTTTTTTTAAAAAAGTAAAATAAAATAACTTAAAAAAAATTTTTTTTAAAAAGAAAGAAAATTAGACTCAAATAAGTACCTACATCTCCAGCAGGCTAGTTCTTTCACCAGTGCAGAGTTTTTGTGACGTCATCCCTTCAGAACAGTTAAAGGACTCGGGAGTGAATGACCCAACCGGTTCAGGTTTGGAAGTAGCTTAAAAAATAGTTAACAGGTGATGAAGTTACCATCACAGTGTCCAAGATGAGGATAGCAAAGAGGAGACCAATCATATCAGTGATGTGAGTAGAACTGGAGAGCTTGAAGGTTTCACAAGAAGAGGAAAAAGACCCAGTGTGAAATTGGACCAAGTCAGGGTCAGAGTCTTTCCATATAGAGTTGAACAGCTGAGAGCTAAAGCAGTTTAGAACTTAACAGTGACCATGGTCACTGCAGCATTATTTACAATAGCCAAGATGTGGAAACAACCTAAGTGTCCATCCATGGATGAATGGATTTAAAAAATGTGGTAATACATACCATGGAGTATTATTCAGCCTTAAAAAAGAAGGAAATCCTGCCTATGTGACAACATAGATGAGCCAAAGGGCATTATGCTAAGTGAAATAAACCAGTCACAGAAGGACAAATACTGCATGACTCCACTTACATAAGGTATCTAGAATAATCAAACTCATAGAAGCAGAGAATGGTGGTTTCCAGAGACTGGAGCTAGCGGAAATGAGGAGCTCTTGTTCAATGGGTATAAAGTTTGTTATGCGAGATGAATGCATTCTAGAGATCTGCTGTACAATATAGTTAACAATACTGTATTGTGCACTTAAAAATTTTGTTAAGAGGGTAGGTCTCATGTTGTGTTCTTACTACAAAAACAAAAGTATATGGAAACTTTTGGAGGTGATGGATATTTATTACCTTGATTGTGGTGGTTTCACAACTGTGTGCATTCATCAAATTGAATACATTAAATATGTGCAGTTTTTGGTATATCAGTTATAACTCAATAAAGCTGGTTTTTTAAAAATTTTTAATCTAAACCAAAACAATAAACACTTGATTTAAAAAAAAAAAAGAACTTAATGGTGAGGAGACAACCTGAAGATGGACAAAATTGGGCCATGGTGCCAGAAAGGTAATTAGCCAGAAGGTTCACATGAGCTCCCAAGGATAAAGGCAGCAGGGGGAAATGTGAGGCAGGCGCCCTGATGCTGCTTACACTCAGGCCAAGACAGAGCCTCTTTAGGGACAGCCACCATCCTGCTCTGAAATGACACTAGACTCTCCCTCTTCTGGTTGGGTGGTCTTTGGCAGGTTATTCAATTCTGAGTTGAGAGGAGTTAGATGAGTCACTGCTTTGAGCCCAGAGAATAATCCTAGAATAATACTGGCTGGCATTAAGAACTGTGCTCCTGGACCACCAGTCCAGGAGCAGCGAGGCACATTCAGTCCCTGGCATGGGCTTTTGGCCCAGCACCTACGTTTTTACCTCTCCTCTTCTCTGTCACTCCTAGAATAAACGGTATTGTTTAGAGTTTCCACATCTGAAAATTATGTCTGATTTCGAGCAGTAGGAAATACATTTACATTTTACATGGTGATCCAGGACACCTGGATGCGGCATATGGCTATTATGTAAATTACATCTTTCATAAAGCAAACTGAAATTTACTAAGTGTGGTGCCCTATTTTTCTATTCTATTTCATTTTTCAAAATGCAAGTCATGACCCCCTAAATCAATACCATGACTCTTCTAGTAGACTGCTATTCATAGTTTGAAAACCACCACCATTGAGGAAAAAGGTGACTCATAAACTGGTTATAATCTGAAAAAAAGACACCCTGAGGTCAACACTTTCCTGTCGTCTAGTCAATGTTTAGTAGTCATCTTTTTTTTTTAAAACTGAGGTATAATTGACATATAAGTCTCAGGAGTACAATATATTCAGTATTTGTATACATAGCAAAATGATCACCACAAAAAGTCTAGTTACCAGACGTGGTAACAATTTTTTTTCTTGTGATGAGAATCTCTAAGGTCTACTCTCTTAACAACTTTCAAATACAGTATGCAATACAGTATTAACTACAGTCACCATGCTGTATATTACATACCCAGGACTTATTTCATAACTAGAAGTTTATACCTTTTGACCCCCTTCACCCATTTTGCCCACTGCCCAGCCCCTGCCTCTGCCAACCACCAATCTGTTCTTTGTAAGTTCGGCTTTTTTTTTAAATTCCACAGGTAAGTGAGATCATACGCTATTTGTCTTTCTCTGTCTGACTTAATTCATTTAGCATAATGCCCTCAAGAGCCTTCCATGTTATCACAAATGGCAAGATTTCATTCTTTTTTATGGCTGAATAATATATATATATATACACACACACACACACCACATTTTCTTCACCCATTCATCCATCGATGGACATCAGTGTTTCCATATCTTGGCTATTGTAAACAATGCTGCAATGAACATGGGGGTGCCCATATCTTTTCGAGTTAGTGTTTTGCTTTTTTTCACATCTTTATTGGAGTATAAATGCTTTACAATGTTGTGTTAGTTTCTGCTGTACAACAAAGTGAATCAGCCATATGTATACATACATCCACATATCCCCTCCCTCTTGAGCTTCCCTCCCACCCTCCCTATCCCACCCCTCTAGGTGGTCACAAAGCACTGAGCTGATCTCCCTGTGCTATGCGGCAGCTTCCCATTAGCCATCCATTTTACATTCGGAAGTGTATATACGTCAGTGCTACTCCCTCACTTCATCCCAGCTTCCCCTCCCCCGCCCCTTGCCCTCAAGTCTGTTCTTTACGTCTGTGTCTTTATTCCTGCCCTACCACTAGGTTCATCAGTACCGCTTTTTAAAATTCCATATATATGTGTTAGCATACGGTATTTGTTTTTCTCTTTCTGACTTCGAGTTAGTGTTTTTGTTTTCTTCGGATAAATACCCAGAAGTGAAATTGCTGCATATGGTAGTTCTACTTTTAATTTTTTGAGGAATCTCCACACTGTTCTCCATAGTGGATGTATCAATTTACATTCCCACCAGGAGTGCACAGGGGTTCCCTATTCTGCACACGCTTTCCAACAATTGTTATTTCTTGTCTTTTTGATAAGAGCCATCCTAACAGTGGTGAGGTGATATCTCACTGTGGTTTTGATTTGCATTTCCCAGATTAGTGATGTTGAGCATTTTTTTTTCATGCACCTGTTGGCCTTTACTGTTTGTCTTGTTTTCCAAACCCTGGAAAGAAAGCATGCTTACACAAGAAACCCAGTGCCAAGATTCCATCATTCGTGTTGATCTCACTCTTTCAGGAGTCATACCTCTCAATTCAATAAATACACACTTTGATACAGATCAATGTCATGCAAATTAAAACGGGACAGCATCTCCTTTGGTCCAATAGCTCCCAAATCTAACAAACTCCACTGGACTAAACCTTGCACACCAGAGTCTTTAGTCAAGGCAAACCTTGTTCCAGAAATTTTTAATCTTTTGCATTATTATAAAACAAGACAGCAATTTGCAAAACTCAACCGAACAAGATGACTCAGCACGGAAGTTTAGTTCAATATGATTTTATGTAAAAATCTGCAAAGCTGAAGGAGGGATCTGATGTTTTGTTAAAAGAAAACAGTTTTCACACTATATATTTTAGCCTTTTTAGTTCCGTGCTGAATAATAACAGAAAAGGACGTTTCTGTTCAACATCCTCACTCCAGCACACTCAGCCAGGTGCTCGGGATCGTGTAGCAAGATAACCCTGGTCTGAGCCCACAGTAAATCCCCTCCCCCGAGTGCAGCCCCGGTTCTTCCCCAGGCACACATACTTATTTCCACTGCTCTCCACAGGCCCTAAGAACCCTTCATTTTAAAGTTGAAAAGAGTATGAAAGGATTCCTTAACTCACTGCCTGCAATAAACCCAACTACTGGTTAACTCTTGACAATTACAAGTATAAAATACTTGAAATGTATAAGATGTTCCATATTGAATGGAACATCTTAAATGTTAAAAAAAATTAAGTCAAGTAACATGCTTTCACGTTTTAAAATGTTACTTAATAAAACTTACTGAGACAAGATATGCAGCACTTTTTTGTACTTGGTATTATAAACTCCTACTGACAACGGCTACTTGATGGTCAAAAAAAATAAAAAAGAGAAGAAACCATACATATTGCTTTATAAACAATGCCTGAAGAATGTCATGGTTTTTTTTTTGGTTTTTTTTTTTGTTTTTTTGTGGTATGCGGGCCTCCCTCTGTTGTGGCCTCTCCCGTTGCGGAGCACAGGCTCCGGACGCGCAGGCTCAGCGGCCATGGCTCACGGGCCCAGCCGCTCCGCGGCATGTGGGATCTTCCCAGACCGGGGCGCGAACCCGGTTCCCCTGCATCGGCAGGCGGACGCGCAACCACTGCGCCACCAGGGAAGCCCAAGAATGTCATGTTTTGAATTTTGTTACTAAAATGAAGCCTGCGGGAAAAAAAAGAGGTCTAAAAAAGCAACACCCATGTTATTTTAAATGATGAGGTAGATTTTTTCCTATGCGGTAAAGATAACCAAAAATGCATACAACTCTCAAATCTTCTTTAAAAAAAAAAAAAAAAAAAGTTCAAGTTTAAGTCCCTTTCCAAAAAAAACATTTATAAACCAGGAAGGTGGAGATATCCAACACCCATGTTATTTTAAATGATGAGGTAGATTTTTTCCTATGCGGTAAAGATAACCAAAAATGCATACAACTCTCAAATCTTCTTTAAAAAAAAAAAAAAAAAAAAGTTCAGATTATAGTCACTTTCACAAATAAGACATTTATAAACCAGGAGGTGGAGATATCATACTCAGGGAAGCTCCGCACTTTGTGTTACTTGGAGATTCGATAATCAGTCTTGGATCAATTAATTCTCTCCAAAAAACGGTGATCTGAGGAAAAACAGAAAATATTCAGTTTAGAGACTTTATTTTGAGGTCGTATGAATTTTAGTCATTTTAAAAGTCCATTTCCATTTGTGCAGAATGCTTGAAGACCTGGAGTAATTTGAGTCCCAGTAAACTCAGTTCAATTAGGGTAGAAGGTCTTGTTTACCTAGAATGCAGCTAAATTTTACAGTAAACATATTTCATCTTTCTTTGATTTAGAGCAGGGGCTGTATGGGGAGGGTAGCTGGTTACAAAGCGGTCAGGAGGATTTGCCCAACAAGCCTCTGTGGAAAGGCAGCCCACAGACCTCCCAGGAGGCAGATGTGGCCCAGGAAGGTTATCACTATACTGTTGATGCCCTTTTGTGCAGCTCTGTAGTTCTTTTCCTGTGCTGCCTAAAAATAGGAGGTATTTCACATTTTACCAAGAGAAAGCAAAGCTAACATTGGCCATACGAATAATGAGAGCCATCTAGTGTCAAAAAAGGTAATTACAGGCCCTACTTCAGGCCGCTGTTTAGTAAGGCCTCCAAGAGGAAAGCCTTCAACGTTTAATTTTCCAATGTAATTTCCAAGAATACATTTCAACAAAAAAGTGGGTTTGCATATATTGCAAGTGAAGAAGTACAGGAGACTGGGCAAAATCTGCTGAGCCTACCACAGACCCTAAAAATGTGCTTTTGGAGTAAATCCCTGAGTGGCATCTACCCCAAAGACAAAGCAAAACATACAGTCTGCTTAGGGTTTCCACAAATACACATTTCAGATAAAACGTGACTGCAATACTAAAACTCAGAATAATATCATAACATTTCAAGTATAAACACCTTAAGAAGTGGTTTCTTAAATATAAATTCTATTCACTTTAATGCTACCATACTCTACAGAGGCAGCCATTCCAGCAACTCTGGAAGTCTGGCTGCCTACAAAGCTCTAAACCATATACTTCCTAAAATGGAAATTTAAGGACTGAAACAAAATCAAAAGACAGATTCATCATTTTACGTCATTCTTCAAAATGACCTGTGCTGTTATAAGTCAGAATCATGGTTAACATTTGAGAGGTAGTAGTAACTGCAAGGAGGCATCACGTGATGGAGATTTCTGGAGGGGCTGCTCATGTGCTATTTCTTGATCTGGGTGCTGGTTACTACATGGGTTATATTCATTGGTGAAAATCGCCCAAGCTGTACATTTATGTGTACTTTTTTTTCAATAAAAAGTTTTAAAAATGCTACTCTTTTCTACTGACACCCTTATAAAACTGTGATTTGATTTGATTTGATTTTTATTTTCGGCCGTGCCACATGGCTTGTGGGATCTCAGTTCCCTGACCAGGGACTGAACCAGGGCCATGGCAGTGAAAGCCCAGAATCCTAACCACTAGGCCACCAGGGAACTCCCAAAACTGATTTTATGCAACTGTACACTCTTAAATAAGATTTATTTGTGCATCTTGTCTTATAGGCTCTCTGACTTTCAAGATGGCACCCTAACTTGGCACTTGGCACTGTTATAGCCACCCTGTAGGCACAACAGAGATCCCCAAGGCTGAGATCCTTTATGATTTTAAAACAGGCAGTTCAGGAAGCTGCAATGTCACCTTCCAGGCCACCAGGAGCCAGTCAAGAGAGTGGACGACCAAGCAATCCCAAGAAGAGAAGCGTGCCTACCCTCTTCTCCTGTGTCACAGCATACTCCACTACCTCGGCTCCATTTTCGTTGTGATAAACCAAATCAAATTTCCCAGGTTCTTTCACGGCTGAAACCAGACAGTAGGAAGGAGAGACAATAAGTCATTTCCCAGTAGTGAAATGTTCCTCTACAGGGAATTCATATCATTAGAAAAACAACCACAAACACACTGTCCATTGATGTGGACGCTGGCGACACACATGAAAGTATGGAGTGCTCAGTGACGGGAGAGCCTTCGAAAACCCTGCATCAAAAGACAGGAGCTTCTCGGCTATTGATCAGTGACAATCTTTCCTTCATCAAAAAGAAATAAGCTTGATCTGCTACCACTAGCAATCCTGGAAAAGAATGTGTAACCACAAGATAATCCCCAAAATAGCTGGTATGTTTCAACAAGGGAAGGTAATGTGAATTCTGCAAAGTTCTTATATCTTGCTGTGTCCTCAGAAATCACACAGGCTTACTACTTGGTAATACAGCAGTCCTCACTTTACATGGTAGGGTGGGGCCGTTAAAGTGACCATGCAGGCTGAAATCATGCAAAACAATCTTAATCAATGGGAAAACTTATGATTGTCTCATGATCTTTAAAATTTTTTGTCAAAACTTTAAAACCTTTATGTATAGGGAAATGAAAAAATACTAAAACTGCTATTTATGTAGTACACTGATCTAATTTAAAACAGAAATACTGAGAATTAAAGTGTTCTATGTCTTTGTAAGAAACTTATCGAGGGTAGTTTGAGCAGTGCTCACCTTCTTGTCATGTAACCACAGTACAGAGTGAGAATCTTTTCTACGCCTTATATAACTGTCATACTCCTCTCAGTTTGTTATTCTTTGAGCTTTTAACGTCATGAAATAGCTCTGAGAGTTTCTTTTTCACAGTTTTGCGAAGTTTTTGCTGATGTCACTTCTAGGACATCCTCATCCCTGTCATCACGACCACTTTCCTCGTTGACGTCAAGAAGCTCACATAAAGCCCAGTGTCAACATTCCCACAGTGAGCTACTTCTTCTATGATTTCACTTAAACTCGATTTGGATGTCACTTTTAGCATTATCACTTTTTGTTTCTTTGCTGTGCTTTCATCTTTGTTGACCAATTCCCTATTTCAATTATCCAGTTTTGTAAAGTGTCACGTGGGTTTACCACTGAGAGACAAGGAAGCAGCACAACTACACACTTTGCTGTGTTATGGGAACTGAGTAACAGATGCACAGTGACCAACCACCAACAGACTTTGAAAGAAGTGATGTGACTTGTCACTAATCATATGGCCATGTGTTATTCATGCAGTGATTTGTGGACGGGAGAGCTAGCAGTACTCTATACAGTTACTCACAGTTAAGAGTTAACATACCAATGTCACCGGGGAGCTGGTTTTATTTAACTAAACCATGGTAACTGAAATTCATGTATATTAGAACCATGCAAAGTGAGGACTACCTGTACTTCTGCTAGAAAACAGATAAAGTGTTTCTTGATGCTCCCAAAAAGAAAAGTTCTAATTGGATGTCATCACTGTCAATCACCTGACAAGAAGTGATCAGGCTGTGTCCACAGAATTCGACCATGGACAAACCTCTGTCCACCATTCCAAAGAAGGGGGATTTCTTCAAATGAAACCGAATCAAAAGAAAGCTGGAAAACCAGTGGAAGGTTTGTTTTGTTTTGTTTTGTTTTGGGGTGTGTGTGTGTGTGTGTTTGTTTTCTGGCTGCACCACACGGCTTGTGTGATCTTTGTTCCCCGACCAGGGGTTGAACCTGGGCCCCTGCAGTGAAAGCACTGAATCCGAACCACTGGACTGCCAGGGAATTCTCTGAAAAACCTTTTTGAATGATTTCTGTGTACTGGAGTTTTGAATCTTTTACTCACTACCTTATTTAAACACGAACAGAAAATAATTAATTCCTTAGAGTCTGCTAAAGAAAAAGAGATCTCCTCTACTCCCTGGCCAGGGACCCCTGCAAACACAACCCCAGTTAAGCCATATACTGTAAAAGCCCTCTTATTCCAGGATTTCAGAACCAATAATGGGTGGGGTGAATCAGGGATAAAGCAGGGAACCATTTAAAATAATGTGTGAGAGTGTGGATACACTTATACTTTAGACATTTTATTTTGACTTAATACACAGAAGTATGTTCATTTGCCAATCTTCTGAAACAGAGCTAGTAGGTCTTATGAGTCCACCAACTAGAGCTGTCTTTCTTTTATAAATCATATCCTTAATGTATATATGCAATTTCCACAATTTTTGAGTTTTGAGGGTTTTTTTTTAAGTGATGCAAGAATACAAAAGCTGGCAACACAATGTAAGCGTAGAATCTTCCCAGATTTTTACCAAATTCCTCCCAATCTCTTACAGCTGATCCACCACATATAATTCAAAAGCAAATTTTTCAGTAACAATCCTGAGTCAGCATTCAACTTAGGTTTCACAAACATAATTTTTTTTTGCCATCAATTTTCATCAATTTATGTAATTTTACGAAATTACATAACTACAGTCACAAGAGCAACTCGCCTAACAGCTCTGGGAACAAACCCAACAACTCTTAGTAGACACGCACCTCCACTTGTGGGAGTGCAGCACCCACCCTCCCGGCCACTCTGTGCTGACAGAGGTATGCAGAGCACCAGGCAGCCATGGGGGCCAAGGAAGACAGCAGCGCCTGTGTGTGAAAGCTGTTTAGAAACCAGTGTAGATGCGAAGAGCCTACATTGCCAAATTCTTTTCTAGAACACTCACCAGGTAAAGATGAAAGAATTTCTATATCTACTTGCTGGGTCTCCGGATTATGGCTTAATATTTTTCCTTCCTTTCAAAAACAAAAGTCCAAGTCAAAAATCAACATGTGAACTATTATGAATATACTAAAACCACTGAATTGCACACTTCAAAACAGTTAAATAGTGAGTTTTGTTATGTGGGTTTTATCTCAACAAAAAAAGTTTTAAAATAAATCAACATGCATTTGAAATAAAACTCCCACATACCAAGCCAGCATTTCCCCTGGTCTCAATCATCCCAGGAGCAGGTACCAAACAGAGACAGCCCCTATAGCCCACAGTCTGCTACTTATTCAGACTAGCCGATCCTAAGCTGTCTCCCTCACTCTGCCTTGCCTACACCAAGGAAACCCCAATAAAAGCTCCTCCCTCCTGCTTCTGCCCCCCAGCCACAACCAGGTGCTGTCCCCTGTGGTCCTGCCTGGTGTGGCATCCCCTTCTTCTCTTGGGAAATGTAAGTAATAAATTCCTTTCTCAGTAGCACTGACTTCTCTGTGTCATCACTCAGTCACCTCCATAAATTAAAATCCCACGGATACAAATGAGACAGGTTAGGGGCTGAGGAGACTACATTCTTTGAAGGTAGATTTGACTTTTAAAGACAAGCTTAATGAATAAAGCCGATGATCTAGCTGGATAACAGTACTTGACATCAAAGCAAAAAAGTGGTACTGATTTTCACCCTTGAAACAGTTTTGAAAGCAACTTCAAAAAAGTTCTAAAAACACTGGGAAATAAAGTAAGCAAATAGCTTTCCAAGATGATAACTATAATGACCAACATCCATTTAATATGAATTTTTTAAAAATCAGTATCATCTAGAATCAACAATTGGTAGAGGCTGTGGGACATACCAATTCATGTTTATCTCCATTTCCTCACGTACCACAGAATTAAATTAGTCAACTATGGTACGGTGAAAAAACATCCTGGTTTGCCCAAGACAGGTCCATTTACATTTCCTTTCAGTATAATTATTAATAAAATATTAAGCCTTTTCACTCACAAGTGTTCTGATTTATATAAGTTATGTGGTCACCTATATTAAGGGGCTAAGATGAAAAAGATGATAAAACACCAGTTACCCAAAACTAACCAACCAAATCCCTTCATGAACTGATTCTTCTTCTAGCCTGCTTTTGAAGAAAGATTCTTATTACCAAGATTTTAAAAGGCTACCAAGGGATCAACTCAGATTGAATCAAATCTTCTTTTACCTTATCTGTATTACTATATTAACGTTATCAATTATTCCCTTAAAAAATGGACTTACATTCTGAATCTCACATCAAAATAAGAAAGTATGCATTTTAACAAGATTTTCAGCAAAATTTTGAACAGGTGAGAAAGGGAAGGAAACATGTAATTACTGATTGAGTCAAACTTTTACTGAACTGTGATAAAGTTCTTATGCCAATATGAAGTCCCATACAAATATTAAGTGAGTAAATTCCAAGGATAGTATCTGTGAATTACCTGTGGTTAACTGGTAAAGCCAAACAAACTATATTAGATGATAATAACCAGTAGTAATTCACAAATATATGAAATAGATTCCTATGCTGAAAATAATCAAATTTCCTGGCTGAGAGCTATCTATTTTTCGCTTTCAAAGTTTAGGATCATGGGAGAGGGGTACTCAAATAACTTTGTGTATCTAAGCTGATTAGAAATAAATGAGTAATAAAAAAAAATTAAATCTGTCATTTTCATTCTATATTCTTCCCAAGTATTAAGAAAAATAACACTGGGAGACTTCAAAGTGATACTATCAAAAAGTTTACATTTTGAAAATATTTTTATTTTCTACTTTATGACATTATTTACTCCATAAAAATCCATGTTATCCATATTAGCAGTATTAAATATGACTTTAACTTCTTTAATATACTAGACATTTGATTACCTTAAAATAAAGAACCTTACCTTGTAGTCAGAAACATCAGGAGAATAATCGGATGTTAGTTCCAAAAGCTAAAAAAGAAGAAAAAAACTCACAAATACACATGCCCTGTGGCTCCTTTCCCCTACTCCTGAGAAACAAAACACGCAGTATTGGGGTGCCCACTCCACCGCTCTGGGAGCCCTACCATGAGCCTGTGGCAAAACAGGGGTTCCAGTAGGAAAGGTTTTTTTGGGGGGTTGGGAGGTTTTTGGGGTGATACGTAGAGCCTTTTTTTATTGAGCACTTGCTATGTTCCAGACACCAGGCTGAGCCATTTCTACTCATTCAGAAAACAATTACTAGGCACCTACTACATGCTAGGCAAGAGCACACAAAAGATATGATCCAGGAAGAGTTATTATAAATATGATATAATATAAATTAGTTTAATAAATTTATTAAATTTTATTAATATAAATTATATTAAATTATAAATATAAATGTAATCTGACATGCTAATGAGTAAGTTTATTTAGAGGGGGAATAATCTTTTTTGCTGTAACTATTGTTTTTTTAAAATATACCTTAAATGCAATCTTTTCTCCAACTTGAGGGGCAGCTGCTAAAAGCGGTAAGAGACTGTAGTCCTTCTTGTGTGTCTCTATGGGATTCTGAAAAACAGTATTAGTCATGTGATTTTGTTACTAGTGAGAAACTGTGAACCCATGACATCAATTCCAGAAACACTACGTGAGGAAAGGGGAAGAGGTAAACTCATGATAGATAACACTTACCTGGATAACAGTAGATGAGTTTGTCACCATTTCATTCAACTGCTGTTGCTTCTGATAATCAGCATTTCTATTTAAAACACAGGGAACAGCATGCCCTCGTCCTCGACCTCTGCCCCTCATACCCCGACCCCTCGCTCCCTTCCAAGAAAGAAGGTCCTCTCCCCTACTCCAACCTCTTCCCAAAGTGATGGGGAGAGTCATATTGGGAGGAGGACCAAGGGCCTGTCTGCCACCATTTGAGTCCGACTGCTTCCATCCAGCAGCATTTGGAACCTGTGAGGATGGCCCTGGACGTTTTCCTGCAAAGAGACCTACAGTCTTTAAGAAATCTGCAGTACACACCGGGGTACTCTTTGACATCACACATTGGTCATCTGACTCTGAACTAGAGTCTGAACTAGAAGATGATGTTCTGGAGGTCTTGCCCTTGACGGGGGTAGAGGTAAAACCAGTTTCTGCAGCCACTTTGTTTACAGTTGTGGTTTTCATAGAGGATCCTTCCTTTGAGACTTCAGTCGAGATTTTCTCTGGGGAATGTCTGACCTCCAAGATGACATTGCTGAGACCATCACTGGTTGATTCATGATAAGACTCAGACTCTGAGGAGGAATCGGGACTCTCTTTTGTACGAATGCCTGTGCCACCTTTTCTTTTGGCTTTCACAAGGCTGCTTCTAGCAGGAGGACCTTTTGGAGGACTGTACTTCAGGATGGTCCACTCTTTCACTGACTGTGCTTTAGAAGACTTGGGAGTCTTTGCCTGCTTTTTATATTCACATTTCTCCTTTTTCTTTGGTGATTTTCTTTTGGTCTCTCCATCATCAGCATCCACTACACCACATGTGGCTTTGTTTTTCCTCTTGTTTTTTTTACTCACACTCTGATCTGGGACAGCTTTTGGTTCTAGATCCAAGGTCTTCTCACTGTTATTGTTCTCATGCCTCTTCCAATGCTTCTTTGAATTTTTGTAATCTAGTTCGGTTTCTTCATCTTCCTCCAACTTAAATGCCCGCTTCTTTGCTTTTCTAGGTAATAAACGAGTACTATCACCATTACTAACTGTTACAGGACTCTCAGCAACTCCTCTCTCTTCCAATTTAACTCTATCAAAAGAACAAGAGAGAAAGCTTTAGTAAGTAATTCATAAGCATGTCTCCAGGATGTAGTTATATACTAAGAGGACTGCAAACCGTCACTGTCATCAGGCAATGAAAAAATGTCAAATCGCTTAAGGACAAAAGACCCTTTTTAACAAAATGGCCTATATGGCATCACTTACGGTCAACTTTCAAATGACTAGTTTTATTTATTGATCAACTACTGCATCCTAAACATTTTCTATAGATTTTCTCTAATCTAAACACTGCCATGAAGAAGGTATCTTTCATTTTAAAACAGATCACAAAACTACGGTTCAGACAAGTAACTGCCCAGGATCCACAGCTAATAAGCCACAGAAATAGGATTCAAACCTGTTTGTCTAACGTCAACATTCACAATCTTTCCACTACATTATGTGCCTATGCTAAAGGGTGATAATGCTAACTATCCATTTTTGTTTTTAACTGTAAGCTACTTTTTTAAAAATCAGATTTCATTTTTATTTTGTTTAAATTTAGGAAAACACCGGACAATTTATAATTTATGTTCTCTGGGGTACTGACAGCCATCGTAAAATTCCATAACATTTGGTGATTATTAATTTTATGTGCCAACTTGACTAGGCCCTGGGGTGACCAGATATTTGGTTAAACACTGTTCTGGGCATGTTTGTCGGGGTGTTTCAGGATCAGATTAACATTTGAATTTGTACACTAAATAGACTGCCTTTGTGAGCAGATGGTCCCAGCGTGAATGGCCCTCACCCAATCCACTGAAGGCTGAACGGAATAAAAGGCTGAGCAAGAGGGAATTCGCTCTCCCTGCCTATCTTTGAGCTGGGACGTCAGAAGAACTTCTCCTGACTCAGACTAGGAATCAGACTGAAACACACCATCTGCTTTCCTGGCCTTTGCACTTGGGCCGGAACTTTATAATCAGCTTTCTCAGGTCTCCAGCTTGCCGACTGCAGATATGGGGACTTCTCTGCCTCCATAATCTCACGAGCCAGGTCCTTATAATAAGTCTCATTTCTGTACCTAGAGCTATAGCTATGTCTATATCTATATCATCTCCTATTGTTTCTGTTTCTCTGGAGAACTCTGACTAATATACAGTTCATCCAAAATCATTTCACTATAGTAAAGGAATGCTGTTCCTCCATGAACTGGCAACAGCTAATTCTAATAGGCACAGCCCAGTGACAGAGAGCTGAGTGAGTGTCGTCAATGTCAAGCACATAGTGGGTGTTTAAAAACGCCTGCTGGGGCTTCCCTGGTGGCTCAATGGTTAAGAATCCGCCTGCCAATGCAGGGGACATGGGTTCAAGCCCTGGTCCAGGAAGATCCCACATGCCATGGAGCAACTAAGCCCGTGTGCCACAACTACTGAGCCTGCGAGCCACAACTACTGAGCCCACATGCCACAACTACTGAAGCCCACATGCCTAGAGCCCGTGCTCCACAACAAGAGAAGCCACCGCAATGAGAAGCCCACTCACTGCAACAAAGAGTAGCCTCCGCTCACCGCAGCTAGAGAAAGCCCATGCACAGCAACAAAGACCCAATGCAGCCAAAAATAAGTAAAATAAATAAATTTATTTTTTTAAATGTCTCCTAAAAACATACATTATTCTTTCAATACATTTACATCCAGCTGCATCTTTCATCAAGTATTTTTAGTGACCAGGGAAAGATGCGGACAATCATATTTGAAAATAAAGTACAGGGCTTCCCTGGTGGCACAGTGGTTAAGAATCTGCCTGCCAATGCAGGGGACACGGGTTCGAGCCCTGGTCCGGGAAGATCCCACATGCCGCGAAGCAACTAAGCCCGTGCGCCACAACTACTGAGCCTGCGCTCTAGAGCCCAGGGGCCACAACTACTGAGCCCACGGGCCTAGAGCCCGTGCTCCGCAACGAGAAGCCACCGCAACGAGAAGCCTGCACACCTCAACGAAGAGTGGCCCCCGCTCACCACAACTAGAGAAAGCCCGCACGCAGCAACGAAGACCCAACGCAGCCAAAAATAAATAAATAAATTTACTTTTAAAAACTAGAAAATAAAGTACAATTGGTAATAAGATAGATTATAGGCATTCTTTAAATTTTTTTAAGGTATAGTAATCCTGTGGATTTATCTCAATGTGGTAGTTGAAAAAAATCCTCAATTATTCTTCAGAATACACAAATACACAGACACATACAAATGAAGATAAAATAAAAGCTACTGATACCAGGAGTAGGATGAAGAGAGAAATAAAACTCTGAAAGAGCAGGGGCTTAAATAAAAACTCACTAACCCCTGTTCTCAGCTGTGGACCTTGGCACCTAGCAGCAAGGAAGTAATTCTTAAACGGGCGAGAGCTAGTTTGGCATCCTGTGAATCTAAGAACTACTTAGGAACTTCCTGGATATGGAACTTTCCATAACATTCTTTTTTTTTTTTTTTTTTTGCGGTACGCTCCGGACGCGCAGGCTCAGCGGCCATGGCTCACGGGCCCAGCCGCTCCGCAGCATGTGGGATCTTCCCGGACCGGGGCACGAACCCGTGTCCCCTGCATCGGCAGGCGGACTCTCAACCATTGTGCCACCAGGGAAGCCCCTTTCCATAACATTCTTGATCAATTTGTTTTCACTTGTAGCAATGCTATGATTCAAGTTTCAATTCTGAGATGACAATTGGTACCAAACTTTCCATCACACTTTGAAAATGGATGCAAGACCTTCTGTTCAGTCACTGTGGTTCATTAATTCACTGGAACACTGCACATGCTGCATCCCGTGTAGGCAGGACCCCTGGCTTTCAAATGAGCCTACAACAGTGTCATGCTTTCCAGAGCAGCTCTTGTCACCACCTCACCCATTCTGAAGATCATGGATCTGTGGATACTTGACCTGTGATTGCTGCAGCCTTGCTATCTGCTACTCCTGAAGAGAATAATTTCAGTTTGGAACATATTAAGACTGAGAAACAAAACACCATCCAGAGAACAAGAAACGTTTCACCTGGGTCTGCTCAGTTACCATTCTTTTCAGGGTGGACACTTTCCCTGGCAATGTTCTTCATCTCTCCACTTGGATCACAGACAACAAATGTAACTGTCCTTTTACAAACAGAAGTGAATGTAGCTGTCCTTTTACAAAGAAAAGTGAATTACCTGTATAATTAGCAATGAAAGAGATTTGATTCTAAGAAATGTTTAAAACAGACTCTCCACTGTTCATTCAAACTCTGTGCAGGGCAAACTGGGCACTAGTATCAAAATGCAAGGTATTCCCTTTAAATCTGCAAGCTCACCTCTAGGATTCTATCATACATAAATACAGACATGCCCATCTGCACTGCCTGCCACCTCCCCACTCCCACCAGCCATTGCCTGCCAAGGCCAAAGTGACTGGATTCAAATCCTTCTTCTGCCTTTGGTTAAAATGTTAAAATATCATTACCTCAACTTTTCTCATCTGTACAAATGGGGGTAACAGTGATAATTATTGTACTCAAATGAGCTATCATATATATTTAGAGCAGTGCTGGGCTCAGAGCAAGTGCTATCTAAACGTTAGCTCTAATTTTTATTAATACAGTGAATGTTGTTAGTCCTCTGAGGGCAGGAGTTGATGGGTTTTTAATGAACTTGTCCCATCAAAGGGAGGTGAAATTCAACAAAGAGGGTCAAAGCAGAGACCTGCAATCTCTTTGGGTCCCACCTGTTCCCTGCAGCCTCCCTCCTGTCTAGCTGCTGCTTGCAGTGCCCTCCATTACCACCTTCAGATAAGTAAGTTACCTCACCAAGGGCACACAGCTAATGAGTCATAGAGCCAAGATTTGAATCCAGGGCTCTGATTCCAGACCCTGAGCTCTTAATCACTCTGCTCTCTTACCTTTCACACAATATTGACCAAAAGTAACTCATACATTTTTGGCATAAATACAGACCTGTACAACTCTTCTGGAGGCCAACTTGACAGTACTTATCAAATTTTAAAATTGGACCAAGGAGTACCCCTTCTGGGAATGTATCTTACTGAATCATTGCCCAAGTACACAAAGATATAGAAGAATACTCACCACAGCAGTATGTAACAGTGAAAACCAGATGACAACTGTCAAGGGCTGAATGTTTTGGTGTTCCCCCCAAATTCACAGGTTGAAATCCTAACCCCCCAATGTTATGGTATTAGGAGATGGGGCCTTTGGGAAGTGATTACATCATAAGGGTAAAGCCCTCATGAATGGGATTAGCACCCTTATGAAAGAGACCCCCAGGGCTCCCTAGTCCCCTTCTACCATGTAAGGACACAGGAAGAAGGTACCATCTGTGAACCAGAAAGCAAGCCCTCACCAGACCATGAGTCTGCCGGCACCTTGATCTTGGGCTCCTCATCCTCTAAACTGTGAGAATTGAATTTCTGTTGTTTACACGCTACCCAGTTTATGGTATTTTTATTATAGAAGCCCAGTCAAACTAAGATTACAACCTAAAATGTCCATGAATAAGAGGCTGGTTAAATAAATTAACATGGCCATGCAAAGGAATAATATAGCATTTAAAAAGAATGACGGGGCTTCCCTGGTGGCGCAGTGGTTGCGCGTCCACCTGCCGATGCAGGGGAACCGGGTTCGCGTCCCGGTCTGGGAGGATCCCACAAGCCGCAGAGCGGCTGGGCCCGTGAGCCATGGCCGCTGAGCCTGCGCGTCCGGAGCCTGTGCTCCGCAACGGGAGAGGCCACAACAGAGGAAGGCCCGCATACCAC
>NC_041227.1:104695200-104719642 GCF_002837175.3 Physeter macrocephalus | reverse complement strand
TTGCGAATCCGCCTGCCAATGCAGGGGACGCGGGTTCGTGCCCCGGTCTGGGAAGATCCCACATGCCGCGGAGCGGCTGGGCCCGTGGGCCCCGGCCACTGAGCCGGCGCGTCCGGAGCCTGTGCTCCGCAACGGGAGAGGTCACAACAGGGAGAGGCCCGTGTACCAAGGGAAAAAAAAAAAAAAAAGTGTAAGTATATATGTTTGCATATGTACAAAAAAGACACTCCAAATTTAACTGAGGATACTTCTGGAGAGTAGGATGTAGGAAGAGTACGTGAGAAAAGAAATAAGGGATTGTGCACCCTGAACTATTTTGAAGTATAATTTTTTTTTTAACAATAAGCCTTTTTGTTTGCTTTGTTTTAATAAAAGAATAGGAAGGCACTATGAATGTTCCACAATGAAAGCAGCCCAGGCCTAACTTCCACTGGTCTCTGTTTACCCATGGGCATTGGACAAACACGCCCCTGAACACGAGAGAAGAGGTCTCACTATTCTATATCCCCAAAATCATCAGCATGCTACAAAACGAGATTTAGCGTCAAGAGACCCAGAGCTGCACAAGGATCAGCAGCCATAATGGCAAGGACCTTCTCTGGCTCCGAGGTCTCAGGAAACCAAACCGCCGTCAGCCTGGCTCAGACACTCTGTCTTCTTCACTCCCTCTGCCAGCCTCACAGACATGTCAAGAGGGGCTTGGCTGGCCGTCCAACGAGCCACTGATCACAGCAACATGAAATGAGAGCTCATCTCTAATGTTCAGTATTCAATAATCAGTATTAAATGCCGCAGAGACAAAAGAGTGACAGAGGAGAGAAGGCATTCTGTTTCCTCACAGAATGACTCTTCAACAGGGAGATCTCACTCCAGCTGGTCGCTCTCCACGTGCTGCAGCCAGGCCTCTGTGAAGCTCTCTTCAGCGGGTGTTATGGGATGAACTGTGTCCCCTCAAAATTCTTATGCTGAAGTCCTAACCCATAGTACCTCTAAATGTGACTGTATTTAGAGACAGGGCCTTTGAAGAGGTAATCAAGTTACGATGAGGCGTTAAGAGCGGGCCCTAACCCAATCTGACTGGTGTCCTTATGAGAGAGAAAATCTGGACACACAAAGACACCAGGTCACATACCTTTTTCTGAGGACAGAAAAAAGGTCACGTGAGGACACAGTAAGAAGAGAGACACCTATTAGCCAAGCAGAGAGGCCTCAGAAAGAAACAGAACTTGCCAACACTTAACCTTGGACTTCCAGCCTCCAGAACTGTGAGAGAGAAATTTCGGTTGCTTAAGCCTGTGGTGTTTTGTTAGAGCAGCCCTAGCAGACAGATGGGGCTCCAGGCAAATGGGAGCACTTCCTCCTCCCAAGGGAGATGGAGACCGCCTTCAGGAGCTCCATGTTAGCAGCCTGGGGGCAGAGGAAGTCAGATTCTGGGGGCCCAAAAGAAGGGGCTGTGAGGAAGTGGCCGTGGCACACAAGTGTGGAGATGCTCGCGCCTCCAGGGCTGGTTCTCAGGATTCCCACAACCAGGCTCCGCTTTTCCTCATGAGAGCTCTCTCAGCACTCCTGGCAATCCCAACAGAATTCTTCTGCTGGTCAAACTCATCCCTTCACCAAGTCAGGGTAGCTTTTGCCTCCACAACTGTACGAGGCTATCCAACCTTCAAGGTACTGTGAAATTCCCTGACCATTTGTGTTCCACGATGATCTCTTCTTTCTCAACCATCTTCTGCACTTAGCAGCAAAACCTGGTATGATTACCCAGTCAGATAATTATCCACTCCACATGACACAAGAAGATAATATACAGAAACACAAAACTAGTTATTTTGGTCTACTCCAACAATATTGGGTACCTTTGAGAAAAGAAACTGTTTTCTTCTGTAGCTCTGAAGAAAAGTGAGTCTGTCAGGGGAAGACAGAGAATGACTATGGACATGAAACCACAAAAACATATAAAACTTTTCCAAATTCAACTTTTTCCTAAGGTCTGCCCCATTTACCACTGAAGATAGCTGCAGAGGTATTTCTTGCCATATGCAATTGTGCATTCTGGTGTTTAGGAGGAATTCTGCCTGCCATTGTGCTATATTTATTTCCCATAACAGCTTTCACGGCTTGCTTTTGACATTGTTGACTTCATTATAAAGAGTCTAATTTCCAGATGATTCATTAAATGAAATGTAACTGCAGTTAGCCATCAGCAAGTTATTAATTCATTAGACAGGAAATAGATCAGAAAGTAAACTTAACAGGAAAGAATGCAGTCCTTACAACTGCAATATTTAAATAGTCCCTGAATTGCAGAGAGAATGGAGATCTATTTCACAGTGAATAAAAAGGAAAAAGACCTCTTTTTGAAACTTGGATTATTTCAAATTGTCACTGGAAACAGCTAAACATTATTAGTAAATCAGTGTTCCTGCTTTTAAAAGAGAGAAAGACACACATATGCTCAAAGATGTAGCAGTTGTTCCAAGTTAAATTCCCGGATGCTCTGAAGAAATCTTATGAATCTGACATACTCTGGGGAAAGGAATATTCAACATGCAACAAATGGCAAGCAGAAGTAAGTAGCCTGGTTCAGAACTCTAGAATTATTTTCACTGTAGATGAAGCTTTTAAAAAGAAGCCCTGAATAAATCAGTCCAAGATATAAATCCGAACTGAAATGATCGTGTCTTACCATTTTATTGAGACAAACCAGCCACACGTGAGCAATTTACACCACAACCGCTCCTTGATACTCATCTCAGTATCATTTTTTAAAACTTCCAAAAGCATATTTTAAACTATTTTCTTTCCCAATTCACAACCCAAAAGGTTCCAAACACCTATTTAAGTGAACCCAGGTGAGACACAGAATGACGCCCACCAGTCCCAGGGGGTATCGCAGGAGCTCTGAGATTGGACACGCTGCAAGTGGTGAAGAAAACATGACTGTTGGTCCGTTTGCTTGGGTCTCCGGCACCTGACCCTGCGAGCTGCCAGGGGAAGGCGGGGTCTCAGGCACGCCCGGCACCCCGCGCACCTAACACAGTCCTCGGCTAAGTGAGCGCTTGCTAAGTCAAGGCTGGAAGAAACGCGGGCCCTGCCCACACCCAAGATAAGGGTTTTTCCAAGTGTGGTCCACCCACCTTCTGCGTTAGAAGCTTCCCGGGGAAAGATGCTCGTTACAACGCAGATTCCTGAGCCCCATACCTGACTGAACCAATCAGAATCTCCGGGGTTCACGGAAGTGCAGTTTGACAGTCCCCCCCCAGCTCACCCCGACCCTCACCCGGACCCACAAGCGGTCTCCAGACGCCGGAGGAGCCCCCGGGCGTGCGCAGGCACGTCCCCGGCGCCCCACCGCCGCGCCCCCATCCCGCCCGCTCACCTGAGGCAGTCGTTGTCTCGTACCAGGCGCGCGCTCTCGGCTGGGGGCAAGAGCCCCCCCTCCAAGTAGAGGCCCAGGAGGGCCCCAGAACTGAAGCCGAAGCGCTGGCGGATGAGACTGATGAGATCTGTGACTACTCGGCATCTGTTCAAGTCGATGAGAAGCCAGAAGGACGTGCAATGCGGGGTGGCTGGCGGCGGGTAATCAAATTGAAGGCGTAGCCTAACCGTCTCGGAGGCCGCCATCTTGCTCGATGCTCAACGGAAGCCGAGAGATGCCACTGGGCCGCCGAGAGGCGTGCTCGGGGCCCGCCCCCTGGAGCCTGTTAACGGGTGCCACCTCTTGGTGGCAAATGGCAGCTCCAGGCTGTGTGAATGACGAGAACGCGGAGTGGGATTGATTCAGGTCCGCTCAAGACAGGCCTAGGGAAGAGAATAAGCGAAATGCCTTTATTCCTTTCCTGCTGAGCCCTACGTAGGGTCCGAATTTAGGCAACTCTCTAGATAAACAAGCACTGCTTAGCTGTGGTCTTCTAAGATATTTGCTCATATACATAAAATAATTTCAAAAACGTAACTCCCAATGGATCTAGTTTACAAAATGTTTCATCATACAGAGTTGCAAAGGATGTAATTCCTAATGTATTGTAAATATTGACATTTTAAAATAAAACCATTAATCACTCTCTTAAAAGTATCCAGTGGAATTTAAATACCTTAGCAGTTTAATACCTACCATCATGCAAATTTTAAAATATAAAAAATACGTCCTCTTATTAACTCTTAGGTAAGTGAATCAGAAATTTTACATCACTTGAATTTCCATTCTATTTCTTCCACATAATATATTAACTCCTTTAGTTTTCATTACAAAGGTATGAATTATGAGCTATTATTATTATTCCCATTTTGAAGATTAAAAAAACCCCAGAAGTTCAGAGAGGTTAAATAACTTCCCCAAGGTCACCGGACTAAGTACGTGGCTAATACCTTGCAGTCAGTAGATACGTTAAAAAAAATTTTTTTTTAAGTTTTATTTTCCTGTGACCCTAATGCTCTAGGTCTTCCGGATTGAGTTATTACTATTATTAGAGGTACACAATTGATCAAAATAGCATAAAACGCCACACATTTTGTTACATAATTATTAAACGGAGAAAATAAAATGGACATGGACCATATCTATTAATAAAATAAATGGAGCTCTGTGTGGGGTTTTTTAATTAGTCCAAGTCTCTGTGAATGGATATTGCTAAATGAGACAGGGCTCCCGGACCTATTTTTTGTTTTTATAGATGTGACGCACTGAGAAAACATGTTCATTTATGTAAGTAGATAAGAATGGAAGGACTTATGTTATTGGCTGTATCAGTCAATTCCTTAAAACTCTTTCCAACTTACATGCTAAAATCACCTAGAGATCGTTCGTTAAAAATTATTTTCAGTACTCCTTCAGTCAACAATTCAGTTAGGTTCAATAATGTTAAAAACAAAGAATTGGGAATCACCTGACTTTCAAAGAAAGTGTTTACCCAGTCGCTAGAGTTGTTCACTTTCTCAATATCTGGAAAGGTTCTACAAAGATTTAAGTGATTATTATACCACTTACTTTTACAATTAGAGGTGCCTGGTCTATGGCGCTAAAATTAGATGAAACTGGGGTAAAAATGACAATTCATAAAAATGGGGATTATGATCAAAGACCTGTATATTGATGACAGATGGATAGAGAGATGGATGATTATATATAAATCATCCATATATAACATCCATATAAATCATCCATATATCACCATCCATGTAAAACTATTACATATAGATTTATTAGCAATTTAATCTGATAGTTGAAATCAATTATGTTTATAAATATTCATTTGGTAGAATTGGAAGAGCATATCAACATCTAAGAAAGAAGAGTTAATCCCAATAAAATGAAGCTGGGTTCTCAAGTTCAGGGCATTGTTACATTTTTTTGTATGAATGATTGCTGTTATGGACATGATTTACAGCAGAATCCACTACATGTTTCCCTAAAGTTAATCTAAATTTAATAGCTGGTGGAAACAAACAAGTACAGTAGGTGCTGTAAGGCTATGTGGATGGGGTCAGGAGGGAGAAAGACACTTTGAGGAGAACAGAAACAGCACACAGGCACATTCTCAGGCAATCAGCTGTAGGAAGGAGTCCCAGTGAAAGAGGGAGATGAACTGAATTCTCTTAAAACCACGCAGGCCTACCTCTCCTTAGAAAGTGCGTGCGACTCCTCAGGACACATTTACGCCCAGTTTGAAGACTGCTACTCCAAAACACGGAAAGTTACCTAAGCAGCGTTTACCTGGCTAGTCTTGTTTCCTTTCTGGAGATGCGCAAAACACCACCATTCCCCCTATTATCGGGACCTCGAGTGTGTCCTCTGTGGTTTCTGGTGAGAAATCTCCTATCCTTGGAATTGTCTTTACTTTACAGGTAAGGTGTCATTTTTCTCTGCTTTCAAGATTTTATTTTTGTCTTTGGGCTTCAAATTTTTAATTATGCTGTGTCTTGGCATGGATGTTTTTAGGTTTATCCTGCTGGAGTTTCACTCAGCTTCAAGAATCTGTAGGTTTATATCTCATGCCAAATTTGGGGCATTTTCAGCCATTATTTCTTTGGGTACTTTTTCAGCCTCTCTTCCTAGGACTCCAATCGCTTAAACGTTGGGTCTCTTATTATAGTCCCACAGATCCTTGAGGCTCTTTTTTTTTTTTTTTAACTTTATTTTCTCTCAGTTGTTCAGATTGCGAATTTTCTATTGTTCTCTTTTTTTTTTTTTTTTTTTTTTTTGTGGTATGCGGGCCTCCCTCTGTTGTGGCCTCTCCCGTTGCGCTTTCATTTCTTTCATTCATTTCAACATGTTTATCCTGTCTGCTTTAAAATATTTGTCAGATAATTCTAACATCTCCATTATCTCTGTGTCGGCATCTATTAATTGTCTTTTTTTCAGTTTGAGATCTTCCTGGTTCTGGGTATGAAACTGAAGAAGTTGAAATCTGAACATTTTCATATTATGGTCTGAGATTCTGGATCTTGTTTATTCTGTTTTAGCTGTCTTTCTCTGACACTGCTCTGGTGGGGGAGGGGAGGTACGGCAGGTGGGGATTGAAGTCCAAGTTCCTTACTTGGGCTACGTTAACACCTGAAGGCGCAAGTGGCAGAGAAGCTCCTCCTTGCTGCTGCCACTGGTGGGAGTTCCCATCCTGGTTGACATGTAAGAATGGACTCAAGCAAACTCATTTGTCTCTGGTCCCTGATTTATTTTTATCTGAGTTTGGAAATTTGAGGAACAAGGTGCATTCTGATACACCCCACATATAGAGTTGAATTCCTGTCGTTGCACCTACAGGATTTAAATTTAGAAACTGAAGCTGAAAATAAGGAGCATGAAAAATAGCATTGGCCTCTCTGGGTTTTCCTTGCTCCTAAGAATTATTTCTAGTCCATTTCTTCTCTCAGATTTTCCTGTTCTCACTCAGCTTTGTCAAGCACATTTATATCTTCCCTCCTCCTTGACTGGGGGGCTTTTTTATGATTCCCTGCTTGCTAACATCCTGTTTGAGTTTTGGAAATAATTGCTACGGCGTTTAGCCCGGTTCCTTCAGGAAATTAGCCCTGAAGAAGAGAAAAAACACTTTTGTTGCAACTATGAAACAAAATTGCCTGCCCCGCAGATCTGGTCATGTGACTGCCTGCCTACTCCTCTTCCCCGGATTCACACCACCTGCAGTGAATCCTGACTTCGTAGCTTGTCAGCAGTAGCTGCATTCTGATCCAGGCCAACCAAGACCCCTTGTAATTAGTAGCTTGTCAGCAGTAGCTGCATTCTGATCCAGGCCAACCAAGACCCCTTGTAATTAGTAGCTTGTCAGCAGTAGCTGCATTCTGATCCAGGCCAACCAAGACCCCTTGTAATTAGTAGCTTGTCAGCAGTAGCTGCATTCTGATCCAGGCCAACCAAGACCCCTTGTAATTAGTAGCTTGTCAGCAGTAGCTGCATTCTGATCCAGGCCAACCAAGACCCCTTGTAATTAGTAGCTTGTCAGCAGTAGCTGCATTCTGATCCAGACCAACCAAGACCCCTTGTACTTTATTCTACAACAATTCCCCTATTACTTATAGCTCCCTGAATATGCTGGTGCCTCTGAGGCCCTGCATACAATAAAAGAATAATTTATCCCAAACTTGGAAAAAGGCAAAATGCTGACTGTTTGCCTCTCTGATATCATGGCAGAGTAGTTTCAATAGGGCTGCATGGGTCTCATAGGATACTCTCAAATACTACTTCATGGTCAGGGTCTGTTTGGCCAACCATCCAGGACAGCCTGATCCTCAATCTCATGGTGTCCACAGTTTAGTGAGGAAAATAAAATTAAAATAAATAACCACACAAACGATTATTTTAAAACAATTATGATGAGCATCAGGAAGTAGAGGTACAGGATGTTGTGAGATCCTATGTAGACTTCACATAGTCTGCAGTGTTGGGAAAGGCTTCCCTGGGAAGTGACATTTAAACTGACAGCTGAAGTCTCAATAGTAACTAGTCAGGTGCAGGGGAGAGAGAACATGCAAAAGGGCAGTCCATACAGGGAGAACAGCATGTGTAAGTGCACAGAGAAAAAAGACACACACAGAAGGAAGATGGTGTGAAGACACACCGGGAAGAGACTGCCATGTAACACCCTGGATCGCAAGCGTATGCTCTGAGAATTCACTGGGAAGGCCTTTAATGAGCCCCCAGCCAATAAGCCTCCATCAGCTTCTCATACCCTTCCCCAGCATATAATTTAAAAAATAAAGTATTGTTGCAAACACAGTTTTGAGATAAGTTCCCAATAGATTTCTTCCAATCCTGTTGCCTCCCCCAAAGCTCTATTACATTTTTGATCTGTCCCGAGAGGACAAGTTTACATCACAGAAATGCAAGTTCAAACTGAACCACAAGCATCACCTTAAAAAATGTGCTTTTGCCACTCTCCATGAGAGAAAATTCCATTGGCTCTTCAGTCTTGACTCTCTTTTGCTGGTCTTTCTGCACAGTCCCCTTCTTTTCATCTATCTCTCTTCTTTCATCTCCTAGAAGGAAACCAAATTCCTCTCAAATTCCTGTGCAGCACAGTTTAGCAATTCTTTGCTGCCTTGGCTGATTTCCCTATACTCTCAGCTCCCATCTCCTAATGTCAAGGAACCAATAAGTTTTTTTTTCTCATTATGGTTTATTACAGGATATTGAATATAGTTCTCTGTGCTATACAGTAGGACCGTGTTGTTTATGTATTTTATATATAGTAGTTCGTATCTGCTAACCCCAAACTCCTAATTTATCCCTCCCCACACCCTTTTCCCTTTTGTAATCATCCATTGGTTTTCTATGTCTGAGTCTGTTTCTGTTTCATACATAATTTAATTTGGGTCGTATTTTAGATTCCGCGTATAAGTGATATTTGTCTTTCTCTTTCTGACTTACTTCAGTTAGTACGATGGTTTCTAGGTCCATCCATGTTGCTGTACATGGCATTATTTCATTCAAAAAGATATTTTTCTTAAACAAAGAGCATTCCAGTTCTTGGGAGGAACTTTACTGCTGGCTCTTAGAATAATAATCTTTCACTTGGTTCCCAGGTGTGTTTTGTTGCTTTGATTCTAGTGATGATAAACTGTCAAGAAAAGGGGATATGTTAGTGTTTGCCCTCATAAAAGACCACCCAGTGTTGAAGGCCAGATTAAAATGGAGATTATAGTGCACCTACTCACAGTTTGCCATACTTAACACCACATTTATCTACACAGCCACTGTAAGTGACTCATTGTTTGGTGATTCTTGTGTCATAAGAGCATTTTGGGGGCTCCCTGTTTGGTTAGCCTTTGCTTATATCGTCAAAAACTTAAACAGATGAAATAGTATGCACTTCAAGTCCTAAGGCATTTTAGGAATGGACTTCTACAATCCACCAGAGGTCTAGTCCTACTTTTTCCTTATATTTTATTATAAAAATTTCCAGACACATATAAAGGTTGAAAAAAATATATAGTGAACATCCATATACCTGCCACCCATATTCTACCATTAACATCTTACTATAATACTTGCTTTATCACATATTTATCCATCTATTCATTGCTCTTTCCACCCATCATTCCATCATATATTTTGGATGCATTTTAAAGATTGCATACACTTCCTCCTAAACACTTCAAACGCATATGATTAACTAAAGGTGAAGTTTTGTTTACAATTTTTTCCTTTTCAAGCAAAATTTGCCTCTTATGAAATGAACAAATCAAGTGTGTTTGCTGAGTGTCGACAAACGTATACATCTGTTGTAATCCAAACACCTGTTAAAAACAAGACAACAGGCCCCAAATGAAGTCACTTATGCTAAGCCCCACATCACCAAACCGAGACTTAATTACAGTTTTGTTTGTTTGTTTGTTTTTGGTTTTTTTTTGTTTTTTGCGGTACGCGGGCCTCTCACCGTTGCGGCCTCTCCCGTTGCGGAGCGCAGGCTCCGGACGCGCAGGCTCAGCGGCCACGGCTCACGGGCCCAGCCGCTCCGTGGCATGTGGGATCTTCCCGGACCGGGGCACGAACCCGTGTCCCCTAGCATCGGCAGGCGGACTCTCAACCACTGCGCCACCAGGGAAGCCCTAATTACAGTTTTGGCTGTCCCAGAAATGGAATCTTAAACCAGTCCATTAGGATTTGTCTATTTAGCACAAGTTAATCTGCCTGATAGACCTCTGCCATCCCGTAAAGACAAGTAAACTTGCAATAACCAACCCACTTTTTTGTCTGTGTAACTTCCTCATGCTGCTCCTTTCTACCTATAAAAGTCTTTCATTTTGAACATTGGAGTTCCTTTCTATCTGCTAGGTTGAATGATGCCTGATTCATGAATCACTGAATAAAGCCAATAAGATCTTTAAAATTTACTCAGTTGAGGGGACTTCCCTGGAGGCCCAGTGGTTAAGACTCCACCCTCCCAATGCAGCGGGCACAGGTTTGATCCCTAGTCAGGGAACTAAGATCCCGCATGCTGAAAGACGTGGCCAAAAAAAAAAAAAAATTTTACTCAGTTGAATTTTCTTTGTTAACACACGTATCAAAATGTGCAATATTACCACTAACCCCAGGAAATTTCATATCCCTTCCCTGTCAATGCCTGCCTTTTATCCCTCTGATCCCTGCCTTTTATCAACCACAGTTCCTAGTTGATTTTTACTCCATCATTTTATCAGGGAGTTCCCTCCCCTCCATTATTTCTGCTGAATAAGCCCATCCCATTATTTAAAAATAACACTTTTAATGTTATATTCAGTCGCCCCTCAGTATCTATAGGGGATTGGTTCCAAATCACTCCACAGATACCAAAATTTACAGATGCTCAAGTCCCTCATATAAAATAGTGTATGGGGCTTCCCTGGTGGCGCAGTGGTTGCGCGTCCGCCTGCCGATGCAGGGGAACCGGGTTCGCGCCCCGGTATGAGAGGGTCCCACATGCCGCGGAGCGGCTGGGCCCGTGGGCCATGACCGCTGAGCCTGTGCGTCCGGAGCCTGTGCTCCACAACGGGAGAGGCCACAGCAGTGAGAGGCCCGCGTACCGCAAAAAACAAACAAACAAACAAACAAATAAAATAGTGTAGTATTTGCACATAATCTCCCATATACTTTAAATCATCTCTAGATTACTTATAATACCTAATACATGCTATGTAAATAGTTGTAGATACAGGCGTGCCTCATTTTATGGTGCTTCACAGGTATTGCATTTTTCACAAATTGAAGGTTTGTGGCAACCCTGTTTCAAGGAAGTCTATTGGTGCCGTTTTTCCAATAATATTTGCTCACTTTGTATCTTGTGTCACATTTTGGTAATTCTTCACAATTTGCCAATATTTCAAACTTTCATTATTATTATATTTGTTACGGTGATTTGTGATCTGTGATCTTTGGTGTTACTATTACAAAAAGATTATGACTTGCTGAAGGCTCAGATGATGGTCAGTAATTTTTTTAGCAATAAAAAATTTTTTAATTAAGGCATGTACATTTTTTTAAGACATAATGCTATTGCACACTTAATAGACTACGGTCTATTGTAGACATAACTTTTACATGCACTGGGAAACAAAAACATCTGTGTGACTCTATTGTGGTGGTCTGGAATCAAACCTGCAATATCTCCAAGGTATGCCTGTACAATGTTAATGCTATGTAAAGAATTGCCTGCATGCAGTAAATTCAAGTTTTGCTTTTAGGAACTTTCTAGAATTTTTTCCAAATATTTTTGATCTCCTGTTGGTTGAATCCACGGATGTGGAATCCACAGATATGGAACCAGCCAATAGTGAGGGAGGGCTGACTTGCAGAATAACGGTTGCAGCCTTTAATGCAATAGTACCACTTCTATTTTATCTTAGAGAAATAACCCCCAATATGAAAAATACCATATGCAAAATATAGATATTTATCATAGTGCTATTCTTCTGTGACAAAGTGAAGCCCTAGGGCCTAATTACGGAAGGGTTTTAAGTGTATTTGAGGCTCTGGTGACACAGAACAACTTTGAATGTTTAGATAGGAAAAGTTTAGGATAATCTTTGTTACATCATTACTTCTGTTTGACTAACGGTGTAACTTTTATATAAATAGTATCTTTCAAATGTTTCTCCAGAGGCTCATCCCCAATACCAGCATTATGGGATTTTACTCATTCTGGAGCATCCCATGCTAAAGTTTAAGAGAACCTGGTTGCATATTTCTCTTCTCTGGCCCAAATCTCAGCACCCTCCCCCTTCATCTGCAGCACTCTGCCATTTCACAAGGCTGCAGATGAAAACATCTGTCCGTTAATGAACAGGGTCAGAGGGTTAGAGAACAGGAGAGAGTTGTCACATGTACTTTGTTTATCTGTTTTGTCATATGCACCTTTGAAGCAGAATATTTAGAAGTAACCTGACCCTCATACCGCCCTGCACAATCTTGTTTCCTAGCTCTGAGTTATTCTGTACACCCTAAAATAAAAATGACATTTACACACACACACACACACACACACACACACACACACACGAAAACACCTCTCCCATCCTTTTTCCTCCCTTCCCCTTCCCAAACCTCTAATTGCCTCTTTAAAATGACTGTTGTCATGTTAACGAAACGGTTAGGTGTCATTTAGGGGGCTCGGTCCTTTATGTCTCAGCTAGAAAGAATTTATCAAAAGGCAAACAGATAAGAAGTGATTTATTAGAATAGGACGCTTGCGAGGCTTAACAAGCAGTCAGGCAATCGCCCCGGGTACTTAGTGGGTTACATTTTTATAATCAGAGGAAGAGAGAGGAGGGGGAGAAGACCTTCTTTGTCTTTCTTGAGTTGATGTCACGCTTTCCTCATCAGTTCCTCCTCCAGATTGGGTTTCCTTCCATCTTTGCGTATCTCCCTTTCCTATCCACCTTGCACAGGGAGACAGCATCCTTTTATTCAAGGCCCTACATGGTCAGGCCAGGACTGTCATGGCACTTTGGAAAAATTATTTCAGGTCTCAGTACAATGAGGACCTTTCACTTTGATATGTCACCTTTCCATAAATGATTGGTTTTTGTGTGCACAGAGCATGTGCCGGTTGTCATTAACTTGATGACACCACTGGGCAGGATATAGGTCTCATGCCACCGTTGTTGTATTGTTCCGGGGCATGTCTCATGCTTCTGTTGCATGATTTTGTTGCTAATCAAGCTAGCTTTATTTTGTTGTTAAGCCAATGTGGCTTTGATGCTAAGCCACTTGTTCTGCTTTATGAGTCAAGCAAGCCCACATTTTTTCAGGATTTTCCCATTACTTTCTTGAGTGATCATTAATCTTACTGTGGTCTCCCCAAGCTCCTTAAAGTTCCCTATCAACAATCCCCTAACGGGGTTTCTAAGCTAACTATTTGATTATCCTACTCAATCCCTATCATTAACAACACAGAATTATGCCAATGACAAATTATCGAGAAAAAAAACAATAAAAAATTTTATTATCGTATTTAAAAAGATGACGTAAAAGACTAGAGAAAAAAAATCCCAAATGCCAACAATGTTTATGTAGTATCTAATTTTTCCCCCCAAATTTCCAAAATGTCCATTATATTCGTAATTTTATAAGAAAAATAATTTTAAGAACAAATCTATGAAAATGGAATCCCACAGTTTCCAGATTAAGCTGGCCAGGTTTAATGTGATTTGGGGCAGATGCAGCAGTTTGAAATGCCAGGTCTTTTGTTGGGGAAGGAACAGATGGGCGGGGCAGGAAGGTCCTCGTGGTTATTTCTCTGTATCGTCTCAGTTCTGTCGCACAACCCAAGTCAAATCAATGCATTAAACGCCTCTTCCTTTCTGCTTGTCCCCAAAACGGCAAAGTACGACGTAGTGGGGCAAAAAGAACACCCCGAGTGGGCTTCCCTGGTGGCGCAGTGGTTGAGAGTCCGCCTGCCGATGCAGGGGATACGGGTTAGTGCCCCGGTACGGGAAGATTCCCACAGAGTGGCTGGGCCCGTGAGCCGTGGCCGCTGAGCCTGCGCATCCCGAGCCTGTGCTCCGCAACGGGAGAGACCACAACAGTGAGAGGCCCGCGTACCGTAAAAAAAAATAAAATAAAATAAAAAAAAACACCCCGACCGCCGTTGCCGGGATCCTAGTGGGCCAGTTGGGCAGAGGGCGCGCGAGACATCGCTAGCCGCTCCACCCGCGCAAGCCCCGCCCCCCCGACGCCCAGGCCCCGCCCCGTCCCGGCTCGGCCTCGCCCAGCCCGCCACAGTCACGTGGTGAGGCGCGAGGTCCAGCCCGTAGCTGATGCTGCCGCGCGGTATTCATCATGGAGCTGGCGCCGCGGAGTTGTGCTGTCCCGCTGCTGCTGCTGCTCCTGGGCCCGAGCACGGGTAGGTTCGGGCAAAAGTGCTTCAGCGGCCGGTGCCTCCTTCTCTTCTTTAGGGATAAGAATCTGTTAGTGGGTTTGTGCTTTTTAAAGCATATTCCTTTTCCCCTGTTTCTACCTTGCGTAATTATTTTGCTTTTGAGCCTCACTCTTTTTTTTTTTTTTTTTCTTTTTCCTGATTCAAAGTTCTTTTTCTACTTTTTTCTGGCTCTGGGTGGTCTGCTGCCTTGTTTCTTCCCTGCGCGTAGGTAGAAGCAGTTTTGCAAAAGGTGAGATTTGGAGAAGCTGCTGATCGATGAGGTTTCCACGATCTTAAGGCCACCTCCCTTTTCCTGCCGTGATTGGCTGCTAAATGAGATTATAAGGTCTTTTTATTTTGAGCTGAAACACACGGTACCAAAAGACTCTGAAAAATCCTACCACGAATGGGACGTTTAATTGAGAGTAAGCCTTTCTCCCACTACCTGATCAGAACAGGCAAGATAATATGTCCCCTCACCGCAGTCCTTTTTGGCAAAAACAAATTTAATGGGGTGACTTGCAAATTGATTTTCAGTCTTTTCTTTAAGCAAAAAGAGCCCTGGTGTGAGTAAAGAACTGAGAATTCGAACTGGCCACAAACTTGCCTTGTGATCTTAGGCAAGTTGCCTAACTTGTTTTCCCTTTTGTAAAATGGGGATCATATGACCCTTCGGCTTGTGTCTGGGAAATGTTGTCGAATAGGTTGCCCCCCCCCCGTTTTTTTTTTAACATAAATTTATTTATTTTATTTTTATTTATTTTTGGCTGCTTTGGGTCTGTTGCTGCGCGCGGGCTTTCTCTAGTTGCGGCGAGCGGGGGCATTTATTGAAGGCCTAGCAAGTGCTAGGTATTGTACAACTATCTTGATTGTTGCAAGGATCTTGCATTTTTTAGTTGGTCTAACGATTAAGGAAATACCCTTTTTTATATTTGTTGCCGATCTTTCTTTGTTGTTTTGCCTTTTATTTTTGTTGTACAGAAATGTAACAAGTTTCTGTCCTCAACTCTTGATATTTTGTTTTAGAGTCTCTAGGGTATGCTTTAATCGTTTCCCCATCCAGAGGTCAAAAAGACATTCAACTCTATTTTCATATTATTTTTCACGTCTAAATTTTAAAATTGAAATATCTGATCCACTTGGAATTTATTTTGGTTTAGAGTGTTAAGAAAGAACCTACATCTCTATTTTTTTATTCAAAAATCTAACAGTTGCCCCAGAGTAATATAGTGAGTAATCTTGCCCCACTAACTTGTGATGCTTCTTTAATCGTGTATTAAATGAGGAACAAAAATCAGCATGCTGCAATTTGAGATTTTTCTTTTTCCCCCCAAGTGTAAATCTCTCTCTCTCTTTTAAACAGAATTATAAACACGTTTTATGCTTCCTGTTAAAAATCCAAACATTACAGAGGGTGTAGGTGAAAACATAAAGGCTCCAGCCCCCTGTGCCACTATTAAGTTTGGTATGTTTTTTCATAGCTGAGTTTTTTGGGTTTTTTTTTTTCTTATCTCCACAATATATTGGAGTAAATAAATTGTCTGAAGTATAAACCAAATCATCACTAGCCTAACCCAGCCATGTCTCCTGGGCTGGGAATTTAACTGGACATAGACATTCTTCCAGAAAATCGAATTGTGCTTCTGTTTCAGGAGCTGTCATCAGCTGGCCCACAAAAGAGGGCAAGGAAGTATGGGATTATGTGACTGTCCGGAAGGACGCCCACATGTTCTGGTGGCTCTATTATGCCACCAGCCCCAGCAAGAACTTCTCAGAACTGCCCCTGGTCATGTGGCTTCAGGTAAAATTGGTTTCATTGCCTGGCCTGAGGTTGAGGCCAGGTTTCCCCCACTTACCACCTTGCTTGCCCTTAAAGGCTCACAGCTCAGCAGTGAAGAACTGATGTGGTCCAGCAGCCAGCTGGGGCTCTCCTAGGCTTGGGGATCCAGTGTCCTTCTGAGGCAGGCAAAGGCGATGGTACAGTCAAGGAAGCCAAATCAGAGAGTGAGAGGTTCTATCCTTTTACGGGGGTCTTTTTCTATTGAGCCCAGCACATGCAGCGGTAGGAAGCTCCTGAAGACACTTTTGACAATATGCTGACAGAAATTGTTTCTGGAAGGTTCCAAAGCAAAGACTGAGGTACCCTGACCAGCCCTTCCTCTCCCTCCCCTCCCAGTCCTTTCCTAGACCTGAATTCCTTGCCCTTAGAGAAACAGATATTTTGAAAGAACTCAGCCGTTTGTATCTTAGCATTAAGTGTTGGGCCCTATCCTTCTCCCTGAAGAGTGTTTGCATTTTAATCTTGAGCTCTAGTGGTAGGATTGAAGACAGGAAACTGGTTGGAAATTATTTGAGGGTAGGCAAAGGATCCTTCCTTTCATTCCTAAAATGTCTGTACAAAGGTGGCCCACACCCACCTGGAAGACCAAGATCTAGGGAGGGGTTGAGGAACGCAGTCTTGCTTCACCTTCTGGAAGCTGTAGGCATGGTCCAGCTGGGGCGCCAGGTTGCTCACCAGTAAATAGGGCGCCCTGATACCCCCATGGGATGTAAATGTCACTTTAAAATGTCATTATTCATAAGCAGCCTCCCAGTGCCCCCAGCTTTGCCTTCCAGACCAGTGGATACAGGCTTTCTGATGAGATAGTGGAGAAGAGCAGTTTGCACGGAGGGGCCTTTCTCTCTTGGGATTATCGCACGTATTTTCTTTGAAGGCTGGGGTGAGGCTCAGCCCGAGAGTGCAGATATGAAAATGTCTCAGAAGAAGAACCCGTCTGTGTGGCCCAGGGAGCTTTTGTGCATACCGGGCGGCTGGAGATGAAGCTGTGGCAGGGCTGTCAGGGAGAGCCGTGCAGTGGACAAGCCCCGTTCTGCCTTCCTGCCACTTACAGCCGTGGCAAGACACTTCCCTTCTCTGGGCTTTGGCTTTCTAATCTGCAGGATTTCAGTGGTTTTCAAACTTTTTATTAATCAGCAGAACTTTTTCCACTCCCAAGTGAAAGCTTGCAGACCAGCCAAAGCAGAAGAAAGAAGTGCTGGGGCCGAGGTTGGGGAGTGCCAAGTCCCACCCATTCAGCCTCCCCTTTGTCACATGCTGCCCCTCAGGTACTTTCTGGGCTTCCTGGAACACAATTTGAAAACCACTGAATTTCAGAAACTGCAGACCTTCCTTCTGGTTGATTGCAGAGTAGGGCAGTTGTTTTATTTGAATGAGTTGCCAACATTTACAAATCAAGACATTTCCTTCCTTTTTCCAAAAACCAGGAGATGTGATTACTTGGGGCCTGAACTTGCTATCCCGGAGCTGAGTGGTGGGGGCCCTCTTGCACACAGGCAGGAGCTTCTGGAGGAGGGGACCCACCTGCCCTCTCTGCTCCGTGTGATGTACTTCTGGCCCCTCAAGACCGTGCAGTTTGTGACCTTTGGTTTCTGTGAGCTGAGATGCTATTTGATGGTTATCAACTGGCTAACTGTCCTGCTCTTCATCTCCTCAGAGGCCCAAGGGAAGGGGAAAAGAGTATGATTAAGGAAGAAATAATTAATTCAGGTTAAAAGGAGATCTGTCTTAGCAGCCTACTGAGAATCTGTGCACTGACTTCTCTGGACAGTTCTTTGGGAATCAAGGTCACGTCATCTGAGTGGAGTAGCTCTGAGTGATGTAGTGTGCTACTTTAGGTACACTTTCAAGTCATTTAAGCGTTTTAGTTTGTCCTTTGACACACTTGCCATATTTCAGAGTCACTGCATAGTCCCGGGCCATGACAGTACCCCCATCCCAAAGCTCTAGACGAAGAGATTTTGCAGTGGTATGTTATCAAGTAGAACAGAACAGGAGAATGGGATTTCTCCCACAAAGACCATACCTCTAGGATTCCAGCTTCTCTCCTTTCACTTTGGTCCTATCCCAGCCCAGTAAGTCCACTAGGAAAAAGGGGCCCAGCTTTCACTCAAGGACCCTTGCTTTTATTTTATTTTGTTTTTGGCATAACAAACTAGAATCGAAGCTCTCCTGATTTCAACATTTTTTTTTTTTTCCTGCGGTACGCGGGCCTCCCACCGTTGTTGCCTCTCCCGTTGCGGAGCACAGGCTCCGGACACGCAGTCTCAGTGGCCATGGCTCATGGGCCTAGCCGCTCCGCGGCATGTGGGATCACCCCGGACCGGGGCACGAACCCGTGTACCCTGCATCGGCAGGCGGACTCTCAACCACTGCGCCACCAGGGAAGCCCACCTCCCAGTTTTATAATAGTTAGCTTGGTGTCGGTTCAAAACATTAAAGAGTTTCATAAACTCTCTGTTGGGGTCCTTTAGTTACCCCTGAGCCCTGACTCTATGTTGTCTTTTTTTTTCCTTTAGATTTCCCTGTACAGATTTCCCTGGCTTCTGTTTTGCCTGAGCTGTTTCCTTCCATCTTTGCGTATCTCCCTTTCCTATCCGTCTTGCACAGGGAGACAGCATCCTTTTATTCAAGGCCCTCAGCCTATCCTGTTGGCTCAGCTGACCCCTGAGGTTTTGTCCAGAAAAGCACTGACCATCCTTTCCCCTGACCATCTCCTGAAGGACCTCCTCCCCTCTCTTAGCCGTTAGAACCCATAGAACCTCTGCCTCTCATAGTCTGGGGGCCCAGCACTGAGCTTCTGTTCAGAATCCTGCCTCACCCCGGCCTTGGATGCTCATGGTATTGAGTGCTTCCTGCCCTGGGACTTCCGCATTTACTATGTTATATCCTGGGGATCATCTTGATCAAACTGCCCCTCAGTCTGGGTCCCTTGTAAATCCTCAGGGACACTGAGGAGAGGGTGGGGGAGAGTCACAAGGCCCCAGGTCCAGTCCTGGTGGAGCCCCTAATTGCCATGTTCCCTCTCTGGGCCATACTGCCTCATCTTCGAAGGGAGAGGTTTGGACGAGATGTTTTGAAGTCAGCAAACCCCACGTTAGGCCAAGCCTCAAGCTCAGAGAATCAGAGGTAGGAACGTTCCCTCTGGGGGCTCTTAGCCTGGTTGCTTCCTTTTTTTAGAAGGACTTGAGCAGTTACTAGGGGGCTTAGTTAGTGCAGACCCTGGATCAGTTGTGTCCTGTGTGTAAGGTTGACCCAGCCATCACTGACTCATAAATTGTTTATAGTGAATGGGGTCATTGTTGTAATGACGAAGGTTTGACTAACATTTTCTCTGACTTTATTTTTGTTTGGTTTTTTTTTTTTTTTTTTTGCTTTCACAGGGTGGTCCAGGTGGTTCCAGCACTGGATTTGGGAACTTTGAGGAAATCGGGCCCCTTGACAGAGATCTCAAACCACGAAGAACTACTTGGGTACAGTGAGGAAGGCCTTAAACCCAAACTGCCATGTGGCCTCCCCAGGCTGAGTCCCACCCAGCCCTACCCCATTCTGGGTGGCGTCACAAGTTGAGCGATCCCCCTCCACCCCCCCTCCCTCTTCCTCTGTGTCCAGGGGGACCTTGCGTACTTGTCCACAGGCTTCCTCTCCGGCCAGCCTCTTCCATTTCTTGGGGCAGCTTATCCCACACTGGTCACCTTCCCAACTCGGTGACCTGTCCCTCCACTTGCCTGCAGAAACCTCTGTCTACTCTAGCAGACCCCCTGGACCTTGTCATTACCCACATATTGGCCATCCCTGCAATCTGAGACGCCAGGGTCCCACCTTCTGGCCACAACCTGCAGTCCTTTCCCCTCCTACTCTCCTACTTCGATTCTTGTCTTCCTCAGGACTTCAAACCCCTTGTCCTCTGCCCTTTTGATGTCTCTCTAGTTGTCTGTCTCACCCCGCCCCCTCATTCTTAGCCTCACTTCCTTACCTAACCTCTACCCCTGGTTCCCTCATCCTTCTTCCTCCTCATCCTTGCCCCTTCCTCCAGGCTGCCAAACACTGGTGGGCAAAACCACACCAGTGGGCAGCGTGGGGCTGTTGCTGCCAGCTGGTGGCCACCCTCTGCTCTGTGCTTCTCTGCTCCTCTCCCATCTGTTGATGGACACTTAGGTTGTTTTCACCTTTTGGCTGTTGTGAATAATGCAGAAAACATTAGCGTACAAATATTTGTTTGGGCCCCTATTTTCAATTTGGCGGTGGGTGGGGAATTGCTGGGTCCTATGGTAGCTCTATGTTTAATACCCAAGTGTTGTTAATATTCTGCATCCACCCCTTTTCCATCGCCTCTCATGGGTGCTTTCAAAATGCCCCACCCCCCACCCCCAGTCCACTTCCCACATGGTGCTTGAGTGAAACCCTCCAATGCCAATCACTCCTTAGTTTACCGTCTTTTAGTTCCCCAAAGATCGGATCCAGATTCCTGGGCATAAACTGGCTCCTGCTACCTCTAGCCACACCTCCCAGCTTCTCTCCATGTGCACTCTTCCCTGAGGCCTCTGCGTGGGCCATTCCTGGGCTTGAACTTCATTCCTTTGGTCACCCGGTCACACCTAGCTCACCATACTCACCTCTAAGACTCAGTGCGGGAGCACCTCCACCTGAAGATCCCCTTTGAGCCCTTTGATTTTCTTGTCTGTCTCCATACTGGTCTTCTTTAAGCACATTTTACTTACTCTTGCCTCAGGGTCTTTGCACATGCTGTTCCCTCAGCCTAGAACATTCACATACTCCCAGTAGCAGAGTACCCCACTGGCTTGTCCCCAAGCCTCCCACGACTAATAGGGTAATGTGACTGGGGCAGAGAGCCTGAACAAGAAGTGAGGAGACGCTGGCCTTGGTCCTGATGCTGCCATTACCTATCCAACTTTGTGACCTTGGACAAGTCCTGGGCCTTTCTGGGCTTTAATGTCTTAATCAGGAAAGGACATGGCTGTAGTGTGTCATCACTAGGGATCCTTTGGGATGTAAAATTCTATAACTCTAAGCCTCTTTGGGAAAGGGATTAGAATAAATTCTGTTCTTGTAGTGTTCAGCAAAGCCAGGCCAATGTGGAAACTGGATTCATCTTGAAGAAAACAGACGTGTGGTATTCCGACCTCTCACTACTTCGAGCTGTTGCTCAGACTGACACTGCATGGTTCTACCTGCACGAATGAATTACATTCAGGACATTTGTAGTGTGTGAAAGTAATAGCCTAAATGCTTCGATCCCTGTGTATATGTTAATTTTTCCTTCTTGCCTCTCCTTTTCTTTGCCTTTCTTTGCCATACTAGTCTGTGTTCCTGTTCCAGATTTTTTTTTAATCCATTTTAGTAACAGATCATAACCACACTGATATCCTCATGTGTGTGGTTTTTCTTGAGCTCATATAAGGTGATCAAAAGATAGTTGGTGACTGGCTGTCTGATTGCAACATTTGACTTTCCTCTGTGGCTTGTAGCTCCAGTCGGCCAGTCTCCTGTTTGTGGATAACCCCGTGGGCACCGGGTTCAGTTATGTGAACAAGAGTGATGCGTACACCAAAGACCTGGCCATGGTGGCATCAGACATGATGGTTCTCCTGAAGACTTTCTTTGAATGCCACAAAGAATTCCAGGTAAGCAAGCTCAGAGGGGAGCTAGCAGTTACAGCACTGCATCCATCAGATTCAAACTTCCCCAAGAGTTACATGCCTAGCTGAATCCAGAGAAAACCTTTTTGCACCAAGGATCAGATTGTGGGCTTCCGTTTCAGTCATCACTAAAGGTGGTTTTAGCTTGAAAAAAATGACCCTGCAGCCAATATTCTAATTAAATATAATAATCAGATATGAGAGGAAAGATCAGCAAAAGCAGATTTGTTTTGTCTGGCCATTACATGCAATAGAAATTTGAAATTGATTAGTGTGAATTAAAAGGCATTCAGGATATTTAATTCTTTGTAAATTCCTTTTCTTCCTAGACGATTCCATTCTACATTTTCTCAGAGTCCTATGGAGGAAAAATGGCTGCTGGCATTGCTCTAGAACTTTATAAGGTAACAAGGAAGATGACTTTGTTTTGGTGTTGGACAGAAACTGATTATCTTACTTGTTATAGTCACCTGATAATTGAATATTCTTTGAATAGGACCTTGTACATACAGAGTAAGTCTATAATAATAACCATGAAAAGTTTCAAAAAGAACAATGATGTTTGCCCCACCAGATATCGAACGGGCTATATAGCTAAGCGAGTAAAGCAATTTGGGGCTGGCATAGCAACAGAGAAATGCAGATACATGCAGCAGGCTAAAGAATCTAGAAACCTATTTTATATATACTTATGTATATGTATATATGTATCTGTGTATGTTTATAACACATACATATGTATCATACTTACATAGGAACATATATAAATGATAAGATGGCATTTCAAATCATTGAGGAAAACAATGTTCAATAAATGATATGGAGACAAGTGGCTATCATTTTGGAAAATAGTAATGTTAGATTCTTGCCTTACATAAAACATCATTTTTTTTTTTTAATTTATTTATTTTATTTATTTTATTTTTGGCTGTGTTGGGTCTTTGTTGCTGTGCACGGGCTTTCTCTAGTTGTGGCGAGTGGGGGCTACTCTTTGTTGCATGGTGCGGGCTTCTTATTGCGGTGGCTTCTCTTGTTGCAGAGCACAGGCTCTAGGCCTGCGGGCTTCAGTAGTTGTGGCTCGCGGGCTCTAGAGCACAGGCTCAGTAGTTGTGGTGCACTGGCTTAGTTGCTCCGCGGCATGTGGGATCTTCCCAGACCAGGGCTTGAACCCGTGTCCCCTGCATTGGCAGGCGGATTCTTAACCACTGCGCCACCAGGGAAGCCCTGAAACATCAGTTCTTGATAGACTAAAAATCTAAACATAAAAATCAAAACTGTAAGAGAACCTGAAAATATAGGAGAAACACCCAAAAGCAAAAAGAGTAAGTTTGACGTATTTAGACCATACAGAAATTTAAAACTTCTTAGAGTTTCATAAACAATTTTAAAAGATATACACACACAAATAAATATATAGTGGGAGTAGTATTCACATTAATAAGTCCATTAAAAAAGATAATATTCTAGGGCTTCCCTGGTGGCGCAATGGTTGAGAATCCGTCTGCCGATGCAGGGGACATGGGTTCGTGCCCCGGTCCGGGAAGATCCCATATGCCGCAGAGCGGCTAGGCCCGTGAGCCATGGCCGCTGAGGAGCCCGCGCACCCGGAGCCTGTGCTCCGCAACGGGAGAGGCCACAACAGTGAGAGGCCCGTGTAACGGCAAAAAAAAAAAAAAAAAAAAAAAAAAATGAACCTTTTATAAGAATCACTATAGGTGCATAACCGAAAATTAGAAAATACAGCAAGCACAAATTTAAAAAATTAAAAAGAGATCACCATTGTTAACACCTCAGTGTATAGCCTTGAAATCTTCTTCTGCGCTTTTAGAAATAAGTAAATTTTTTAACCAATAGGAGATAGTAGTATACATAATGTCTGTAGCCTGCTTCCTTCCGTCACTAGTCCTCCCTTTCCTACTTCAGTAAATTTTCATCTCAAATGTTCAGGCTTTAATAATCCCAACATGTCCTTTGTGGTCAGTTTGTTTAAGCCAGAACTCAGTCCAGATCCGTGAATTACATGTGGCTGGGATGTCCCTAAAGTCTGTTTTCATCTAACACAGTTCCTTTTTTATGACCCCCATTTGGTAAAGAAACCAGACTACTTACAGAATATCCGATTTTCTGGATTTGTGTGGTAGCATCTTCATGGTGTTATTTAGTTTATTCCTGTCTTCATGGTGTTTCCTACAAAACGGGAGGTCATAGTTAAAGGCTTGATGCGTTCAAGGTAAAAGTTTTGGATAGAATATATTATAATAGGTCAGATTTCAGGAAACGATGGCCCATAGGTAAAATCCAGTCCACCACCTGCTTTTATACGACCCATGAGCTAAGAATGGTTTTTACATTATCGAGTGACAGTGGTGGGGTGGGGTGGATTAAAAGAAGAAGAATATTTCATGACACATGAAAATTGTTCGGAAAATCAAATTTCAATGTCCACAAATAAAGGTGTGTTTATTTGTAATTTTTATTTTTTATAACATCTTTATTGGAGTATAATTGCTTTACAATGGTGTTTTAGTTTCTGCTTTATAACAAAGTGAATCAGTTATACGTATACATATGTCCCCATATCTCTTCCCTCTTGCATC
>NC_041227.1:104694375-104695156 GCF_002837175.3 Physeter macrocephalus | reverse complement strand
GGTGTGAGATGATATCTCATTGTAGTTTTGATTTGCATCTCTCTAATGATTAATGATGTAGAGCATTCTTTCATGTGTTTGTTGGCAATCTGTATATCTTCTTTGGAGAAATGTCTATTTAGGTCTTCTGCCCATTTTTGGATTGGGTTTTTAGTTTTTCTGATATTGAGCTGCATGACCTGCTTGTAAATTTTGGAGATTAATCTTATGTCAGTTGCTTCATTTGCAAATATTTTCTCCCATTCTGAGGGTTGTCTTTTCGCCTTGTTTATGGCTTCCTTTGCTATGCAAAAGCTTTTAAGTTTCATTAGGTCCCATCTGTTTATTTTTGTTTTTATTTCCATTTCTCTAGGAGGTGAGTCAAAAAGGATCTTGCTCTGATTTATGTCATAGAGTGTTCTGCCTATGTTTTCCTCTAAGAGTTTAATCCATGTTGAGTTTATTTTTGTGTATGGTGTTAGGGAGTGTTCTAATTTCAATCTTTTACATGTAGCTGTCCAGTTTTCCCAGCACCACTTATTGAAGAGGCTGTCTTCTCTCCACTGTATATGCTTGCCTCCTTTATCGAAGATAAGGTGACCATATGTGCGTGGGTTTATCTCTGGGCTTTCTGTCCTGTTCCATTGATGTATATTTCTGTTTTTGTGCCAGTATCATACTGTCTTGATTACTGTAGCTTTGTAGTATAGTCTGAAGTCTGGGAGCCTGATTCCTCCAGCTCCATTTTTCTTTCTCAAGATTGCTTTGGCTATTCGGGGTCTTTTGTGTTTCCATACAAATT
>NC_041227.1:104691121-104693455 GCF_002837175.3 Physeter macrocephalus | reverse complement strand
TTTTCTGGTAGCATCTTTAGGATTCTCTATGTACAGTATCATGTCATCTGCAAACAGTGACAGCTTTACTTCTTCTTTTCTTATTTGGATTCCTTTTATTTCTTTTTCCTCTCTGATTGCTGTGGCTAAAACTTCCAAAACTATGTTGAATAAGAGTCGTGAGAGTGGGCAACCTTGTCTTGTTCCTGATCTTAGTGGGAATGGTTTCAGTTTATCACCTTGAGGACGATGTTGGCTGTGGGTTTGTCATAGATGGCCTTTATATGTTGAGGAAATTTCACTCTATGCCTACTTTCTAGAGGACTTTTATCATAAGTGGGTGTTGAATTTTGTGAAAAGCTTTCTCTGCATCTATTGAGATGATCATATGGTTTTTCTCCTTCGATTTGTTAATATGGTGTATCACATTGATTGATTAGCGTATATTGAAGAATCCTTGCATTCCTGGAATAAACCTCACTTGATCATGGTGTATGATCCTTTTAATGTGCTGTTGGATTCTGTTTGCTAGTATTTTGTTGAGGATTTTTGCATCTATGTTCATCAGTGATATTGGCCTGTAGTTTTCTTTCTTTGTGACGTCTTTGTCTGGTTTTGGTATCAGGGTGATGGTGGCCTCATAGAATGAGTTTGGGAGTGTTCCTCCCTCTGCTATCTTTTGGAAGAGTTTGAGAAGGATAGGTGTTAGCTCTTCTCTAAATGTTTGATAGAATTCGCCTGTGAAGCCGTCTGGTCCTGGGCTTTTGTTTGTTGGAAGATTTTTAATCACAGTTTCAATTTCAGTGCTTGTGATTGGTCTGTTCATATTTTCTATTTCTTCCTGGTTCAGTCTCGGCAGCTTGTGCATTTCTAAGAATTTGTCCATTTCTTCCAGGTTGTCCATTTTATTGGCATACAGTTGCTTGTAGTAATCTCTAATAATCTGTATTTCTGCAGTGTCAGTTGTTACATCTCCTTTTTTATTTCTAATTCTATTGATTTGAGTCTTCTCCTTTTTTTTCTTGATGAGTCTGGCTAATGGTTTATCAATTTTGTTTATCTTCTCAAAGAACCAGCTTTTAGTTTTATTGGTCTTGCTATCATTTCCTTCATTTCTTTTTCATTTATTCCTAATCTGATCTTTATGATTTCTTTCCTTCTGCTAACTTTGCAGGTTGTCCATTTTATTGGCATACAGTTGTTTGTAGTAATCTCTCATAATCTTTTGTATTTCTGCAGTGTCAGTTGTTACGTCTCCTTTTTCATTTCTAATTCTATTGATTTGAGTCTTCTCCCTTTTATTCTTGATGAGTCTGGCTAATGGTTTATCAATTTTATTTATCTTCTCAAAGAACCAGCTTTTAGTTTTATTGATCTTTGCTATTGTTTCCTTCATTTCTTTTTCATTTATTTCTGATCTGATCTTTATGATTTCTTTCCTTCTGCTAAATTTGGGGTTTTTTTGTTCTTCTTTCTCTAGTTGCTTTAGGTGCAAAGTTAGGTTGTTTATACGAGATGTTTCCTGTTTCTTAAGGTGGGATTGTATTGCTATAAACTTCCCTCTTAGAACTGCTTTTGCTGCATCCCATAGGTTTTGGGTCGTCGTGTCTCCATTGTCATTTGTTTCTAAGTATTTTTTGATTTCCTCTTTGATTTCTTCAGTGATCACTTCGTTATTAAGTAGTGTATTGTTTAGCCTCCATGTGTTTGTATTTTTTACAGATCTTTTCCTGTAATTGATATCTAGTCTCATAGCATTGTGGTCGGAGAAGATACTTGATATGATTTCAATTTTCTTAAATTTGCCAAGGCTAGATTTGTGACCCAATATATGATCTATCCTGGAGAATGTTCCATGAGCACTTGAGAAAAATGTGTATTCTTTTGTTTTTGGATGGAATGTTATAAATATCAATAAGTCCATCTTGCTTAATGTGTCATGTAAAGCTTGTGTTTCCGTATTCCTTTTCATTTTGGATGATCTGTTCATTGGTGAAAGTGGGGTGTTAAAGTCCCCTACTATGATTGTGTGACTGTCGATTTCCCCTTTTATGGCTGTTAGCATTTGCCTTATGTATTGAGGTGCTCCTATGTTGGGTGCATAAATATTTACAATTGTTATATCTTCTTCTTGGATTGATCCCTTGATCATTATGTAATGTGCTTCTTTGTCTCTTGTAATAGTCTTTTTTTAAAGTCTATTTTGTGTGATATGAGAATTGCTACTCCAGCTTTCTTTTGATTTCCATTTGCATGGAATATCTTTTTCCATCCCCTCACCTTCAGTCTGTATGTGTCCCTAGGTCTGAAGTGGGTCTCTTGTAGAAAGCATATATACAGGTCTTGTTTTTGTAT
>NC_041227.1:104673853-104691006 GCF_002837175.3 Physeter macrocephalus | reverse complement strand
GGATTTATCCTGTATGGGACTCTCTGTGCTTCCTGGACTTGATTAACTATTTCCTTTCCCATATTAGGGAAGTATTCAACTATAATCTCTTCATATATTTTCTCAGTCCCCTTCTTTTTCTCTTCGTCCTCTGGGCTGAATGAGATCCTTGCTGGGTAGAGTAATCTTGGCTGTAGGTTTTTCTGCTTCATCACTTTAAATATGTCCTGTCACTCCCTTCTATCTCTTCTTCTGCCTCAGTTATTCTGCTATTGACCCCTTCTAGAATATTTTAAATTTCATTTATTGTGTTGTTCATCACTGTTGGTTTGCTCTTTAGTTCTTCTAGGTCCTTGTTAAACGTGTTTTGTATTTTCTCCATTCTATTTCCAAGATTTTGGATCACCTTTACTATCATTATTCTGAAATCTTTTTCAGGTAGACTGCTATTTCCTCTTCATTTGTTAGGTCTGGTGGGTTTTTGCCTTGCTCCTTCACGTGCTGTGTGTTTCTCTGTCTTCTCATTTTGCTTAACTTACTGTGTTTGGGGTCTCCTCTTTGCAGGCTGCAGATTCGTAGTTCTCGTTTTTGGTGTCTGCCCCCAGTATCTAAGAATGGTTCATTGGGCTGTGTAGGCTTCCTGGTGGAGGGGACTTAGTGCCTGTGTTCTGGTGGATGAGGCTGGATCTTGTCTTTCTGGTGGGCAGGTCCACGTCTGGTGGTGTGTTTTGGGGTGTCTGTGGCCTTATTATGATTTTAGGCAGCCTCTCTGCTAATGGATGGGGTTGTGTTCCTGTCTTGCTAGTTGTTTGGCATGAGAAAAAGGGAAAAAAATATATATATATCGTTGCTCCCAAAGTCCACCACCTCAATTTGGGATGATTCGTTGTCTATTCAGATATTCCACAGATGCAGCGTACATCAAGTTGACTGTGAAGCTTTAATCTGCTGCTCCTGAGGCTGCTGGGAGAGATTACCCTTTCTCTTCTCTGTTCGCACAGCTCCAGGGGTTCAGCTTTGGATTTGGCCCCGCCTCTGCGTGTCGGTCACCTGAGGGCATCTGTTCCCGCTCAGACAGGATGAGGTTAAAGCTTGAGCACCTGATTCGGGGGCTCTGGCTCACTCAGGCCGGGGGGAGGGAGGGGTAAGGATGCAGGGCGAGCCTAAGGCGGCAGAAGCCAGCGTGACGTTGCACCAGCCTAAGGCGCCGTGCGTTCTCCCGGGGAAGTTGTCCCTGGATCACGGGACCCTGGCAGTGGCGGGCCGCACCGGCTCCCGGGAGGGGAGGTGTGGAGAGTGACCTGTGCTCGCACACAGGCTTCAAAAAAAAAGAGAGAGAGAGAGAAAAAGGGAAAAAAATATATATATATCGTTCCTCCCAAAGTCCACCACCTCAATTTGGGATGACTCGTTGTCTATTCAGATATTCCACAGATGCAGCGTACATCAAGTTGACTGTGAGCTTTAATCTTGGCGGGCCGCACCGGCTCCCGGGAGGGGAGGTGTGGAGAGTGACCTGTGCTCGCACACAGGCTTCTTGGCGGCAGCAGCAGCCTTAGCGTCCCATGCCCGTCTCTGGGGTCCACGCTGATAGCCGCGGCTCGCGCCCGTCTCTGGAGCTCCTTTAAGCGGTGCTCTTAATCCCCTCTCCTCACGTACCAGGCAGTAGAGGCAAGAAAAAGTCTCTTGCCTTTTTGGCAGCTCCAGACTTTTTCCCGGACTCCCTCCCGGCTAGCTGTGGCGCACTAGCCCCCTTCAGGCTGTGTTCACGCAGCCAACCCCAGTCCTCTCCCTGGGATCTGACCGAAGCCCGAGACTCTGCTCCCAGCACCCCCGCCCGTCCCGACGGGTGAGCAGACAAGCCTCTCGGGCTGGTGAGTGCTGGTCGGCACCGGTCCTCTGCAGGAATCTCTCCACTTTGCCCTCCGCACCCCTGTTGCTGTGCTCTCCTCTGTGGCTCTGAAGCTCCCCTCTCCGCCACCCGCAGCCTCCACCCGCGAAGGGGCTTCTAGTGTGTGGAAACCTTTCCTCCTTCACAGCTCCCTCCCACTGGTGCAGGTCCCGTCCCTATTCTTTTTGTTTGTTTTTTCTTTTTCCTTTTGCCCTACCCAGGTACGTGGGGAGTTTCTTGCCTTTTGGGAGGTCTGAGGTCTTCTGCCAGCGTTCAGTAGGTGTTCTGTAGGAGTTGTTACACATGTAAATGTATTTCTGATGTATTTGTGGGGGGGAAGGTGATTTTCACGTCTCACTCTTCCGCCATCTTGAATCTCCTCCACAAATAAAGTTTTATTAGAACTCTCACTTGTTTACATATTGCCTGTGGCTGCTTTAGCAGTACAGTGGCAGAGTTGAGTAATTGCAACGTAGTAGACTTTTGTTGTACAAAGCCTAGAATATTTAATATCTGCCCCTTATAGAAAAAATTGCCAGCCTCTGATGTAGGGGATGTTGTGCACTTCATTTTGCTTTGAATCAGAGGGCACATAATATCCAGATCTAGTCTGATCCCTCCATTGAACTCCTATACCCTCCGCCTGAACAGAAAATTATCTGAGTGTTGTTATTTTCACACGACATGGATGTCCAGTTCTTCATCCATCTTTCGCTGAATAGTGGTTTTAACATCAATTTTTAATTCTTACACAAGTCAGTAATTTCATTAGGAGTTTCCAAATGATGGTTTTCTCCTCCCTTCATTTTGTTCACATTTGTTAGCTGGTATTCTCCTATAAAGTGGAACTTTTCCTCATCAGCTGGGACTATTTAAGTAACTTGAAATAAGTTCCTTTTGGAAAATGCAAATAATGGCATAATTTTTTCTCTTTTATTACCAGTGTTCAAAGTCAGGCTATTCATTGTTTTCTTATTTTAGATCTCTGAATAGCTTGTGCATTCACATAATTCAAAATTCAAAATATGTAAAAGGTATGCTATAAAAATTCTCCATCTTGCCTCTGTCCCCCACCCAAGGCAACCTCTATTAGTTTTTCCTGTACCTTTTCAGAGTATTTCATGCCTATATAAGCTAGTTCATGTATATTCTTTTCCCCCATTTTTATACAAATGATTGTATATACTGCACACTATTCTACATGTCTCTTTTTTACTTTAGCAGTATACCCTGGAGGTCTTTTTATATTCGACCATAAAAAGCCTTCTCATTCCTTTTTTTAAGCTGCATCATGCACCATGGAAATAACCATAATTAATTTAGCCCACCATATTGATAAATATTTCAGTTGTTTCCAATGTTCTGCTATTGGGCAGATGAATTCCTTTTAAATGGATAAAAGCAGCAGGGGGCATGAGTTCCCAGTCTTAAGGCATCCATCCCACCCTCAAGGACCTTCTGAGGAGGCCTCCCAGCTCTCCAGTGACCACTGGAGACAGTGGCGATTGTACCCAGAGAGCCCCCAGAGCACCTTGTGAGAAATCAGAGACCTCCAGGGGAAAGGGTGCCAGCGTCCCTTCTAAGGAAGAAATAGGGGCTACACCAGATCCCCCGCACATCCTGCCAACACCCTTGGGAAAATTCAAACAATTCCTACTCATTTTGCAAATGGCAGCAGGAAAGAGTTACCCTTGCCCTCTAGTGGGCATCTGTTGTCTTTGGATATCCAGAGTATCCTGGGTGGGCAGGAGCTTTCTCTGCTCAGGAAAGACAGTGTATAAAGGCTTGGCTCCCTCATGTTGAGGAAGGGATTGAGGCCCCTGGGTCTTCTTGACAAGGATATTTTTTCGCTTCTCTTTCAGGCCACTCAGCAAGGGACCATCCAGTGCAACTTTGCCGGGGTTGCTTTGGGTGACTCCTGGATCTCTCCCATCGGTAAGTAGGGAATTTTCAGACATTTTAAAATTCCCTTTCCCTACCCTTCGGGACTTTGGGCTGTGGTGTCTAGATCAAAGAACAAGGCAATGGAATTCTCTGGGTCCTTGAAGACGTCAACAGAGAAAGTGTTTGCCCCAGGAGTATTCCAGGAAATTCGGGGGTGAGAACTCATTTACAGAGCACCTACCGTGGACTGCTACAGGCTGAACCGAGGTCTCTTAGTTGATTTTCACAATAAAAGAATCAAATTTTACAGTTGAAGACATTCTAGAGACTTAGAAAGATGATGGAATTTGCCCTGTGACACACAGAATGAGTCGCCTGGGCAGGATTCAAAGCCAAGTCTGTTTGTCATCTCGTCCTGTCCACCATCCTTATGCTAACATGAGCATTTGGGGTGAAATTCCCACCTGTTGCTCATTTTGATGGTGAGGCAGGGCTACCATCTGGTCCTGTAACTCAGAGGTTTGAAATTTCATAACCTGAGCATCCTTGTTGGGTGTATAGATAAAAGTTGTTTGGATTGTATACACCCAGGGTGTGGCTTCGGGCATCTGAAATAGTCACTGTGGTAGGGTTAACTCTAGTGCGGATTTCTAAATCTCACCAATGTTGATGTTTTGAGCATCATGTGATTCTTTGTTGTAGGGGGGGGTGTCCTGTGCAGTGGAGGATGTTAGCAGCATCTCTACCCGTTAGATGCCAGTATTTCCACCCCAGCGTGGCAACCAACAATATCTCCAGACATATTGCCAGATGTCCCCAGGGGACAAAATCACCCCAGTTAGGAACTACTGCCCTAACCTAACAAAAGGTGACTTTTCACAGGCAAAAACAAACTGTAGAGTTAGATTTCAGAAGAGAAGTTGCCTCTGAAGGAGGGAGGGGAATAAGCTGGAAAGGGACACGAAGGAACTTTTTAGGCTCTCGTTGGGTGGTTGTTACATGAGTGCATGTGTTAATCGAAACTCTTCTAAATGTATGTCTATGGTTTGTGATGTGTGATTATGCCTCGGGTTTTTAAAAATAATAATTTATAAAAGGTAATAGTTTCCCCTTAAAAGATAGAGATTTGGCTTGTTACAGAGCCATGTCCCTGATGGATTCAAGACATTCTGAAGCTGCTTGGAATGGTTATTTCTTGCCCTCGTTCTTGGCATCTCCAGGGCAGGACTGAAAGGACAGAACTCAAAGCTCAGTCCGCATTGTGAAAAGGGCTGCTCTTTGTGTTTCCTTCCTGGATGTACTTCCTAGGATGCCAAGATGTTGCAGAAGCCTTGACCTGAAGCGTGAGGGAGCCAGCAGGTTTCCTGCCAGGTGTCTCACTCAGAGTGACAGAACTGGCCTCACACTTCCTTCGAGGGTCTCATCACAGCTGTGTTAATAACACTAAACACTTTTCATGTGTTAACTTCACTTAAGGCTTGCAACAGCTCCATGTGATGGATGGTATTATTATCCTAGTTTTGGGGGTGATGAAATGGAGACTCAGAGAGGTTAAGCAATCTTCCTAAAGTCACACAGCTAAAGCCAGGATGCACATGAAGGCAGCAGGCACTGGAATTCATGCACTTAACCATTACCCTGCATTCCTCCCTGAGACCAGTAAGTTAGCCTCATGGCTTTGCATGTGCTCTTCATCTGGTCCAAAATCTCCCGAATTCACCTTGTTGTGACCCACCTCCCCTTTTGAATCTTTCTGCCCAGCTCTTAATCCCTCTTTCCAGGTCCACCTTGATCCCTCCTTCCAGATCCACCTTACGTTTCACTCTTCCACCCCAGAAGTACTCTCTTTTTTGACGAAGTACTGTTAATTTTCATAAGCAATTATTAATTGCTTGCTAGGGAGTAGTTGTTTTGTTGGGTGCTAGGAAAGATACACAGACATGCTTCATTTCTTCAAGAAGATCTGCACGGTTCAATATGGTAGCCGTAGCCACATATGACTATTTAAATTAATTAAAATACATAAAATTTTCCATCTTTCATTTGTACCACCCACAATTTCAAAGTGCCCAATGGCCACATGTGGCTGTTGACTGTTGTTTTGGACCACACAGATATAGAACATTTTGAGAATTCCCTGGTGGTCCAGTGGGTTAGGACTCTGTGCTTCCACTGCAAGGGGCACGGGTTCAATCCCTGGTTGGGGAACTACGATCCCACAAGCCTCGCGGTGTGGAAGAAAAAAAAAAAGAAAAATAGAAAAAGATATAGAACATTTCCATCATTGCAGAAAAGTTCTGTTGGACATCAGAGGTCCGTACCAGAGTTCAGCAAACTACGGCCTCCAAGTCAAGTCTGTCTTGCCACTCTGCTTTGGTAAATAAAGTTTTTACTGGGACACAGTCACACCTATTTATTTACAGATCCTCTGACTGTTTGGAGGCTGCCGAAACAGTTGAGTAGTTGTAACAGAGATCAGCTGGCCTGCAAAGCCAGAAATATTGATTATTTATCTCTTTCTTTCAGAAAAAGTTTGTCAGTCCCTGGTCTAGATCAAGCAGGGAATGGGATGCATTGGAGAACTGCAGATGATTCTTTATAAGAAACTGAGGCACGGGCTTGATGGTTTAGCTGGAGAGGTGAATGACAGCTAGGTCCTGAAGGACCTGGTGTGCCTGCATTTCTCAGGGTGTGCTCTGAAGGATACCAGTCCAGTGAAGTGCTATGCAAAGGGCTCCATGGCCAAATAAGTTTCAGAAGTGCCAAATACTGGTCCCACTTCCTCAAGGTTCACAAGGTACATTAAAGGCTCTGAGAAGTCCTGCAGTAAAAAAAAAAAAAATGTGTTGTCTTTTGCATAACCCCAAAGGTATTTCACCAGCAAGTCATTTTTCCTTCTAATACTTAGGTTAACATTCTGTAGAGCTGGGGTTATTTGAAACAGACTTTGAGATACTTGGGCTTAGGGGGAACCATTGAAGGCTTTTAAGCAAAGGAGTGACGTGTTCAAATGTGCTCTATAAGTTTTGGTCCTTGATGTAAATCAACTATACTTCAGTTTTTTTTTAATTACAGAAGAAAAAAATCACATAAGCCAAAAAAAAAAAAGTTGTGGTCCTTGCTACTTTTTTGGCACATCTGTCAATGGCACTAGCCGTACTTAGTGTTATGGTAGTTGTGAACTTGTCCAAACCAAGCCCAACTATTCTCTTTGAAGTCAGGTATTGTCTTACTCATGTTTATACCTTATAAAGCTCCTTACTGGCTTTAGGCCCATAGGAAACTCTCAATACATTTTCGGGATTGAAATGAATTGATTGGCAGTACAGCACAGACACTTGCTGTGAGGTCCTTAGTCTTCTTCCTTAATTAGCTCCTTGACGGAAGCCGGCGTCCCCAAACTGGAGGAGCAGGCAGGATGCAGAGCAGAACTCTGAAGGTGGGGAAATATTTTAGGCTGTCACAAAGTCTAGAAGTCTGCCAATGAGAGCCTCCGCTGCACACGCGCTGCTTGCCTGTGGTGCCATCCCTGGCAACTCACTGGCTGCGCCAGTATCAGGCCAGATTAATGTAGCCTTTAGTCCTGAGTCACCAGAAAGACCCCCACAGCCTCGCCCTACCTCCCAGCCACTGAGACATCAGCCCTGCATGGGCCCTGGTGAGTTAAGGAGCCTTCAGACCCAAAGCCACTGCGTTTCTTCTGTCTCTTTCTGCTTTGGAAGGAAAACTAGTTAGGTATTTTGGGGGGAGGACAGAGCCACAACAAACTTATTTTATTCTTTTTTTTTTTTTTTTTTTTTTTCTTTTGCGGTACGCGGGCCTCTCACTGCTGTGGCCTCTCCTGTTGCGGAGCACAGGCTCCGGACGCGCAGGCTCAGCGGCCGTGGCTCACGGGCCCAGCCGCTCCGTGGCATGTGGGATCCTCCCAGACTGGGGCACGAACCCGTGTCCGCTGCATTGGCAGGCGGACTCTCAACCACTGCGCCACCAGGGAAGCCCAACTTATTTTATTCTTATGTGGTTTCCTTTAGATTCAGTGCTCTCCTGGGGACCTTACTTGTACAGCATGGTAAGTAGATGAGTCCCCAGCTCTGCACCTTCTGTGGTTAACAGTCCAGCTGACCTCTTCTGGCTCTGTCCGAAGGAAGGACAAAGCTAGCTGGGTTTGCCTATGTGGTTGACACTGCCCCTTAGGGACTTATCAAATAATCCATATCAAATCAAAAACCCTAAGCAACAGCCGGCCTTGGGGACAAATTTAAAGAAATATCAGCACAGTTATCCCATTTCTCCAGGTACAAGAAATGCACATTTTAAAATCCACCCCCCCCCGCTTTTTATTACAGACATTTTCAAATATGCAGAAAAGTTGAAAGATCATGGTGAACATCCATATACCCATCACTTAGACTCAGTTACCATTTTCCTATATTTCCTTCATCAGTAAACACAGCACTTGTAATGCTGTGCTTTCATATGGACGGTCCCCTTTCTCCTTCCTGCCACTCTTTCTTTTACCCATCCCTAACTGGAGCAATGCCAGATTTGTGTCTCTCACAAAGTGGGCCTTTTAGTTCTTGCTTTGCGTTCCAGTCTCTTCTCGACGACCAAGGTCTGGCAGAGGTATCTCGGGTTGCAGAGCAAGTCCTGGATGCCGTAAATAAGAGACTCTACAAAGAGGCCACAGAGCTGTGGGGGAAAGCAGAAATGGTCATTGAACAGGTAAGAGGGGACACGCTTGGGGCCAGCCTGCTTGGCTTTTCCCCTTGGGCGAAGGGACCTTGGTTGGTGTTGTTAGGATTGGAATCTATCCCGAGACTGCCCACAAGTCGAGAAATGATGTCAAACTAAACGATAGGGCTTCCCTGGTGGTGCAGTGGTTGGGAGTCCGCCTGCCGATGCAGGGGACGCGGGTTCGTGCCCCGGTCCGGGAGGATCCCACGTGCTGTGGAGCGGCTGGGCCCGTGGGCCGTGGCCGCTGGGCCTGCTCGTCTGGAGCCTGTGCTCCACAGCGGGAGGGGCCACAGCGGTGAGAGGCCCGCATACTGCAAAAAAAAAAGAAAAACAAAAAACTAAACGATAAATCTGACGAGTCTGAGCAAAGAAAGGGTCAGAAAGCCACCCAGCCTGCAAGACTTGCCTGCCCCTCGACTGAAGGTATGGCTTCCATAAAAAAGACTATATCCCACAGAGGCAAGTGTTTGGATCCTTGCCGAGCAGTGCTTTGGCCCCAGTGAGCCAGGAGGGAAGAATGCACAGGCTGAGGACTTGAGTATGTAGGACACTCTGTAGCTCCGTTTTCCCTGGTAATTAACACACAGGCCCTTGGCTTCCTTCTGCTGCATCGGAGCTCCACTCGGATGAGCTGCTCACTATGCCAGGAGACCGGGCTGACACTGCTGGTCTCTGAGCCTTAAGGGCTACATTTCTTTCTGGTCCGAGCAAATGTACAGAGTTAAAGCTGTCCTCGGATAAGGTGGAGAGCCAGGTGCCATTCTGTTTGGCAACTTTGATAATGAATAAATAAAACAAACAGCCAAATATATTTCTACTGTGTTTCAGAACACAGACGGGGTGAACTTCTATAACATCTTAACTAAGACGTCTCCCATGTCTACCATGAAACCGAGTCTAGAATTCACCCAGAGCCACATAGGTGAGTGGACCTTGAAGTTGCTAGACCCTGTCTCAGCCTCCGTGTGAGAGGAAACCAATTTTTTAAAAAGCTTTATTGATATACAATTTACATACCATAAAATTCACCCATTTTAAGTGTGTAATTCCATGGTTTTTAGTTTATTTAGTTGTGCACTCATCACCACAGTCCAGTTTTAGAACATTTCCATCACCCCAGAAAGATCCCACGTGTCTGTCTGCAGTCAATTTCTGTTCCCATTCCCAGCCCCAGGCAACCGCTAATCTGCTTTCTGTCTCTAGATTTGCCATTTCAGGACATTTCACATAGATGGAGTCATGCACTAGGTAGTCTTTTGCATCCGGCTTCTTGCACTTAGATAGTGTTTTGAAGTTGGGAAACCAGCTTCTGCACATTGAATTACGATGTCAGTTCTCCTAAAGGCTGGATTGAGTTGTCTTCCCTGTGGGTGCTGAATGCCTGGTATCCTCCCGCCATGTAGAAGCTGCAGGAGGCCTCTAGATTCCACTCAGCTGATTGCCTTTGGCCGTGCTGGATAATCTCAGTGGCCCCAGAGTACATAAAATGCAGCAGTCAAAACCAATAAAGCATCTCCACTTTGAACATGTTCCTGACTCCCCCCGCCCCCTCGCCATCTGGGGGGAATCAGGGGGACACTTCTCTTTTTCCAGGTGCAGGCCTCCCTCTTACACACAGCATCCCCGGTAACTTAGAAAAGAGGTTCTCTTGGTCTTATTTCCAGTCCTTTGACTCACCGTGTACCAGTTTGTTTTAGTTCATCTTTTCCAGCGCCACGTGAGACACTTACAGCAGGATGCCTTAAGTCAGCTCATGAATGGTCCCATCAGAAAGAAGCTCAAAATTATTCCTGAAGATTGCTCCTGGGGAGGTAACTTGTGTGACCTAATTAAAGCGTCTTTTGTAGAGCTGGGGGGTGAAAAACGTGGAAATTCAAAGGCCTTAATCTGTTGAATGGGTTTTGGGGATGGCGATAGTGTGTTGCATGTAGAACAGTATCGACACTGATAGATGAGCAAACATAGAAAGACAGTAAATAACATGCCAAAATTGGTTCAGAATCGGGGGTTGGTAAGGGAAGTGTGTGGGGAGAGAAATGAAGCGACTTTTTATAAGTGGAAGCCAGGAGTGAGTACATGGGAATCTTTACACCCTCCTCTTTACTTTTGTATCAGTGTGAGGTTTTCCATAATAAAAAATTGAGATTAAAACCATGCCCAAGGCCACAGTTGGTTGTGGGTGAGACTTCCAGACAAAGGTCCTTTCGGACAGGGTTTGAGAAGCTCTCTTTGGCTGGCCTCTGCAGGCATCCTGATGTGGATGTGGTCTGCCATCTATTGCATTCTGGTCTGAAGGTCATAGTGGGGAAATACTGGGGTCCTCAGGGACCGAGACCAGGTAGAAATCTAGCATAAGTTCCTGCTCAGTCTTATAGGGAAGCCATGAGTAAGTGGGACTCCCAGACTACTGGAGGGGAAACACTCAAGCTGAGGAGGGTTTTGTTCATGTCTAAGAGACCCCAAAGCTATGCCTCTGTTAGGGCAGAACGTTGACAGCGGCAGAGAGGCTGGGACTTGGCTCTGGCCCTGGCTTCTTCAGGGGACATGGCCATCCTCCCAGCACGCAGTCAACAGAGGACTCGTCCTAGACCTAGTGTCTTCATTTCCCCCTCACCCCTTAGAGTTTTCTAGAAAATGAGGGAAAAGTTAGCTCAAATAAAAGAATGTGGTGTCAGAGCTTTAAGGGGTACAGACCCCCATGGGAGGTTGGATGCTGAGAAGGAGGAGATGTGAGCATCCCCAGGAGGCCAGGTGAAGGTTCAGGCTCACAAGAGCACATCTTTTCAGCTCAACCCCTTCATCTTACCTTCATGACAGTGTTGTCCAGCCCCAGCTTCTCTCGTTATAGGGACCCTCCCTCCCTGCCCAGTGTGGCTGGACGGGTGAGCCAACTACACTTTTGCAGATGAAAACTGATAAGAGCAAACTCTCCCTGGCTCCGGGTATGCCTGTGTATGGGTCTGGAAAGGACAGACTGTCATTTCCGGGTACCCTCAGTGTCCCAAGTCCAGTCTGTAGTTAAGGCCTACATACTTCGGAGTCAGCCAGGCCTGCGTTCCAGTCCCAGCTTGCCACTGGCTGTTTCGCCCGGGGCATGTTTCTCAGCCTCTCTGAGCCTTATTTTCTTTAGCCATTGCACAGGCTAAAGAACCTAAGCGCGCAGGGTTGGTGGAGGAAGGAGGCAATGGGATGTTGCTCGCAGAGTGCTTACTTAGCACAGTGACTGGCAACTAAAAATCAATGATGGCTGCTGCTGGTGTTTAGTACAATGACAGTGCTGGTCAGGGATCCAGCAAGAAGGCTGTGCGGACCGCCTCCTCTCCTGCCTGGGGCTTGTCATCCATGTGACTTTACCAAGGGCCAGCTCCGAATTGGTTTAGGACTGATTTGTTGATTACCGAGGTAGCCCTGCTGGTTCAGAGCTTAACACTTGGCCCTGAAAAAGCAAAAACAAAGCAAAACAAAAAAACCTTGTCCCTGGTGTTACTCAGCAAAGGAGGAAAACTAATGCTGGCCCCAAATCAGTTTGTCCCCAGAGAGGACCAGCCCAATGGGTATTTTCTTTTTTTTTTTTTTTTTAATTATTTTGGCTGCATCGGGTCTTCGTTGCTGCGCACGGGCTTTCTCTAGTTGTGGAGAGTGGAGGCTACTCTTTGTTGCGGTGCGTGGGCTTCTCATTGTGGCGGCTTCTCTTGTTGTGGAGCACGGGCTCTAGGCGCGCGGGCTTCAGTCGTTGCGGCACGTGGGCTCAGTAGTTGTGGCTCGCGGGCTCTAGAGCGCAGGCTCAGTAGTTGTGGCGCGCGGCCTTGGTTGATCCGCGGCATGTGTGATCTTCCCGAACCAGGGATCGAACCCATGTCCCCTGTGTTGGCAGGCGGATTCTTAACCACTGCGCCACCAGGGAAGTCCCTCAAAGGGTATTTTCTAAACCTCCCTGTTTCCTTGGGTGTTAGCTTTCTCTGGGTTTCCATCCCTCATGATAAATGGCATCTGCTGTCATCCCAGGCACCTGGATGAACAGACACGTGTGCTGTTTGGGCTCCCCTTCTACATGGCCAGCTCGGGGCACAGATTTCTGGGCCAGCTGGTCCCTGTTGGTGAAGCAGCTGCATATTCAGTCTTTGTTAGGTGCTGCACGGTGGTCACTTTTGGGTGCTGGATGCTCTGGGCTGACAGGTGCCTCTTGTTCTGGCAGGTTCCAAACTGCTACCTCTTTCTCCTTCCCCTTGTACAGGCCAGGCTGCCAGCGTCTTCCTGAACATGGAGGGGGACTTCATGAAGCCAGTCATCAGCATTGTGGACGAGCTGCTGGAAGCCGGGGTCAGCGTGACCGTGTATAATGGTCAGCTTGACCTCATCGTGGACACCATGGGTAGGAACCACTCGGGGCCCATGGAGGCAGTGTCGTGGGTTGAGCTGGAAGGGAGCTGGCCTCTTGGGGGACTGTTGACATTGAAATGGCAGGAGGAAGGCCATTTCCTGTTACATGCATCCACCCCTGAACTTGACTCTTTGAAGAGGGTAGGGCTGCCCGAGGTTGTGACCCCTCAGAGAAGACTGGCCTGTCCAGCTTTGGAAGCCTTAGGTATGATTACAGAAAAGGATAATACCCACGCCCACCTCGAAATTTAAAAAGAAGACATTTCCCTAGCCACTGGACAGAGGCACCATTTAACTGAGGGACAACCTCGTTTTTGTGCAGTGTCACATGGGATGGTAAGCACTGCAGCATGGATCAAGACAGCCCTGCTGACCCTGTAAAGATGAGGACCCGGGGGAAATGGTCTTGGTGGGGTCCCTCCCGCACTGGCTGCCACCTGTGCCCACCTTTGGTTTCAGGGAGGGTCAGGGAGAAGCTCAGGCAGATTCTCAGAACTGGCAGATAAAAATCGAGGCACGCGGTCTGGGGGGTGTGAGCGCTTCTCAAAGTCAGCAGGATTGAATATTTTTGCGACTTGGGAGCCAGGGGTACTGAGGACGACTTGAAAAGGTTCTGTGTTTCTTCCATGAGCTCCCCGATATGATCCACCATCTCCTTACGCTGAGGCTTCTCCGTCCTCCTGACAGCCCTGTCCACCTCCAGAGGTCCCCGATTTCCTTCCTACAGAGCGAAGGGGAATGGGAGGGTCAGGGGCAAAACATAGTCACAGCTGTTAGGTTTCCCCCAGGCAGCCTGGCTGTGGCTGGGACACCCAGTGCGACAAATGCGGAGTCCCAGGCCCTGCCCAGACCTACTGCATCGGAATTTGCATTTTAACCAGATCCCAAAGTGAGTTTTATGTACATCCCAGCTTGCAGATTCCATGCTGAATTGTGGGACCTAGCTTTTGGTTTCTACTCCACACAGCTCTTAATGCTGGGCCCTTCTTCATCCCTCTTGTCAGGTCAGGAGGCCTGGGTGCGAAAACTGAAGTGGGCAGAGCTGCCCAAGTTCAGTCAGCTGAAGTGGAAGCCCCTGCACAGTGACCCTGAGACGTCAGAAACGTCTGCCTTTGTCAAGTCCCACAAGAACCTGGCTTTCTACTGGATTCTCAGAGCTGGACACATGGTGAGAGAGGGTCAGCGTTTGTTCCAGATTTGCCACTCGAGTTGGGGGTGGAGGAGCCACACGCACTGGTCTCATAAGTGCACTGGGTTTGGGGCTGTTTTGGGGTCGCTAATAAAACTCTATTTGTGCTTCATTGAAAAAGTAAATCCTCCTGAGAGACTTACGCTGGGTTCTTTATCCTCTGCTCTTTAGGTTAAATGAGTTGAATGTTACTTTCCTCTGGACAGTTGGTCCTGAAGGAACAATTTGTCCCGAGGGAGGGAGGGAGAAATTGTCTTTCCCTGACATTTTCAGGGAGTGAAAGTAGAGCTCGGTGGTCTGTAAGGTTGAGCACAGTGCAGAGTACAAGTGTTTGTGAGGAGCGGTGGCTCTGGAACTTCAATTCAGAAGAGGCTTCACCTGCAAAGACGGGCACTGAGGCTGCAGCACTCTTGCACTTGCCTAGCGAACACGGTGTTTTCCCTTAGGCCGTAGGTGGACTGAGTAGCTTTCCCTGGGCTGAGGGAGATTATGGAGGGCTGGATCCACTATGCAAGCACTTGCACACACGTGCACATGCATACACACACAGACTACCTGCAAAGGAGCCAAAGGCAGGAATGCCCAGGAAGCAGAAGGGGCCCAGGTGTTTCCCTCATGGTTATGCTTTGGTCCAGCCATTTAAATGCAGGCTCTCCTTTCGTCCCAGATGGCAGTTTCCTGGAGGAGATCTGTAGGAAGGATGGTAAGGCTTGGTGCCATTGTGCTAAGACAGAATCTCCACAGAGAAGGGGCTGAGGGACAGCTGTCTGGCTAGAAAGGAGGGCCTAAGGAACTGGCCTTAAAGCTTCATTTGCACAGTGAGCACATCATAGAGCATTCACTTGGACCGCCAAGTAAGTGCTGAGGGACTTGGGGGTGTTACCAACAGTGGTTCTCAACTGGGGTCAGTTTTGCCCCAAGGGGACTTCAGGGATGTCTGGAGACATTTGGGGTTGTCACAGCTTGGGGAGGGTTGCTACTGGTATGTGGTGAGCAGAGGCCATGGATGCTGGTAAACATCCTGCCACACGCAGGCCAGCCCCCCGCCACAGAGAATTGTGCTGCACAAAACGTTAGTCGTGTCAAGGTTGAGAAACCCTGACCTAGAGGAAAGTGGGAGCTTGGGTATATGGTATGCTTGTTCTCACAACATTTATTAGATATCTTGACCATGGATAACTTATCCTCAACCTCTCTGACCCTTAGTCTTCTATAGTTTTTTCCATAAATTTATTCATTTTATTTATTTATTTTTGGCTGTGTTGCGTCTTTGTTGCTGCGCGTGGGCTTTCTCTAGTTGTGGTGAGGGGGGCTACTCTTCGTTGCTGTGCGCAGGCTTTTCACTGCGATGGCTTCTCTTGTTGCGGAGCACAGGCTCTAGACACTCGGGCTTCGGTAGTTGTGGCACGTGGTCTCAGTAGATGTGGCTCGTGGGCTCTAGAGCACAGGCTCAGTAGTTGTGGTGCACGGGCTTATCGCTCCGCAGCATGTGGGATCTTCCCAAACCAGGGATCGAACCCATGTCCCTTGCATAGGCAGGCGGAGTCTCAACCACTGCGCCACCAGGGAAGCCCTTCCCTTAGTCTTCTCTTAAGAACCTCCCAAAGAGAGACAGGAGAAGATGGCAGAAGAGTAGGACGTGGAGATCACCTTCCTCCCCACAGTACATCAGAAATACATCTACACATGGAACTGCTCCTATAGAACACCCACTGGCAGAAGACCTCAGACCTCCCAAAAGGCAAGAAACTCCCCACGTACCTGGGTAGGGCAAAAGAAAAAAAGAAAAAACAGAGACAAAAGTATAGGGACGGGACCTGCACCAGTGGGAGGGAGCTGTGAAGGAGGAAAGATTCCACACACTAGAAGCCCCTTTCGGGGGCGGAGACTGCTGGTGGCAGAGGCGGGAGGCTTCGGAGTTGCGGAGGAGAGCGCAGCAACAGGGTGCGGAGGGCAAAGCGGAGAGGTTCCCGCACGGAGGACCGGTGCCGACCAGCACTCACCAGCCCGAGAGGCTTGTCTGCTCACCTGCTGGGGCGGGCGTGGGCTGGGAGCTGAGGCTCGGGCTTCGGAGGTTGGATCCCAGGGAGAGGACTGGGGTTGGCGGTGTGAACACAGCCTAAAGGGGTTAGTGCGCCACGGCTAGCCGGGAGGGAGTCCGGGAAAAGTCTGGACCTGCCGAAGAGGCAAGAGACTTTTTCTTCCCTCTTTGTTTCCTGGTGCGTGAGGAGAGGGGATTAGGAGCGCCGCTTAAAGGAGCTCCAGAGCCGGACGCGAGCCGCGGCTATCAGCGCAGACCCCAGAAACGGGCATGAGACGCTAAGGCCGCTGCTGCCTCCACCAAGAAGCCTGTGTGCGAGCACAGCTCACTCTCCACACCTCCCCTCCTGGGAGCCTATGCAGCTGAACCCCAGGAGCTGTGCGAACAAAGAAGAGAAAGGGAAATTTCTCCCAGCAGCCTCAGAAGCAGCGGATTAAAGCTCCACAATCAACTTGGTGTACCCTGCATCTGTGGAATACCTGAATAGACAACGAATCATCCCAAATTGAGGAGGTGGACTTTGGGAACAAGATAGATTATTTTTTCCCCTTTTCCTCTTTTTGTGAGTGTGTATGTGTATGCTTCAGTGTGACATTTTGTCTGTATAGCTTTGCTTTCACCATTTGTCCTAGGGTTCTGTCCGTCTTTTCTTCTTTTGTTTTGTTTTTTACTTTTTAAAATTATTTTCTTAATAACTATTTTTTATTTTTTATTTTAATGACTTTATTTTATTTCATCTTACTTTATTTTATTTTATCCTCTCTCTTTCGTTCTTCCTTCCTTTCTTTCTTTTCTATATTTTCTCCCTTTTATTCTGAGGCATGTGTAGGACAGTCTCTTCGTGCTCCAGCCAGGCGTCAGGGCTGTACCTCTGAGGTGGGAGAGCCAAGTTCAGGACACTGGTCCACAAGAGACCTCCCAGCTCCATGTAATATCAAATGGCGAAAATCTCCCAGAGATCTCCATCTCAACGCCGAGACCCAGCTTGACTCAACGACCAGCAAGCTACAGTGCTGGACACCCTATGCCAAACAACTACCAAGACAGGAACACAA
>NC_041227.1:104669575-104669828 GCF_002837175.3 Physeter macrocephalus | reverse complement strand
TTTGAGAAGATAAACAAAATTGATAAACCATTAGCCAGACTCATCAAGAAAAAAGGGAGAAGACTCAAATCAATGGAATTAGAAATGAAAAATATGTAACAACTGACACTGCAGAAATACAAAGGATAATGAGAGATTACTACAAGCAAGTACATGCCAATAGAAAGGACAACCTGGAAGAAATGGCCAAATTCTTAGAAATGCACAACATGCCGAGACTGAACCAGGAAGAAATAGAAAATATGAACAGACC
>NC_041227.1:104667033-104668535 GCF_002837175.3 Physeter macrocephalus | reverse complement strand
TTAAAAATCTTCCAACAAACAAAAGCCCAGGATCAGATGGCTTCACAGGCGAATCCTATCAAACATTTAGAGAAGCGCTAACACCTATCCTTCTCAAACTCTTCCAAAATATAGCAAAGGGAGGAACACTCCCAAACTCATTCTATGAGGCCACCACCACCCTGATACAAAAACCAGACAAAGATGTCACAAAGAAAGAACACTACAGGCCACTATCACTGATGAACATAGATGCAAAAATCCTCAGCAAAATACTAGCAAACAGAATCCAACAGCACATTAAAAGGATCATACACCATGATCAAGTGGGGTTTATTCCAGGAATGTAAGGATTCTTCAATATATGCAAATCAATCAACGTGATACACCATATTAACAAACCGAAGGAGAAAAACCATATGATCATCTCAATAGATGCAGAGAAAGTTTTTCACAAAATTCAACAAACATTTATGATAAAGACCCTGCAGAGAGTAGGCATAGAGGGAACTTTCCTCAACATCATAAAGGCCATATATGACAAACCCACAGCCACATCGTCCTCAGTGGTGAAAAACTGAAACCATTCCCACTAAGATCAGGAACAAGACAAGGTTGCCCACTCTCACCACTCTTATTCAACATAGTTTTTGAAGTTTTAGCCACAGCAATCAGAGAAGAAAAAGAAATAAAAGGAATCCAAATCGGAAAAAAAGAAGTAAAGCTGTCACTGTTTGCAGATGACATGATAGTATACATAGAAAATCTTAAAGATGCTACCAGAAAACTACTAGAGCTAATGAATGAATTTGGTAAAGTAGCAGGATAGGAAATTAATCCACAGAAATCTCTTGCATTCCTATACACTAATGATAAAAACCAAACAACCCAATCCAAAAATGGGCAGAAGACCTAAATAGACATTTCTCCAAAGAAGATATACAGATTGCCAACAAACACATGAAAGAATGCTCAACATCATTAATCATTAGAGAAATGCCAATCCAAACTACAATGAGGTATCATCTCACACCGGTCAGAATGGCCATCATCAAAACATCTAGAAACAATAAATGCTGGAGAGGGTGTGGAGAAAAGGGAACACTCTTGCACTGTTGGTGGGAATGTAAACTGATACAGCCACTATGGAGAGCGGTATGGAGGTTCCTTAAAAAACTAGAAATAGAACTACGATACGACCCAGCAATCCCACTACTGGGCATATACCCTGAGAAAACCATAATTCAAAAAGAGTCATGTACCAAAATGTTCATTGCAGCTCTATTTACAATAGCCAGAACATGGAAGCAACCTAATTGTCCATCAACAGATGAATGGATAAAGAAGATGTGGCACATATATACAATGGAATATTACTCAGCCATAAAAAGAAACAAAATTGAGTTATTTGTAGTGAGGTGGTTGGACCTAGAGTCTGTCATACAGAATGAAGTAAGTCAGAAAGACAAAAACAAATACCGTATGCTAACACATATATATGGAATCTAAGAAAAAAAAAAAGG
>NC_041227.1:104651830-104666599 GCF_002837175.3 Physeter macrocephalus | reverse complement strand
AAAAAAAAAAAAAAAAAAAAGAACCTCCCAGAAATGAAGATGCTGCAAGCTTTAAGAGAAACCAAAGTTACTCTTTGGTTCCTTTATTCACTGAGCAAACATTTGAGTGTCTCATAACTACTCATCCCTGTGCTAGGTACTGGGAGTACACAGAGGGATGATACACCATCTCTGTCCTCTGGGACCTCATGGACCAGAACGGCAGACAGGCAAAGAGACTCTAGTAAAATGGGGTGAGAAATCCCAAGATGGGGCTTGGCCCTGGGAAGAGGGCCCAGCCCAGGCTTGGGGGTCAAAGACAAGGCCCTAAGGATGGGCAGGAGTTAGCTGGGTAAAGAGGAGAAGGTGTTGGGTCAAATAGAGCAGTGCGTGCAAGTCCAGCGGCGCCTTCAGGCAACTGCGTCCTCGAAGGGTTGTCTCCGCATCACTGAGGAGATATGAGGCTGGAGCGGGAGACTTTGCATACCTCGGTAAGGAGCTTAGACCTACCCTGAAAGCAATGATGTGCCACTGGGGGGTTTTAAGCAAAGGAGTAAAATTACCAGATTTGTCTAAGAAATAACATTCTAGCAATAGAGGAAATGGGACAAGACTGGAGCAGAGAGCTGATCTAAGATGGTTTTATAATAATCCAGGCGGGAGAGAGATATAGAGGAATTTGATGTTAGAAGGGAGAATAAGCAGGACTTGGTAACTGTTTCTCTATAGACCAGCCAAGTGGGCTATCCATAGGCAGTTGACTATATAAACTGTGTATTTGTGGGTCTGGAGTTAAATGTTTGTCGTTAGAGATGGAGATTCGGGAGTCAAATATGGAAAAGGCCAGGGTCAGGGCCCTGGATACACCAGTATTTAAGAGGCAGGAGGAAAAAGAAGGACCCACAAATGAGACTTGAGGAAAGAATAGCTAGAAAAGTAGGAGGGAGACCAGGGACATCCCCAAGGCAGAGAGAGGCCAGTGGTGTCGAATGCTGCCAAGAGCTCAGATAAAGGACTGAAGCGTAAGCAGTGATTTGGGTGCACCGATGTTGGTGGTAATTGTGGCAAAAGCATGTTTAGTGGATCGGCAGGCTCAGAAGCCAGCACGGTAAGGACAGAGCGAATGAATGAGCAGTGAGGGAGAGAAGACAACTTCCTTTAAGAAACCGGAAGGAAGTAGTAGCCCACCCTTTTAATAAACTTGATCTGAAGAGACAGTGGACAAGGCAGCAGGGCACAGGGTTAAGAAGGCATTTTGTCATGGCTCTGAGTACCTTCGGTGTTGACTGGGAAAAGGCAGTAGGAGGTCTTAGAGCACAACACTATTCCAAGAAAGGGTCTCTGCGGAGTCAGAGAGGAGGGGGAGGCAGGAGGAACCAGCTGTGGGCTGTCACTTCTGTGAGGAGTTCAGACCCGTTTCCTCTTGGTTTGTCACCCATAGAACAAGGCATCAGTTGGGGTCAGCCTTAAAATAGCTGTTGGAGACTGTTATTAAATCATCCCCCAACCACTTCCTCTTTAGTTGGTTAAGTGTCGTTTTGGCATACCCCACTGTGCCTGTGCCTCCTGGGGACCAAGCCTGGCGGGAGAGTCGGGGGCAGGAGTGTGAGAGAATCGTGGAGCCGCAGAATTTCAGAACTTGGAGCCATCTGCTCTACCGCCATCTTTGTGGAGGATAAACCGAGGCCTCTGCCCCTCCCCCTTTGATGGTGTGTGGGAAGGAGATTTTTTACAAGAATTATTTGAAAAATCTTACAGGAAAACAAAAAGTTGAATAACTGTGTAAAAGCAGGGGTGCCCTAAACAAGGGGTCTTGTTGGCTTACAGATTTGCTGTTAGTTTCCCTTCCGCTCTGGGACCCTTCCTACACAGAGAATCCTTGAAAATGTTTGCAATCTTTCCTCTTCCTTGGACAGGCTGGATCCTAGTAACATAAGCACAGCCCTTATAAAGAAATCAACAGGGATTTCCCTCGTGGTCCGGGGGTTAAGACTCCACGCTTCCACTGCAGGGGGTGAAGGTTCCATCCCTGATTGGGGAACTAAGATCCTGCATGCAGTGTGGCCAAAAAAAAAAAAAAAGAAAGAAATCAACAGATCAGCCCCAAATGGAATGGGAGATTCCTTCCTAAATGCTGGCTTCTCTAGACCCCTGCAGCCCAGCAGGTGGGGGCCCAGAAGAGGATTTGTCCAAAGTAGGGTTATTTCACAGAAGGGACGCTCTTTTAAGGAATGGCACCCAGGTGCAGCTGTCCTCCCAGGTTGCTGTCACAGAGCTGGCCCCCTTCCTGGGAGCAGGGTCTCCGTATGCCGGCCCTGACCCCAGCCCCAGGCATGAAACCAGGAGTGCTAATGTGGATACTGCTTGCTTCCAGGTTCCTTCCGACCAAGGGGACGTGGCTCTGCAGATGATGAGGCTGGTGACGCAGCAAGAATAGGATGGCCTGGGCTGGAGGTGAGCTGCTTGGCCTTGGGGCATGGAAGCCGAAGCAAGCACCCTGAAGGTGTAGGAACCACTCTTCTCCCTTCGAATCTGACTCGGGGGGAGAACCTCACTTGGGCTGTGATTGTGAAGGGTCCCATCAGCTTCGACAGAGAACAAAATCATTGCCTCTGTGACAACTTGGAAATCATTTCTGCTTCTGAAAACTAAGTTTTAAAAAAATGGATTTGTTTTCATCAAAATAAAGGGTTGAAATAGATTAACATTTTCTTGCTACAAAAGCAAATTATGCGATTTATAGAAAAAACAGGAAATACAGGCAAAGAACAAAATGAACACTCATATGCTCCCTTCCAAGGGATAAGCGCTGTTACCACTTAAGTGTTTATCCTTGCAAATCTTTTTTTGCTATATATACATATATATTTTTTACAAAAAACACAATCATTGCTATGTTATTTCACAGTCTACTTTGTTCACACATCAGTATGATGTCTGCTGAGCATTCCATTTTATGGATGTACCATAATTTACCTACCAAATGCCCAGTTGTTTCCCATAAGCAGTGTCTAGTTTGTCGCTTTTATAAACGGTGCTCTGGTGATTTATCCTGTTAGTTACATTTTTACACACATCCTTATCATTTTCTTACAATAATTTCCTAAAAGCATACTTGTTCAGTCAAAAATTGTAACATTTCTTTAAAATTAAAATGATGAGTTCGGGACTTTTGAGTTTTAATTCATGGCTCAAGATCTGCAAAGGGACCTGATAGCTTCTATGATAGCCCTGAAAGAAATACCACTTCCTGTAGTTGTGGGGCTGAGATTTTGAAAACCAAACCCAAAGTCTCGTCCTGCAGTGTGTGAGGAAAGAGTTACTAACAGGTTATGCCTACGTGACCAGCCCCTTCTGAGCTGAGACTAAAACAGGCTTCCTTGGGTGGTGCTCCATGCTTTCCCCACAGTTTGGTTTGCTGTTGGGAAGAGAGGGCTCCTGTACTCCTGTGTGGACGGGGGAGAATGCCAGAGGCTCGTGCTGGGTCCCCCTGGACTCCACCAATGCGTATCGTTCTCCTGCTGCTTCTGCCGGGTATCATCTGCTGGAAAAAAATTGAACTATGAGTATAGCTAGTTACTGAGTCTTATGAGTCCTTCGGTCGTTGAATTACAACACAACTTGAATTCCCAACCTCACAGAGTCTTTTTGTTAGAGGTTAGGGTATTTGGGGGGAGGGAGTGAAAGTTTGAACATTATGATATGTCATATGGGCAGATTCCAATGAACCTGGGACCTCAAAGCTTTTTTGCCACTGGAAGCAGCCCTTCCATCCCTGTCTGAGGAGGTTAGTCTCTTGCCCTAAGATCCTATAGCAAATTCCCAGACTTGCCTAAGGCCCCTGTTCCTGCTACATTTTATTCTCTCTCAACCCACACCCATGCCTTCATGGGATTCCCTATGATGTGTTGACTGAGGAAGAAGTCTCAGGCTTGATTGGTAGATGGTTCTGTGTGATATGCATGCATCACCTGAAAGTGGACCGCTTTGGCACTGGAGTTCCTCTCTGGGACAGCCCTGGAAGATGGTGGTGAAGGGAAATCCTCCTACTGGACAGAACTGGGAGCAGTACACCTGTTTATTTTGCCTGCAAAGAGAGATGGCCAGAAGAGAGGGTCTGCCCCGAGTCATGGTTTGGTTGGGTGGTTGAAGTGAAAGGAGCACAACTGGAGAATCGAAAGGTCTGAAGGAGAGAGGTCTGAAGATAGAGCTCTCTGATTGGCAGAGCGTGAAGATATTTGGGTTCCATGTGAATGCTCATGGAAGGGCAGAAAAAGGTTTTAATAATCGGGTGGATGGGATGTGACCCATTTGGTAGACATCAGACAGCCCCCTTCCCCAGCAACTCCTGTGGACTTGTGAACAGTGGCCCTGGTGACAGTGATGGAGGCTATGCATGGCCTCAGCAACATGAACGTGTGTTCACCAAGACTGACCTGGCTACAGCTACTGCTCAGTGCCCAATCTGCCAGCAGGAGACAGCGCTGAGCCCCTGATGTGGCACCATTGCCGCAAGGAATCAGCCAGCTACCTGGTGTTAGGTTGATTACATTGGACCACTTTCATTTTGGAAGAGGCATCAAGTTGTTCTTACTTGAATTGACCCTTGCTCTGGACATAGATTTGCCTTCCCTGCCCACAACGCTTCTGCCAAAACTACCATCTGTGGCCTTACAGGATGTCTCATCCACCATCATAGTATTCACAGCAAATGAAATACAGCAGTGGGTTCATGCTCTTGGAATTCACTGGTCCAACCCTAGTCTTCATCATCTCGAAGCAACTGCTTTGACAGACAGTTGAATGACTTTTTGAAGATTCAGTTATATTGCCGAATTGGTGGTGACATCTTGCAAGGGCTGGGGCAGTGTCCTCCGGTTTGTGGTAAATTCTCTAAAGCAGCATTATGTTTCTCCCATACCCTGGATTCAGAAGTTCAGGAATCAAGGGATAAATATGAAAGTCAATCCTCTCAGTATTAACCCTAATGATCCAATAGTCAAAGTTTTGCTTCCCATCTCTGCGGTTTTAGCATCTGCTGGTGTAGAGATCTTCATTACAAAGGGAGAAATGCTTTCACAAGGAGACACAGCAAAGATTGCATTAAATTGGAACTTGAAGCTACCATCTGGCCTCTTTGGGCACTGAATCAATAGGCAGAGTACTGGCTGGGGTGATTGACCTGACTATCAAGGGGAACTGGGTTGCTGCTGCACGGGGGGGGTAAGAAGGGGTACTGCAGGAGACCCTTTGGGGTGCCTCTTAGTACTCCCATATCCTCTGATTAAGATCAATGGAAAATGCATAAACAACAGGGTCCTACTACTGTATAGCACAGAGAATTATATTCAGTATCTTATGATGAACGATAATGGAAAAAAATATCAAAAGAATATATATATATATAACAATCACTTTTCTGTACAGCAGAAATTAACACAACGTCGTAAATCAATTATACATCAGTAAAACAAACAAACAAAAGATCAGTGGAAAACTACAACAACCCAATTTAGACTGCTAATGTCCCAGATCCTTCACAAAGGGCTTGAGTCATTTCACCAGGCAAGGAACTTTGACAACGGAGGTGTTTGCTGAGGGCAAAAGAAATATGGAAGGAGCAGTAGATGATGATAGTTATAAATACTAGCTGTGGCCTTGTGACCAGCTGTAGAATGAGGACTCTAATAGTTTAAAGCATTTCTTCTTTATTTTGATGTGACTATATTTTAATAAATATTAACCAAAAATTTTTTATCTCCTCTCTCAATCTCTATCATCTAATCTGAGATGTGCTCATAATCACTTTATATGTAAGTGTTTTAAGTTACAAGATGTCAAAACAGGAGTGTGAATCAGCTAGGAAAAGAATGAACGTTATCCAAAGACAAAAAAGGGACCTTGATGCTCTCTTGGGGATGAGATTAGAATGGTTTGGGTTGTAAGAGGGATAGTGTGTCATGTTAAGCAGAAGCATAGCTTTGTTTTTGTCTTTATTTGGAGATTAAATGGTGTTTCGGGCAACGTGTAGGTGGCCAGTTGAGAAGGGGTGGACTGTAGTCTTTGTAATGTTTCAGCTTGCCTTGGCCGAACTCTGTTTTCCGGAGTTAAATTTCCTCTATGTTTCTGATTAGAGTGGCCCAGAAGACTGTAGATTCTATGACCTTTGGAGGATGGAGATTGATTTTTCCTAGTTATGCCAGCTGCTGTTTCACCTTATTAACTGTTGTCTTCTCATCTGTTTCTTAATTTCTTATTTCATGAACTCAGCGTTTGCTTTAATTTCCTTGAGAGGAAGCAAAGTGTTTAGAGTTTCCTAGTACAAACCTTCCAAGGAATGTTTCTCATCTGTTTCATCTATCTTTTGTATTTTGTGTTGATTTCTTCCATTTTAGTTGAGGTTGGTTGTGTGTGTGTGTGTTTTCATGTTTATTGTGTTTGCTTGTTTATGTATACTTATCTTTGAATGAGGGTAGTTATAGAATAATCTCATTCCCCATCCTGTTCTTTTGGTTAATTTTTAGATTGTCCCCTAGTTCTTATTCTGGAAGATTGGATGTTGTGGGTCCATATGGTCTGTTTAGTTGTTCAGGTGCCTAAGGGAGGTAGATGCTGGGATCTTGAGCAATAAGAACAGATCTTCCTCGACTTTGATGTGGTTACATCCTGATAAATCCATCGTAAGTTGAAAATAAGTCAAAACTGCATTTAGTATACCTAACCTACCTAGCTTACCTAGCTTAGCCTAACGTACCTTAAACGTGCTCAGAACACTTCTGTTAGCCTACGGTTGGGCACAGTCATCCAACACAAAGCCTATTTTATAATAAACTGTTGAATATCTCATGTAATTTGTTGAATACTGTACTGAAAGTGAAAGAATGGTTCTCAGTGTCTCATGATCATGTGGCCGACTGGGAGCTGTGGCTGCTGCTGCCCAGCATCACAAGGGAGTGTTGTACCAGGTGTCGCTGCCTGGGGAAAGATCACAATTCAAAATCTGATGTATGGTTTCTACTGAACGCATATTGCTTTTGCACCATCTAAAGTCGAAAAATTGTCAGTCAAACCACTGTAAGTCGTGGACTGTCTGTATTGGGAACCTTCCTTGGGGCCCTTATTCACTAATGGCAGAGAGGCACCTCGATTTTGTTGTGGTCCCCTGCTGCAGGATGGACCAATCACTTTGGTTTTTTTCTTTGTTTTTGTTTATTTGTTTTTTTTGACCAACCACTTTGGTAAGAAGCAAAGTCCAGAGAGACCTAGGGACTCCTTATTTGATGGATTAGTATTAGTTACCTATTGCTGCATAATAAATCACCCAGAAATGTCGTGACTTAGAACATTATTATCTGATCGTTTCTGTAGGTCACGTTGGGGTCTGTCATGGGGCTGCCATCAAGGTATTAGCCAGAGCTGCAGTCATCTCAAGGCTCAACTGGGGAAGGGTCTGCTTTCAAGCTCACTCATGAGATTGTTGGCAAGACTCAGCTCATCACAGGCGGTTGGACTGAGGGCCTCTCTCAGTTATTTGCCATGTGAATCTCTCCGCAGGGCAGCACATGACGTGGCAAAGTGAGAGAGAAGAATCAGGGAGAGAAAGTGAGCAAGGTACAGGTCACCGTCCTTTATAGCCGAATCCCGGTGTGCTATCTCATCACCTTTACCTATTCTATTCTTAAGAAGCAAGTCAGTATGTCCTGCCCCGTTCAAGTGGAGGGAATTACACAAGGGCGTGAATACAGGAAGCAGACATCGCTGAGAGCCATTGAGAGACTGTCTACCAGGTGGGCCAGCACTTATTTTCTCATACCTCCCTCTGTCTTTCTTCACCTCAGAACTCGTCTTGTCATGAGAGGAGTCAGAGGAGAAAGTATGGTGACGTGTAGACTTTCAGGCTCTCCTCACACCTCACACTCCTGAGGTGGAAGAATGGGCTTCTCCATGGCCTTAGGTTCAAGTCCAAAATCCTTAACCAGACCCAAAGACCTAATAGAATCAGGGCCCTCTTCAGCCTCATTGGTGTCTCTCTACCCCTTTCTCTTTTCACTGCAGTGCTCTTAGAAGTTGGGTTCCTGGAGAGGGCCCTATAAATTGTATCCTCTTCCTTACCCAAGTTCTGAAACAATTGAAAACAACACAATAAAGTCAGCAGATAAGAAAACCAAAATAAATTGGAAGACATAGCTTAGTGTTTGAATCAGAATGCACTTGCTAATTCCAAATACCCAGTCTTGACCTTGGACCAGCCCATCCAAGGGAAAGGTACAGTGTGTAGGGCACACACTGCCTCCTGCTCATCCTGGTAGAGAGGGAAAGAGAAAGCCAAATCCCCCTAAGCCAGCATTCATGCTAGATTGGCTCCACCCAGTCAAGAAATGTAGACCACCATCTGTGCCCCAGTGTGATGAACGCTATGAATTAGCTTTTAACTGCCAGCCCACCCTCATAGGCACCTTCCGGAGTGCAGAGGTCAGAAAGCCAAAACTATACTCACAGATGCCTTTGTAGGTAGGGTTCGTGTTGTAAATAAGGTGGAAATTAGATGGTGGCCCTTTTGGGTTGTTGTTATTTTTTTTCTCGCAAGCCAGGTTGTAGAATCGTGAGATTTTTCAGCAGCAACGTTCCAGTACCCATTCTTCCTGTGTATGAAGGATCTTTTGGCGTGGCATCTTCTTGCCTGAGGGCTCCTGGTCCCTGACTTACAACTATGGTGGTCTATGTTAAATCAGTGTTCCAGTGGTAGGAGCTACAGTAGTGGACGAGTTCTTCCATGTTCTCGGACTCACCTCTGGAGACCCTATCCTCGAGCCATTTCTTCCCTCCTTCCAGTCTTTCCAGTGAAGTAGTGAGCACTGATACTGATAAATCCTTTCCTATCCAAAATATCTACAGTGCTTTCTGTTTTCTGCACTAAACTTTGGATGATATTGTAGTGTAAGTGCCTGACAATTAGCTTATTTGATTGTAATGTAGGTGCCTGACATTAAACTTTCGATTGAATAAACACATTGCCAGCTACACAAGTACATAAAGAGCCAGGCCACTGCACCTATGAAGTTCCCCCTTTAGAAAGCCCTGGATGACCTAGATGACTGACCGCTTGAATGATCCTGCTTTTTCCCTTCCTGCTCCTTCATTCCCAATCCTGTGTTCTAAATTAACCAATAAAGAGTGAACTCATGAAACTCTAGGCACCCCAGTAAAGGCAGAACCCAGGTATGCACTCTCTTTCTCTTTATCCATGACCTCAGTATGTAGGCCTCAGGTATGCCTGTACCCTCCAGGGCTTCTGAGTAATCAACCTTGCTGTTTCAAAGTTCCCTGAGGGTTGCTGTGAGGTGCATCTTGCAATCATGATCAGAACCACAAGAGCTAATCCAGCCACAACACTGGCTCCAGTAGGGGAAGAGTAGGCTCACCACAAGCAGCAGGGGCCCAGGTGAGTGCCCGCAGGCATTCCTAGCAGATAGGTAGCATCGCTGTCAATAGGCTGAGACTGCCACAAAACAGATACCCATCAGATAACTCAGCCTTCCTCATTGCGGAGGATTAAAGTGGGGCAAGAGCTCTGAGTCTTCAGGAAGACTTAAAGCCAGAAACAGGGAAGAAGCCTTTCCCCTCTCCACTCTTCAGCACCCAACACTGGACTTTTCATGTGTCCTTCTTATTGAAAGACCTCCTGCCCCTCCCCACGTAGCTACTTTCTTACTCATCTTTCAGGTTTCAGCATAAACCTGACCTTCTCTCATAAGCCTTCCCTGATTCCCCTGGGAAGTTAGGAGCCCCCTTACTCAGTCTCATAGCCCTCTACCCCTACTCTGTGATCCTCAGTCTTCTAGTTATTACTTCCTGTGGCCCTGGTACAGGGTAGGCCTTCAGGGTTCGCTGGTTGTTTGGCTGACTGGCACTCCAGAGGGGGAATGAGGAATGAACACAGTGGACCTCCTCCAAATTGTGCAGTCCCTGAGCTGCGCTTGAGTTTGCTTAGTTCCAGGTGCATACCTTCCTCATTGGCTCTGACTGGGATTTCACCATTCAGTGATACCCACTTTTTGCCGTATCTGTGCATGAAAATTTGCCACATTTTCTCGTTTCAGAAACTTGACCTTTTCGTTTGTGCTGTTCTCTTTCCAACTTGGTTGGCAGATGTAGTTCACTGTTGCAGAAGTCTTGGGAGCAACGTCTTCAATGATAGCAAGAAAAAGAATTGTATTTCTCACGAGGAATTGTGCCCCTGACTTAGGGCCATCTGTTGCAAGGTTAGTTACACTTTATGGAGGTCTATCTATGCTGTAGGATAGGTAATCGAGCAGGTTGTAGGCTGAGTGTGCCAATACGAAAGCCCTTCTGAATGAGGTATCACCTCACACTGGTCAGAATGGCCATCATTAAAAACTCTACAACAATAAATGCTGGAGAGGGTGTGGAGAAAAGGGAACCTTCCTACATTGTTGGTGGGAATGTAAATTGGTACAACCACTATGGAGAACAGTATGGAGGTTCCTTAAAAAAACTAAAAATAGAATAAAGACGCAGACGTAGAGAATAGACTTGAGAACATGGGGAGGGGGAAGGGTAAGCTGGGACAAAGTGAGAGAGTGGCATGGACATATACGTATAGCTGATTCACTTTGTTATACAATAGAAACTAACACACCATTGTAAAACAATTATACTCCGATAAAGATGTTTAAAAAAAAAACAAAGCTAAAAATAGAACTACCACATGATCCAGCAATCCCACTCCTGGGCATGTATCTGGAGAAAACCATAATTTGAAAAGATATATGCACCCCAGTGTTCACTGGAGCACTATTTACAATATACAAGACATGGAAGCAACCTAAATGTCCATCGACAGAGGAACGGATAAAGAAGATGGGATATGTATATACAATGGAATGTTACTCGGCCATAAAAAAAGAATGAAATAATACCATTTGCAGCAACATGGGTGAACCTAGAGATTATCATACTAAGTGAAGTCAGACAGAGAAAGACAAATATCATATGATATCACTTATATGTGGAATCTACAAAGATGACACAAATAAACTTATTGACAAAACAGAAACAGACTCACAGACTTCGAAAACAAACTTACGGTTACCAAAGGGGAAAGGTTGAGGGAGGGAGAAATTAGGAGTTTCAGATTAACATATACACACTACTATATATAAAATAGAGGGAGTCAATATGGCAGTGTGGGAAGACGCGGAGTTAGCATCTCCCCACAACTAGGGCGCCTGCCGGCTGCTGGTGGGGGACTCTGATGCCCAAGGAGACGGGAGGAATGCCAAAATGAACCAGTAGGATATAGGGGGACTAAGGGGGGAGGAGAAGTGGAGGCCAGACAGGATTGGCGCCCCTGCGGGTGGGGAGATCAGGAGAGGCAGGTTGGAGGAGCCATCCAGGAGGAGCAGGAGAGGAGTAGAGGGTGATTGTCTTGCTCACTTGGGCCTGGGGAGCCTGCTGAGCTCCCAGGCCAATCCCCTGCCCTCCAAAGCACCCTCCAAACCCCCCTCCAGGTCGTGTGGGTCCTTGGGGGCATAGGAAGGAAGCCGAGGGGAGAATAGGAGAGGCAGGTGGGAGGAGCGGGAGAGGAGCAGAGGGCAATTGCCATGCCCACTCGGGAACAGGGAGGCTGCTGAGCTCCCAGGCTGACCCCCTGCCCTCCAAAGCCCCCTCCAGGCCGCGTGGGTCCTTGGGGTCATAGGAGGGAGGCCAGGGACATCAGAAGAGGCAGGCGGGAGGGGCCCTTCCAGACTGGAGGAGCAGGAGAGGAGAGGAGGGCGTTTGCCCTGCCCACTTGAGCCCAGGAAGCCTGCTGGGCTCCCAGGTGAGGTCCCCTGCCCTCTGAGACCAGGGATGGGTGGTACCCCTTCTGTTTCTTGAACCTAAGCCCCACACCCCACAGCTCCCAGGGCCTTTTCTGACTCTGTGGGTCCTGAGCATTGGCCCCACCCACCGCCCAAACCTTTCCCTTGTTTAGTCCCTGCCCTCCACAGCCAAGGCCTTGCCCACCCTTTTTTTTTCTTTTCCCTCCTCCTCTTTTTTACTATTGTGGTACTGATGTACCTTCCGGTTGTTGATTCATCTATATTTTTATTTTTATATTCTTCCTAACATATCTGTTAGTTTACTAGTCTTAATTTTATTTTTTACTTTTTTTTTCTTGCTGCCCCAGGCAGCTTGAAGGATTTTGGTTCACGAGCCCAGGGTCAGGCCAAAGCTCCTGAGGTGGGAGCTCTGAGTCCCAACCACTGGACTAACAGAGAACCTCAGACCCCAGGGAATATTCATAGGAGTGCAATCTCATGGAGTTCATCTCAGCACCAAGACCCAGCTCTACCCAATAGCCTACAAACCCCAATGTTGGAAGCCTCAGGCCAAACAACCAGTAAGACAGGAACACATTCCCACCCATCAAAAAAAAATAAAATAAATAAGCTGACAAAAAAATGTCACACATGAAGGAGCAAGGTAAACACCTACAAGACCAAATAAATGAAGAGGAAATAGGCAGCCTACCTGAAAAAGAAATCAGAGTAATGATAGTGAACATGATCCAGAATCTAAGAAATAGAATGGAGACATGCATTGAGAAATACAAGAAGTGCTTAACAAAGATCTAGAAGAAGTAAAGAACAAACAAACAGAGATGAACAAAACAATAACTGAAATGAAAAATACATGAGAAGGAATCAATAACAGAATAACTGAGGCAGAAAAACGAATAAGTGAGTTGGAAGACAAAATGGTGGAAATATCTGCCAAGGAGCAGAATAAAGAAAAAAGAATGAAAAGAATTGAAGACAGGGGGCTTCCCTGGTGGCACAGTGGTTAAGAATCCGCCAGCCAATTCAGGGGACACGAGTTCGAGCCCTAGTCTAGGAAGATCCCACATGCTGAGGAGCAACTAAGCCTGTGAACCACAACTACTGAGCCTGTGCTCTAGAGCCCATGCTCTGCAACAACAGAAGCCACCGCAAAGAGAAGCCCACACACTGCAGCGAAGAGTAGCCCCCGCTCAACGCAACTAGAGAAATCCCACGCGCAGCAATGAAGACCCAATGCAGCCAAAAATAAATAAATAAATTTATTAAATAAAAAAAGAATTGAAGGCAATCTCAGAGAACTCTGGGCCAGCACTAAACATGCCAACATTCGAATTATAGGGGTCCCAGAAGAAGAAGAGAGAAAGAAAGGGTCTGAGAAAATATTTGAAGAGACTATAGTGGAAAACTTCTCTAACATGGGAAAGGAAATAGGCACCCAAGTCCAGGAAGCACAGAGTATCCCATACAGGATAAACCCTAGGAGAAACACACCAAGACACATATTAATCAAACTAACAAAAATTAAATTCAAAGAAAAAATATTAAAAGCAGCAAGAAAAAAGCAAAAAATAACATACACAGGAATCCCCATAAGGTTATCAGCTGATTTTTCAGCAGAAACTCTGCAGGCCAGAAAGGAGTGGCAGGATATACTTAAAGTGATGAAAGAAAAACACCTACAACCAGGATTACTCTACCCAGCAAGGATCTCATTCAGATTCGATGGAGAAGTCAAAAGCTTTTCAGACAAGCAAAAGCTAGAGAATTCAGCACCAGAACAACCCGAAACAATTCAGTAAATGGTAATAGGACCATACATATCGATAATTACCTTAAATGTAAATGGATTAAATGCTCCCAACCAAAAGACACAGACTGGCTGAATGGATACAAAAACAAGACCCATATATATGCTGCCTACAGGAGACTCACTTCAGTCCTAGGGACACATACAGACTGAAAGTGAAGGGATGGAAAAATATATTCCATGCAAATGGAAATCAAAAGAAAGATGGAGTAGTAATACTCGTATCAGATAAAATAGACTTTAAAATAAAGACTGTTACAAGAGGTAAGGAGGGACACTACATAATGATCAAAGGATCAATCCAAGAACACGATATAATAATTATAAAGGTTTATGCACCCAACATAGGAGCACCTCAATACATATGGCAAATGCTAGAAACCATGAAGAGAGAAATCAGCAGTAACACAATAATAGTAGGGGACTTTAACACCCCACTTACACCAATGGACAGATCATCCAAACAGAAAATAAATAAGGAAACACAAGCTTTAAATGACACAATAGACCAGATAGATCTAATGGATATTTAGAACATTCCACCCAAAAGTGGCCGAGTACACTTTCTTCTCAAGTGCACAGAGAACATTCTCCAGGATAGATCATATCTTGGGTCACAAAGCAAGCCTTGGAAAATTTAAGAAAATTGAAATAGTATCAAACATCTTTTCTGACCACAATGCTATGAGATTGGAAATCAATTACAGGAAAAAAAAACTGTAAAAAACACAAATACATGGAGGCTAAACAGTGCACTACTAAATAACCAAGAGATCATGGAAGAAATCAAAGAAATTTTAAAATACATAGAAACAAATGACAATGAGAACATGACAAGCCACAATCTATGGGGCGCAGCAAAAACAGTTCTAAGAGGGAAGTTTATAGCAATACAGTTTCACCTCAAGAAACAAGAAAAATCTCAAATAAAACAACGTAACCCTACCTACACTTTAAACAACTAGAGAATTAAGAACAAAGAAAACCCAAAGGCAGTAGAAGTAAAGAAATCATAAAGATCAGGGCAGAAATAAATGAAATAGAAACGAAGAAAACAATAGCAAAGATCAATAAAACTAAAAGCTGGTTCTTTGGGAAGATAAACAAAATTGATAAACCCTTAGCCAGAATCATCAAGAT
>NC_041227.1:104647858-104651686 GCF_002837175.3 Physeter macrocephalus | reverse complement strand
GAAGAATTAGAAAATATAAACAGACCTATCACAAGCACTGAAATTGAAACCATAATTTAAAATCTTCCAACAAACAAAAGTCCAGGACCAGATGGCTTCACAGGAGAATTCTGTCAAACATTTAGAGAAGAGCTAACACCGATCCTTCTCAAACTCCTCCAAAATATTGCAGAGGGAGAAACACTCCCAGATTCATTCTATGAAGCCACCGTCACCCAGACACCAAAACCAGACAAAGATAATCACACACAAAAAAGAAAATTACAGACCAATATCACTGATGAACATAGATGTAAAAATCCTGAACAAAATACTAGCAAACAGAATCCAACAACACATTAAAAGGATCATACACCATGATCAAGTGGCATTTATCCCAGGGATGCAAGGATTCTTCAATATATGCAAATCAATCAGTGTGATACACTACATTAACAAATTAAGGAATAAAAACCATATGATCATCTCAATAGATGCAGAAAAAGCTTTTGACAAAATTCAACACTGGTTTATGATGAAAACTCTCCAGAATATGGGCATAGAGGGAACCTACCTCAACATAATAAAGGCCATACATGACAAACCCACAGCAAGCATCATACTCAATGGTGAAAAACTGAAAGCATTTCCACTAAGATCAGGAACAAGACAAGGGTGTCCACTCTCGCCACTCTTATTCAACATAGTTTTGGAAGTCCTCGCCACAGCAATCAGAGAAGAAAAAGCAATAAAAGGAATACAAATTGGAAAAGAAGAAGTAAAACTGTCACTGTTTGCCAATGACATGATACTGTAAACAGAAAATCCTAAAGATGTCACCAGAAAACTACTAGAACTATTCAATGAATTTAGTAAGGTTGCAGGATACAAAATTAATGCACAGAAATCTCTGGCATTCCTATACACCAACAGTGAAAAATCAGAAAGAGAAATTAAGGAAACACTTCCATTTACCATTGCAACAAAAAGAATAAAATACCTAGAAATAACCCTGCCTAAGGAGGCAAAAGACTTGTACTCAAAACTATAAAACACTATTGAAAGAAATCAAAGATGACATAAACAGATGGAGAAATATACCATGTTCTTAGATGGAAGAATCAATATTGTGAAAATGACTATACTAACCAAAGCAATCTGCAGATTCAGTGCAATCCCTATCAAACTACCAATGTCATTCTTCACAGAATTAGAACAAAAAATTTTACAATTTGTATGGAAACATAAAAGACCCCAAATAGCCAAAGCAATCCGGAGAAAGAAAAACTGAGTTGGAGGAATCAGGCTTCAAGCTATACCACAAAGCTACAGTAATGAAGACAGTATGGTAATTGCACAAAAACAGAAATATAGATCAATAGTACAAGATAGAATGCCCAGAGATAAACTCACACACATACAGGCACCTAATTTACAACAAAGGAGGCAAGAACATACAATGGAGAAAAGACAGCCTCTTCAACAAGTGGTGCTGGGAAAATTGGACAGCTACATGTAAAAGAATGAAATTAGAACACTATCTAACACCATACACAAAAATAAACTCCAAATGGATTAAAGACTTAAATAAGACCAGACCCTACAGCACTCTTAGAGGAAAACATAGGAAAAATACTCTTTGACATAAGCCACAGCAAGATCTTTTTTGACCCACCTCCTAGAGTAACAGAAATAAAAACAAAAATAAACAAATGGGATTTAATTAAACTTAAACGTTTTTGCACAGCAAAGGAAACTATAAACAAGACAAAAAGACAACCCTCAGAATTGGAGAAAATATTTGCAAATGAAACAACAGACAAAGGATTGATCTCTAAAATATACAAACAGCTCATGGAGCTCAATATCAAAAAAACAAACAATCCAGTTAAAAACTGGGTGAAAGACCTAAATAGACATTTCACAAGGAAGACATACAAATGGCCAAGAGGCACATGAAAAGATGCTCAACATCACTAATCATTAGAGAAATGCAAATCAAAACTCCAGTGAGGGGGCTTCCCTGGTGGCACAGTGGTTAAGAATCCGCCTGCCAATGCAGGGGGCACAGGTTCATGCCCTGGTCCGGGAAGATCCCACATGCTGTGGAGCAGCTAAGCCCGCGAGCCACAACTACTGCAGCCCACGTGCCTAGAGCCCATGCTCCACAAGAGAAGCCACCACAGTGAGAAGCCCGTGCACCACAACGAAGAGTAGCCTGCACTCACTGCAACTAGAGAAAGCCCGTGCACAGCAACAAAGAGCCAACACAGCCAAAAATAAATAAATAAATAAATTTATTTAAAAAAAAAAACTCCATTGAGGTATCACCTCACACCAGTCAGAATGGCCATTGTCAAAAAATCTAGAAACAATAAACACCCACTATAGAAAACAGTGTGGAGGCTCCTTAAAAAACTAAAAATAGAACTACCATATGACACAGCAATCCCAGTACTGGGTATATACCCTGAGAAAACCATAATTCAAAAAGAGTCATGTACCAAAATGTTCATTGCAGCTCTATTTACAATAGCCAGGACATGGAACCAATGTAAATGTCCATCAACAGATGAATGGATAAAGAAGATGTGGCACATATAAACAATGGAATATTACTCAGCCATAAAAAGAAACAAAATTGAGTTATTTGTAGTGAGGTAGATGGACCTGTCAATCTGTCATACAGATTGAAGTAAGTCATAAACTCTTTGACGAAGCACCAGCAAGTTCGGAGAACAAAGGAAAAGAATGCTCTTTTATAAAGAAAAAGGAGGTGTTGGGAGGGGCTGTTGTAAATAAAGAGCCCATTGGAGGAAACTGGGAGTTCCAAGTGTAGTGGCTTTTCATTGGCTGAGTGGTGACAGCCTCTCATTGGCTTGGCTGTTGCTGGGCAAGGAGAAATTCTTCCTTCTCCTGCTGTGTAGTAAAGTAGTAATCTTCTTCCTGTTGGAGATGCAAAGGTATATCTCTTCCTATTGGGTCTGCAATTGACTACAAGTGGTAGTGCATAAGAGCTCCCCCTTCTGGCCTCCTGACTCCATTTTATTTAATTAATTAGTTTATTTTGGCCACACCGCACAGCATGCGTGATCTTAGTTCCCCGACCAGGATTCGAACCTGTGCCCCCTGAAGTGGAAACGTGGAGTCTTAACAAGTGGACCACCAGAGGAGTCTCATCCTGACTCCATTTTAAATGAGGTTTCTGTTTATCAATTTTCACACCTGTAACCCAGGTCATGGTAAATTCTGTGGTTAAGGGGTGCCCTTTTTCACTGGGCACCCTGTGTAACTTTACTGCTGCAAAATCAGCAATAATCCCAGAAGCCTTATCGAATTTGCTGTCTCAGTTTCTCCTCATGGGCTTTACAGATGCTAATAAAAACTCTAGGTTAATGAACAAGAGAATGTGGAAAGGTGGGGTGGGGGAATCAAGGGATGCATCCCAGCAGGATGGAAATCCTTAGAAATGAGATAAATAAAACTGGACATTGATGAGATTGAAACAAAAGTCTTAATACAGCACGCTTGAAGGTTGGGTGGGCAAAAGAGACCCCCTGGTGGGCCCCAAACAAGTCCACTCTATTTACTTCAGTTTGAAGAAATTTTTGTAAATTTCAAAAGCTGGCAGGGCTTCCCTGGTGGCGCAGTGGTTGAGAATCCGCCTGCCGATGCAGGGGACATGGGTTCGCGCCCCGGTCCGGGAGGATCCCACGTGCCGCGGAGCGGCTGGGCCCATGAGCCATGGCCCCTGAGCCTGTGCGTCCGGAGCCTGTGCTCCGCAACGGGAGAGGCCGCAGCAGTGAGAGGCCCGTGTACCGCAAAAAAAAAAAAAAAAAAAAAAAAAAA
>NC_041227.1:104629865-104645250 GCF_002837175.3 Physeter macrocephalus | reverse complement strand
CGATGCAGGGGACATGGGTTCGCGCCCCGGTCCGGGAGGATCCCACGTGCCGCGGAGCGGCTGGGCCCATGAGCCATGGCCCCTGAGCCTGTGCGTCCGGAGCCTGTGCTCCGCAACGGGAGAGGCCGCAGCAGTGAGAGGCCCGTGTACCGCAAAAAAAAAAAAAACAAAAAAAAACTGGCAGACAAAGATTACAATGAGAAACCTGACCTGGAGTAGGTTGGGGCAATAGCTAGGCTGTAAACCAAGATGAAGACTGTTAAAGTAACCAGATTAGGGCCAAGATGGAGTCACTCACGCTAAACCACATGTCATCAAGCCAAAACTTCACTAAGTTTTTATGCTGGGCTCTCCTGGAAAAGGAGGACGTAAGACAACCCGTCAGCTCTCTCCTGCTCAGCACAAATTACCTGGCCCAGCTCTTCTAAGACTTCCCTTTGCTCCATGGAAGGAAAGAAACCCTGCCTTAACAAATCAGCAAATGCCCAGTATAACTTCCTTGTTCCTGCTCCCTTCTGCCTATAAAATTTCTTGCCTTGTATAGTTCTTTGAGGCTCCTATCTATGTATTGCTAGATTGCTGCTCCCCAATTTATGAATCTCTGAATAAAGCCAACAAGGTCTTTAAATTTTACTCGGTTGAATTTTGTTCTCTAACACACCTGACAAAGGGCCAGGGTCCCCAGGCTCATCCCCTTGCTGGGGACCGAACACGTTGTATACTTGAGTGGGTGAAATGATCAGGGAGTGAAGGAGAAAGGTCTCTGGGACTCCTTGACATGGAATACCCGAGCACTGTGGTACCAAAATGCATCAGTGAAGCCTGAGGTGGGCCTCAGTTAGATAGAGAGAATATAGTGATAAACTGATAGAATTTAGATGGAGGTTTGGATGAAAATCGTAAGGTTGAAACTGTCTCCTTCATATGAATGGTGGGAATGTGGGATGGATATCATGTCTGGTTTGGGAACACCTCCCCAGCCTACAGTTAGAAATGTAAAGATCGGGCTTCCCTGGTGGCGCAGTGGTTGAGAGTCCGCCTGCCGATGCAGGGGACACGGGTTCGTGCCCCGGTCCGGGAAGATCGCACGTGCCGCGGAGCGGCTGGGCCCGTGAGCCACAGCCGTTGAGCCTGTGCATCCGGAGCCTGTGCGTCCGGAGCCTGCGCTCCGCAACGGGAGAGGCCACAACAGTGAGAGGCCTGCATACCGAAAAACAAAAAACAAAAAACAAAAAAAAAAAAAAAAAAAGAAATGTAAAGATCGATGGGTTTAAGGTGAAGTTTAGATGAAAATTCGTATATGTGAAGTGGTTGCATCTCTTTTTTCTGAATGATTATGGGTCTGGACATTGTGCCTGACTAGGGAACTGTTTTTGAAAACAGAAAGTGTATAAGTCTACCCTTCAGGCAGTATTAATTGGATGTGCTAAATTGGAACCAATAGGACTGCCTGAGTGCTGACATGGACAAATTCTCTGTGCAGTAGCTGTGTGTGGAGCAGAGACTAGGGTTCATTGCAAAAGCCTGTGAGCACCTCCCAGCGTTGAGTACTAGGTCTTTAGCAAATTGCCACCTGAGGGGCAATTACTAGCTTGCTGTCAGCCATTAATTAAAACTGCCCCTGTGACTGAAGGATAGAAAATAATTTTGAGACCAGAAATGTCTATGATGTCTTGAATGACATCAGAAAAACACTCTATCAGGGAGGGCAATGCCCAGAAGAGTTCCATAATGAAATGGAAATGAAAAAAAAAAGAGAAACTATACTTCAATTAAAAAATAAAATGGAAAAATGGTTTATACAGAATCATGCTACCTGTGGAATGCAAGGATCATGTACTCACGAGCAGGGAGCCTCTTTTCCCCTAGGACGGACTTTGTATGAGGAGCCGCCAGATTCTGTCATCACTTGGCCAGTGCCCTGTAAACAGCTCTCAACTGACCAACAAAGAGCTGCCTGGTTTATGGATGGCAGTTGTAAGGCAAACGGATAACATCCTGTTTGGAAGGCCACCTCTCTGATCAAAGAAAGTAAAAACAAATCAGCGAGGTGGGCTGAATTGCGTGCTGTTTTCCTAGCAGTGGTGGGAGAATTGAACAATGATAAAAGCCCCTGTGTTTCGAGTTTTATCTACTTAGGGGCAAAGACCTATGCCTATGTAATGAAACCTCCACAAAACCCCTAAACAACAGGATCCTGAGAGCTTCCAGATTGGTGAATACATCAAGGTGCTGGGAGGGTGATGCACCCAGAGAGTGCATGGAAGCTCTGTGTCCCTCACCCCATACTGTGCGCTATGCATCTCTTGCATCTGGCTGTTCCTGAATTGTATCCTTTATAATAAACCGGTATTAGGGACTTCCCTGGTGGTCCAGTGGTTAAGAATCCACCTTCCAATGCAGGGGATGTGGGTTGGGTTTGATCCCTGGTTGGGGAACTAAGATCCCACATGCTGCAGGGCAACTGAGCCCGTGCACCACAACTACTGAGCCCGCTCACTCTGGAGCCCATGCGCCACAACTAGAGAAGCCGGCGCACCGCAACGGAGAGCCCATGCACCAAAATGAAGGATCCCGCCTGCCACAATGAAGACCCTACGTGCCGCAACTAAGACCCAACGCAGCCAAATAAATAAATAAATAATGATAAACCAGTAATGGTAAGTAAAACAACAACAAACGTTCCAGTTATTTATGTAATTTTTTTTTTTTTTTTTTGTGGTATGCGGGCCTCCCTCTGCTGTGGCCTCTCCCGTTGTGGGGCACAGGCTCCGGACGCACAGGCTCAGCGGCCATGGCTCACGGGCCCAGCCGCTCCGCGGCATGTGGGATCCTCCCAGACCGGGGCGCGAACCCGGTTCCCCTGCATCGGCAGGCGGACGCACGACCACTGTGCCACCAGGGAAGCCCCTTATTTATGTAATTTTTGAAATTATGTAATTTATTGACTCGCAATTCCATGAAATTGATATATAATGGTTTATGTCATTCATCTATTGTTGGCTTCTTTTTTTTTTTTTTTTTTGGTACGCGGGCCTCTCCCTGTTGTGGCCTCTCCCGTTGCGGAGCACAGGCTCCGGATGCATAGGCTCAGCGGCCATGGCTCACGGGCCCAGCCGCTCCGCGGCATGTGGGATCTTCCCGGGCCGGGGCACGAACCCGTGTCCCCTGCATCGGCAGGCGGACTCTCAACCACTGCGCCACCAGGGAAGCCCGGCTTCTCTTTATATTTATTGCCACAAGCATTCTGTATCTACAGCTAGATAATATTTTGAAATTATTAATCTTTGCGGCTTTCTTCTCTATTCTACTGAGTACGTGATCCTTCACCTAATCATCCAGAGACATCTTAAATGCCTTGGGAAGAATTGGAGTTGTTAAAGCAGGAATGCAAACAGAAAGGAACAGTTAAATTTTGACTTTCCAACCTAAGCTCCTGAAGCCTGCTTAAGAAACGTTGGGAAACTATAGCTTTTGATTTTGCAATAGAAAAAAAAAAAGGACATTTGAAGATCAAAAAGATCCTGCAAGAAAAGGGCAGAGAATGTGTGCCTGAACAACACATGGTATCAAAGATAAACAAAGCTGAACACTAGCTAACGTGGTGAGACTAGACTTTATTCAGTAATACTATTGCAACAGGAAAGAGAGTCCAGCCTAAACTCAACTCAACTTCAATTTGTACAGGGGTCTGAGATAGAATTATAAATTTGAGGTCAATGGTATATAAATGGTGTGTTGATTGCCTTCCCAATATCATTTCTCTTCCTTTTTTTTCCCAGTTGAGATATAATTGACATATGACATTGTGTAAGTTTAAGGTATACAGTGTGTTGGTTTGACACATTTCTGTGTTGCAATATGATTACTACAATAGTGTTTGCTAACACCTCTATCACGTCACCTAATTATCATCTCTTTTTTGTGATGAGAACAATTAAAATCTAGTCTCTTAGTAATTTTGAAGTTTATAAAAGAGTATTGTTGACTATAAGCACTATGCTATGCATTAGATCTCCAGAACATTTTTATTTACTAGTAGCAAGTTTGCACCCTTAAACATCTCCCAGTTCCCCCACCCACCCAACCCCACGCCCCCAGCCCCTGGTAACCACCATTCTATTCTCTGTTTTTAGTTCAGCTTTTTAGATTCCACATACAAGTGATATCATATAGTATTTGTCTTTCTCTGTCTGACTTACCACTTAGCATTATGCCCTCAAGTTCCATCCATGTTGTTGGATGCAAATGGCTGAATTTCCTTCTTTCTCATGGCTGAATAGTATTTCATTGTATATATATAAATTTCCTCCATTCTATCAGAGTCTTAAATTTGTTCAGGATACCATGTGCCCAGTTAAATATACCTTCCCTGACTTCCTGGCTGCTGGAAATTGCCATCTCTGACCAAAGAGGTAAACAGAAGTAGCCAGCTAAGAGTTCCAGGAAACTTTATACAAAGTGATAGATTAGGCTTTCATAAACTTTTGTCATTCCCCCATCTACCTGCCTGGAATATGAACTTGAAGCTGGGGGCAGAGCATCTATCTTGTTATTTAAGGCAAAAAGAGCATGACAATGAAAGCTACATGTGAGGACGGTGGAGAGGAACAGTCAAGGGTCCCTAGGACACTGATGACATGGCAGAGCCCAGATCATGTATTTTTTTTTAACATCTTTATTGGAGTATAATTGCTTTCCACAGGTGTGTTAGTTTTTGCTGTATAACAAAGTGAATCAGCTATACATATACATGTATAGCTATACATATACATATATAGATATATAGTATTTTTAATCTTACTAGAAAAACAAGCCCCGTTTGGTTAAGCTAGTATAGTCACTTTTTTAGCTGCACAGTCGTCCCTCAGTATCCATGGGGGATTAGTTCTGTTGCAGGAAAGGGGATCCCTCCCAGGGCTCTGGTCTAACACTCAGAAATGAATTGTCCAAGGAGACACGTGCTGGCAAAGCAAGAGACTTTATTGGGAAGGGGTGCCCGGGCGGACAGCATCAGGGTAAGCGAACCCATGAGAACTGCTCTGCCACATGGCTCACAGTCTCAGGTTTTAGGGTAATGGGGTTAGTTTCCAGGTTGTCTCTGGTCAATCATTCCGACTCAGGGTCCTTCCTGGTGGCCCGTGCATTGCTCAGCCAAGATGGATTCCAGCAAGAAGGATTCTGAGAGGTTGGTAGGACATACGGACTGGAGTCTCCTCTCTCCTTTTGACCTTTACCAAATTCTTCCATTTGGTGGTAGCTTATTAGTTCCACGTTCCTTACCAGGACCTCCTGTTGTAAGATAACTCATGCAAGCCTTTACGATCATGTCTGGCCAGGGTGGGTGGTTTCGGTCAGTGGTTCCCCTAACAGTTCCAGAACCCTCCCCCAAAGGATGCCAAAATCTAAGGAAGGTCAAGTCCCTTATACAGAATGGCATAGTTGGCCCTCTGTATCCGTGGCTTCCACATCCATGGGTACAGAAGGCCAACTGTATGTAGGCAAATGCAGTCCTGATACTGATGGCAACTGAACCCAAGGGCCTTCATGCAATCGCACAGGGATAGAATCTAGACAGTGAGGGGAGACGAGGGCCTAGGAAGAATCCTGTGAGAAGTTGTAACACTTAACGACCAGGTACTGGAGGCTGACTTGCAAAGGAGAGTGTTTGAGAAAGACTGCTTGGAAGTATCGGCAAGACCTAGCGGGGGAGAGATTACAAGAGCGAGCTCTGGCACCAGAATTCAATCCTGGCTCAGGTTACTACTAGCCAGATGACCTACAGTAATTGACTTAAGTGTTCTGTGCCTCAACTTCCTCATTTGTAAAACGAGGATAATAATAGGGTTTTTGTGATGATGAAATGTGATGGGCATACAGTAAGCCCTCAAGCAGCACTAGCTGCTGTTATTGTTAATCATTCCACAGAAAGAGGAAGTTTGTTTGTTTTTTTTTTTTTTTTGTAAAGGCTTATCTCTTGGGAAGCCTGGCAAATGGTATTATCCCCCATGGGATTATCAGACATTAGTCATCAGACAGGTGTAATGAAATTTCTCTCTATGGTGTCACAAAATTCCTTTTTCAAGTCTGCCTGGTTGGCCCTGTAGTTGTACACTGGCAAAAAGTCTTCCATTCGAAAAAGCATTTAGAAGCATTTGTTGAACCCCTTTCATGTGCGAGGACTGTGTTGGGTGATGGTGGGATACAAAGGTGAATGTAATTGTGTGTGTGTGTGTGTGTGTGTGTGTGTGTATGCATGGGGGAGGGGGCGGCAACAGCAACTGCTACTCTCTTGTTTTTGCTAGACTTGAACCAGATCAGATGTGAACCTGAGGAAGCACCTTGTGAAGTCCAAGGATGAAGCTAACTTGGCAGAAGGCAGAGCCAAGAGACAGAGAGATATAGAGAGTCCCAGTGCAATGGCATGTTTGAACCCTGGCTCGAACGACGCCTTGTGAAAATTAATAAAGGGAAACCCTACTAAAATAGTCAGGAGGCCAGAAAAGGGAGATCTCATGCACATACAATTCAGATCCCAACAGGAAGAGGCGTACCTTGCGTCTCCAGCAGGAAGTGACAATACTTTATCACCTCCAGAAGGAAGAAAAAAGATTCTCTGCTTGGCAACAGCTCAGCCAATGAGAGACTGTCACGACTCAGCCAATGAAAAGCCACTATACTGGGAAACTTCCAGTTTTCCTCTAGTGGACATTTTGTTTGTAATAGCCCCTCCCAACTTCCCCTTCTCCTGTATAAAAGAGTTTCCTCTCCTTTGCTTTACCGGGACTTGCATGTGGTTTTCCGTAATTGCATGTCCCAAATTGCAATTTTTTGCTGTTCCCAAATAAAACCATTTTGCTGATAAAATAACCGGCTGTTTATTGTTTCAGGTTAACAAGCTGAAGAGAGTCATATTTTCTAACTTTTCATGAATGGGATCCAATAAATTGCTTAAGCCATTTTGAATTAGATTTTCCTTCACTTGGAATGGAAACAGCCCTAAATGATGCCGGTGATAACATTTGCCTCCTGCCTTAAAATTTACTAATGACTTTGTTCCCAGTTGTTAATGCCCTAATCAAATGAACTGTTGAAGTTGCATAGTTAGCCAGTTTCAGAAACTGGAGTAAATTCTAAGTATCTTTTTTTTTTAATTACATTATGGAAAATTACAAACAAATACAAAAGTAGAGACAATGGTATAATGAACCACTATGCTTCTCTCACTCTTTTCAACAGTTAATCAACTCATGAACAAACTTATTTCACCTAGTCTACCCTCCATCCCCTGAAATGGACTATTATAAAGCATATCCCATGCTTCATGTCATCTGATTAGTGTGCCCGGATCATAGGACTGCATCGTATCTGTCAAGGAGCAGGGAGAGGGGAGATCTAGCCTACTTTAGACCCCAAGACTCCTCCAGCAGAGGATTCCCTTTGATGGTGGTAAGTCAAAAAAAGCTGACTTTCCATTTTAAGTGGTAATAACACAAAATAATACTTTTGTAATAATACAAAGGAGAGAGAGGGCAATCAGGAAAAGCTTTTGTATAGGAAGAAGGATTAAACTGAGCTCTATGAGGTGGGTTGAATGTAGGTACCTAAAGAGACAAGAGAATAGGATTTATTTTTTATTTCTAATATTTATTTATTTATTTATTATTTCTAATATTTCTAATATAATAAAAGTATAATAATAAGAAAACTTGGAAGATAAAGAAATGTAGGAAAAATAGTCATTAAAATAGTCATTAAAATTCTTATTAACCAAAAGCCATTGGGGTTTGGATTTTAATGTTTGATTTTTTTGTTTTGTTTTCTTTCTATATATAGGTTAATTGTAACGGTACTGCAGGTTATTGGAAGATAAAGAAATGTAGGAAAAATAGTCATTAAAATAGTCATTAAAATTCTTATTAACCAAAAGCCATTGGGGTTTGGATTTTAATGTTTGATTTTTTTGTTTTGTTTTCTTTCTATATATAGGTTAATTGTAACTGTACTGCAAGTTTATATCCCTATATTTTTATTTAACAGGGTAAGCAGTTTTCTAAGTTACCGTGGACTCTTTGTAAACATAATTTTTTTTTTCTGGCTGTGCCACGTGGCTTGCGGTATCTTAGTTCCCTGACCAGGGATCAAACCTGGACCCCAGCAGTGAAAGCACTGAGTCCTAACCACCGGACTGCCAGGGAAGTCCCTGTAAACATAATTTTTAATAGATGCGTATTTCATTAAGGATGTATAGCATGATTTATTCGATCAATCTCCCATATTTTGGCATTCTGATCCCTTTTATGGTGTCTGATTATATATAACTATGTAATGAGTATTTTTTTTTGTTTAAAACTTTTTCTGAATTTTGAGTTAATTAAATTGTAGCAAAATTACTGGTAAAAGAGTATGAATATTATAGAATGGGGCATTTCTAATACTGATTTTACACCATCTTATATTGTTATCTCAAAAGGTGATTCAAAATTTTTTTTTTTTTTTTGCGGTACGTGGGCCCCTCACACTGTTGGCCTCTCCCGTTGCGGAGCACAGGCTCCGGACGCGCAGGCTCAGCGGCCGTGGCTCACGGGCCCAGCCCCTCTGCGGCATGTGGGATCTTCCCGGACCGGGGCACGAACCCGTGTCCCCTGCATCGGCAGGCGGACTCTCAACCACTGAGCCACCAGGGAAGCCCCAAAATTCTTAAGGTAAAATTGAAAGAAACATTAATTTTAAGAACATAAGACCTCGAGTGTATGTCATAGAAATATAATTTTGGGTTTGCTTTTTTTTTTTCTGGCCGCGCTGAATGGTTTGTGTGGGGGATTTTAGTTGCCCAACCACCAGGGAATTCCCCTACAAATATAATTTTTAAGTGGGCACACAGCCATCCAGAAAAAAAGACTACATTTCCCAGCCTCCCTTGTAGCTTAGTGTGATCATGTGATTAAGTTCTGGTCAGTGAGATGTAAACAGAAGTGTTCTCTTGGCAGTGGACGGAAACCTTCCCCAATGGATGCTTTTTGCCTTTTTTTTTTCCCCTCTTCTTTTTTTACTTTAATGGCTGGTAACATGGATGCCATCATTTGGGATAAAGAGCATAAGGACAGAAGCCTAGTCACGGTGGGAGACAAGCTGGAAGAGGCCAGGGTCACTGAGAACTTTGAGGAATGCACCCACCATTCCACTCCCTCGACTTCCCTCCCCTTTGCATGGGAGAGAGAAAGTTCCATCTTAAGCCACTGGTGGTTTGGGTTTTCTACCACATACAGCCAAACCTTATTCTAACTAAATACATGTGGCTTTAGAAACTGGGAATAGCATTGTTACACTCTTTTTCATCAGCCCAGAGAAGGAAAGAGTTACTGCCTGGCAAAAAGCATTTCAAATGTACTTCGAGAACACGTCACTAGGTTTGGCTTAAGTATTGCTGACTGCAACAAAAAAAGAAAACTTTAGTGTCAACAGCAGGAAATCCCAAGTAAAACTATAGGATTCATGATGTCCAACTTCCAATTTAGTTACCTCAAGTGTAAAAGAAAAAAAAAAGAGAGTAGGGGTAGGGTAAATATATCCCAGTTTATCTTGTTTCCAGAGATTACCATCCCTACTCCAAGAACTATTAAAAAGTCCTCTTGAGAAAACTGAAACCAAAAATAAAGTGGCATTGGCATCTCTCTGGGAACACATTTAACTCTGCTCCAGGAGGAATAACCTGTTTTAATTTGCTAAAGCCCAAGTCTAGCTCTGTTTTCCTCTGAGCTGGGAAAAAGAAACTACTAAGAAAATACTTGAAAACAAAAATGTCAACCTAAAAAAGAGAAACAAAATGCCAGGTCAAAAGAAAGTCATGTTAGAATGTATTTTGGTGAAAGCACAGATAACTTTGGGGCTCAGATATGTTGGGAATGGGGAATCAGGGATTTTTGTTGTTGTTTGTCAAAAAAAAAGTGCTCATTTCTGGGGGCAGCGAAGGGAGTAAAATGTTTTGCTGGGATGTTTCGAAGCAATCCTGGCCCTTGCTTTTTCCTGCCATTAGGAATTTGTCGGCAGTCAAAATCAGGGTCAGATTCAAAAGCAAAAGCAGCCTGTAGGTGACCCTCTTCAGAATGAAATAGCATCGCCAATGACGTAGCTTAATTTGATGTCTTCTGGTGTAAAGAACTCTCTCGACCAGATCTCCCTGCTCACTGTCCTCTCTGCCAAACCACGTGTGATAGGGCTGACCGGTTCGTGTAAGATGCCTTCTTTCCCTCTAACTCATCCTGGATTGAAGCTTTGGGTGCTTGCAAACAAGCTATAGAGGGGCCATCCAGTCTGTGATTACACATGGCAAGATGTCAACCTGAGCCAGTCTGCACGCCTCTGAACTACTCCAATCAGTGTTCACCCGGGGAAAGCAAAGTTGAGTTTTGTCTTAGGCAAAGCCTAACAGAGGTAGCAAATCTGTTTCCAAAATAAATCATATAGTGCATCTCAAAGCCAATGGGATTAAAAAGAAACCTGCAAACATCCTCAGCCATTCTCTTATTGTGATAAATAATTAACCTTCAGCAAGTCAAATTTACGTATGGACTTTAGGAGGTTTCTGATGTCATAAGTCTTTTTAAAAATAGACATTTCACCTCTAGGGGAAAGGAGAGGGTTGTAGAACTTGGCGATGAAATCTATACTCTCTTGGAGAAAAAGAAAAAAAAGACTGGGGCGTATAACTTTAATCGTTGATGGGTTTTAGCATTACATTCCAGTGTGTTCCACCAGCGACACAGCTCATTATTACCTTGGGCTTTTCCCTCAAAAGCCACCTGCCTGCTGCCCCAGCGCCTGGAAGGTTGCCCTTGTTCCTTGCTCACTTTCCCTTTAAGACTCTTTAGTGTTTCAGCTGGTAAAGGTCCAAGTGCCCTCTGGCATAATTGGCATGACGTGCAAATTTTCCATTTCGGAAGCGAAAGAGCCTGTTCTCCAGGGAGGGCTCTTCCAGGTAATTGCTGTCTGAGAGGTTCCTTCCACTACCTTTGGCAGCCTTCACCAGAGACAAATCCCTTTTGCTGTTAGGACAAGCTAGAAACCCAGAGATGGAAAAACAGGGGCTCAGGACAGACATGCCAAGACCTTTGAAACCCGTGACCTTTCCAAACAGAGGAAATGGGGGAAAGGCCAGCGCAGGCCGAGGCAGATGAACCCCGCCTCCCCACTCCCGGCAAGACAGCACAACAGCTCTGCCCCAACATTTCCATTGCCTTCCTTTCTCAAAAGAGCTTCCTTTTTCGAAGGAGGGTTGATAGAGGGAGCTACTGTGTTAATCAGGATTCCAAGCGGGGCGAGAACAACACTTACTTGGAATAAAGCCTTTAACAACTTGGGCGGGAGGGAGGCACCCAAAGGATGTGCTGGATGAGGAAAACTGGTTTGCTAACCCGAGGGGGGCTCCAAGAGGAATCTGGGTGAGAAGGGGAGAGTGAGAAGGAGAGACTTGGAAAAGAGGGAAGTCCTCCCTCAGCCCCCACCTGCCACCCCAAGCAGAGGATGTGTGGGGGAGGGGGGAGGGAGGCTGGAGGGAGCGGTGACAGAAGAGCGGGTGGCAGGCTGGAAAGAAGCATGGAAGAATAAAAATGGAATTGTTGTCTTCTGTGGGTTGTACGCTGGAGATCCCCTTCCTCAGCTCTGCCTTGAAATCTTCGGTAACGTTTCTGTTGTTCCCTGTTGTGGTGAGTGCATCCTTTTGGTTTCTTTGTCGTTGTTCGTTTGTCTCTTTTGTTTTGCTTTTTGTGGGGCTTTTTTGGCCCTGCTGCACGGCATGTGGGATCTTGGTTCCCCGACCAGGGCTCGAACCCGCACCCCCTGCGTTGGCAGCGCTGAGTCTTAACCACTGGACGGCCAGGGAAGTCCCGAGTGCATCCTTTTGGGGGACACTGGGGAGCTGCTCAGTTCTGTGGTCTGTTGACACTGGGTGAAAAGAGGGAGCGTCTGGACACAGGAGATAGGAAAGCCCCGGCTGGGTTATGGCACTTTTGTTCCTCTGTGTGTGCACATCACAATCCTGGAAAACAGCAGAAAGGAAATGACATCCAGAGTTGTTTTGGGGTGGAGAAGGGAGGCTCGAAGCCCCCAAGGTGAGGGGAGATGTGAACTTGGAACTGCCTGACTCCAAAGCTCATGCCTTAATTATCTGTACAGTCACATCTTCCCCCACCCCCCTTTCCCAGCCCCTGCACGGAGCTTTGGGACTGTGGGAATTCATGTCTACGAGCTTCTGGGCCCTATTTCTGGTAGGAGGAGCATAGCATGGGGCATAAATGTGTGGGTTTTGGAGCCAGACTCTCTGGGTTTGAATCCTAGCTCGGCAGTTTACTAGTAGTGTGACCTTGGGCAAGTTATTCCGATTCTCTGCACCTTTCTTATCTGCAAAGGCAAGGCAATAACCATGCCTTCTTTACAGAGTTGTTAGGGGAAGTAATTGACATATGTACAGAAGAATTTTAGCACAATGCACTAAATGCTAGTTGTTATCATTATTTCTAACAGCAACACAGGATCATGCCACGAACAGCCCTGCAGTTCAGTGATGATTATGGTACCCTTATATCCATCTTTCTGATCCACAGAAAGAGTTCAGGTTCTGAGGCCAAACAGACTGGGTTCCAATCTCAGCTCTGCCCCTTCTGGCTGAATCACTCTGGGCAAATTACTTAACCTCCCTGTGAAAGGGGTAAAAAAACACCTCACCCGAGGTGCAGGCTTGTTGGGCTGGTAAACTAACACGAAAAGTAGCTGACCAAGGCCTGTCCATCTGTTTTGATCATGACACTGTCTAGGAGCTCCCCTGCCCTACTATGCTTTACTACACATATATTCTAAATAGCTCTGGGGGCTCCTAGGACATCAGGCTTTTCCCACGTTTGGTTAAGTTTGACTGGAGTCAAACTCATTGAGAACTGTTCCCTCTGTTTTGTCTGGAAACCCAGTTGGCCTCATATTAGCATCTTGCTGGGCAGGTTGGCTGAAGTAGGACAAAGACTATTTTGAGATTGCTGGGAAAACTAAACTGGCTAAGATGGGATAAACTAAGTCAAACACATTTATTATGAGCCAGAGCCTTTTCCTCTAGCTTTGGGCAGTTCTCCATGTTAGCTCCTTCCTCTTCCCCTCCCAGGGACCTCCCTAAAGGCTTTTGTCACTGATTGCCACAATCTGTAATGTTTATTCCTCCCAGGATACCAAGCCCCATTATAGTCCCTCTAGAAGGCTTGATTTCCCTTTGTGTGTTGCCCGGGGACCAAGACATTTTGTTTGGCTGTTGAAAGAGTAACCCCAGAAAGTTGAAGGACTTGGGAGCATATATATCCCTATATATGTGGGTAGAGATGCATTGAAATTGCCCTAGAAGAATACATCTGAAGGCTAATGCAGCTATCTCTAAATGTGAGATAACATGTTTTGTTTTGTTTTTTTAATCTGTACTTTCTAATCTTTTCTACAACGAAAAGTGTGGCTTTTGCAACAGGGGAAAAATAATTGTTAAAGATAACAGTGATATTTTTAGCTAGAAAATCCATCCAACAGATGTTTATCAAGGCTGTATTGTGGCCAGCACTGGGCGTGGCACTGGATGAACAAAAGGGATAAGACTCCTGCACTCAGACCAACTGTAATAAATTGAGGGAAACCTTCAGTAAACTAATAAATATGTCATGACAAAATGAGACGCATGCTTTGAAAGAAATGACCTGGGTGCTCTGGTTGAGAGAGATGGAATCTGCTTGAGAAAGCAGTTCACTAGGCTCTTATTTTTAGGAGGAAAAGGAGGCTGCAATGCACAGAGTGGGCAGAGGACAGTTCCAGACACCAGAAGTGCCTGCAGGATGGTCCTGAGACAAGAGCAAGCTTGACACATGGGAAGGAGTGTTTGGAGAGTGGAGGTGAGATTTGGAGCAGAGGGGCCAGTTCATGCAGAGCCCCTAGGCCTTGATAAAGAGTTTTTTGGTCTTTATTCTAAATGCAAGAGGAAGACTGTTAGGAGGCTCTTGAAAGAAAGGAGGCTGGGGTGGTGCCCAAGGAGATGGAAAGAGGTGCGTGGATTTAGGGCATTTTGAAGACAAAACATGCTGTTGGACTGGAGGTGGGGAATGAGAGAGGGCAGTGCCACAGATGGCTTCCCATTTCCTGGCTTGGAATTATCCATCAAAGTGAGACAGACTGTGGGAGGAGCAGGTTTGGACTTAAACTTCAGATGACTGGGTTTATTAAAAGGGCAGCATTCAGAGGTGGCTCAGACCTCTGATGTGATAAAGTTCAATGCAAACAAGAGAAACAATTCACCCAGTTTCTTTGGCACAAGTTAACAGCTTTAAAAAGGTTTAGGGGCTTCCCTGGTGGCACAGTGGTTGAGAGTCCGCCTGCCAATGCAAGGGACACAGGTTCGTGCCCCGGTCCGGGAAGATCCCACCTGCCGCGGAGCGGCTGGGCCCGTGAGCCATGGCCGCTGAGCCTGCGCATCCAGAGCCTGTGCTCCGCAACAGGAGAGGCCACAACAGTGAGAGGCCCGCGTACTGCAAAAAAAAAAAAGGTTTAATTCCTTATTTATAGAACTGTTAAGGACTTAAAAGAGTCATGTATATGTTTGAGTTGTACTTGATTTCATTTTATGGCTGACAATACGTGCTAGAGGGGCAGTTGGTGGTTTGAGGTTTCACAAAGATAACAGGTATAACCCTTGTGAAATAAAAGTCTTATTTTTATGGCAAGACAAGAAAAATTTAAACAAAAATCTCTGCCCTTTGGCCTCCTCTCTCCCCCACTGTGCATTGTATATCTGCATTGTACATTGACCAGACCTCCCCCATCGGTAGAAATACCTGCTCAGCCATAAAGAGCAACATTCTCCCAGCATCAACAAGACAACTCCTTAAAAGATAGCATTCCTTCTTGATCTTGTAAGGGGTCACATGACCCACCACGATGAAGCTTATATCTGGATTATGTAAACTGTCAATAATACGTCATTTGAGGTACAGTCCTGTCTCAAAAAACTTATGTAACTGTGCCTTGACTTCTAAGGGGGTGGAACAGTTCTCAGAGCTTTCTGAGATGCTCTTCCCAGGTTATAATCCTCAAATTTGGCTTGAATAAAATTTTCCATTTTTTTCTTAGATTGAATGATTAACTTTTTGTTGACACCCTCATGAAAATCAAAGGTCTACTATAGATATACTAGACAACATATTTTGGACAAATTACTGGAATAATTTCCAATAAAACTTTATGGAAAATATAAAGTGGCTAGTTGGTATATAGTCTACGGATAGACAATAGTTGTCCTTTTTATTTATTTATTTATTTATTTATTTATTTATTTATTTATTTTTGGCGGTACGCGGACCTCTCTGTT
>NC_041227.1:104619590-104629568 GCF_002837175.3 Physeter macrocephalus | reverse complement strand
CATGTGGGATCTTCCCGGACCGGGGCACGAACCCGTGTCCCCTGCATCGGCAGGCGGAATCTCAACCACTGCGCCACCAGGGAAGCCCAGACAATAGTTGTCCTTTATCTAGCACTTACTATGTGTCGCTCATTCTGTTATACACTGTAAATAAAAATCCTGTTTGAGCCCCACGTTATTTACCATCCAATTTACATGTGAGAAAAAAAGGCTCAGAAAGGTTAAGTAACTTCCACAGAGTCACAGAACTAGCATGGGGCAGAGTCTGTACTGGACCCAGGTCTGGGCTGACTAGAAAGCTTGGGCTTCTATGAAGCAGATGTTGTCTTTGGTTTGCAGAATGGGTTATCTGGGAAGCATAGGCTGAGATGGGATTGGGAACGAGAAAGGTTTATTGGGGAATGACACCCATGGAAAGGCAAGACTCCAGTGCAGACCTGTCAAAGTCTCTGGGGCCCAACATGGAGCTCTGTAAGCAAAGACAGAGATGGAGATGGCCAAGCCCTTGTACCACTACTTCAGCTTACCTGTTGGCTGGGGAAGGCACATAAGAAAAGTGTCATCTCAGCTTGAAAGCTGGGCTGGACCCCAAAGGCTGTCAGTTAACTGTACTCCTTGCATCTCGGCAGGAGTTCATCCTTAAATGGGGATCTGAACACTGCATCTCCTTGTTTGCCACATGCTCTAAAAATTGCCAGTGCTCCTTCATCCAAGAAGAGGCAGTGTATTAGTCATCCATTGCTGTGTAACAAATTGCCCCCAAATGTAGTAGCTTAAAACAGCAAACATTCATTATCTCATAGTTTCTGTGGGTCAGGAATCCAGGCCCAGTTTGGCTGGGAGCCTCTGGCTGAGGGTCTCTCAAGAGGTTGTAGTCAAGCTGTACTGGGGCCATGGTCTCATCTGAAGGCTCCACTGGAGAGGGAATACGCCTCAAAGCTCACTTGTGTGGTGGTGGGCAGGCCTTCGTCCCTCATCCCAGGGACCTCTCCTCAGGACTACCTCATTACATGGCAGCTGACTTCCCCCAGGGACAGTGAGAACAAGGACCCAAGGTGGAAGTCATGGCCCTTTGTAATCGAATCTTGGAAGTGACATCTTATCACTCCTGCCACATTCTATCAGGAGGCAGGGACCATTGGCAGCCATTGCAGAAGCTTCCTCCCATAGGCAGGTGCATATTCAAATAAACAACACTGATGACAGTAATAATTTTAGCCACCATGTGTTGACCATTTGCTATGAATCAGGTGTGGGATTTGGCCCTGAATACATCATACATCATGATGAATACATCATCTCACCACGACGCCTTCATTCACACAAGATTCATCAGGTATCAGGCCCTGTGAGCTGCTGAGAACAGAATGATACAGAAGTGCACTTCCTGCTCTTGAGGTGTTCATGTCCAGGGATACAATTTGACAAAGAAGGAAAAGAGAGGTCACACAGTTAGTGGGTAAGTGGCTGAGCCAGGAGGGCAAAACTGGTTAGTGTGACTTCAAGGCCAGTAATTTTTATGAAGACAGCCTGCTCCAGAAAACATTGCTAGTCTAAGAACAATTGGGAGGAAGGAACAAGTCACAAAGAATATATGCAATATCATTCCATTTGTATGAAGTTCAAAAACAGGGGCTTGCTTAGCGGTGCACAAATAGTCATAACCCTAAAGAGAAAAGCATGGAAATGATTTCCACAGGTTAGGATAGTGACCATCTCTGGAGGAGGAGGGGAATATGATTTGGGATGGGGGCCTCACAAGGCTGAGTGCCCTTTTAGACCTGGTTGGTTGGTATATGGGTGTCCAGTTTATAATGATGCATTAAACTGTACCTGTGTTTTTATTTACTCCTCTGTATATATCAGATATCTCACAATAAATAAAATGACAATAAAAAACCAATTGCATTGAGTGGGATGTTATTTGCCAGGTGCAGGCACCTGTGATGGCAGGTAAAGAGCTCTCTTTTACAGACATGAGGGGCATAAGGTCTTTTTGCCTTTGGCATGGATAGATTCACAGCCTGGCTCACCCCTATGTTCTTAACATGTGTTACACCCAAAATAAATTCTGAGGAGGACAGCGCTTGGTGAGATCATCTTGCAATTTGATACAGCAAGTCTCAGCAAGTGGGGTTTTCCTATTCCAGAAAGGGCCGCTGGAGACGATTCCCATTATAACAATGGCCACTTAGATCAGTACAAAGCAAAGAGCAACTTTGTAGAAAAGTGCCAGGGAAAACTCACTCCCTGGGTACCTCAGATTAATTAGGCTTTAATTTATTCCCTTTTAGAATCTGTCCAAAAAGCAGAGGGGTCTTTTAGGGTGGGTTCTGTGTGAGGCTGTGAAGCCAGACCAGCTGGAAATACTTGAGAGGGATTTGGAAGCCAGTCTCTTGTCCATCGGTAGGAATAGGGGCCTGGGGGTGGGGAGCTGGGAGATGTCCTATCTCTTTGGGGGATTTTGAACTCCTTCTAACCAGTCCCACCTTAGTCAGTTGGAGCTTTGCTCTCTGAATTACTAGCCCTCTCACACCTGCTTTGCACTGGATATTTGATAATATTAAGGAATTATGGTTAATTATGAAGTATAATAATGACATTTGGGGTTTTTTCATTTTGTTTTTTACTTTTTATTTGGCCACACAGTGTGGCATGCAGGATCTTAGTTCCCTGACCAGGGATCGAACCCATGGCCCCCTGCAGTGGAAGCACAGAGTCTTAACCACTGGACCACCAGGGAAGTCCTGACATTATGTATTTTTAAGGCGCTCTTATCTCTTAGAAACGTACAGTAAAATATTTATAGATTAAACAATATCTGACATTTGCTTCAAAATAATATGAGAAGGGAACGTATGTTGTCCAAAAAAAAAAAGAAAAAGGCAGCTCGGTCTTCCCTGGTGGTGCAGTGGTTGAGAGTCCGCCTGCCGATGCAGGGAAAAAAAAAGGTTTTCAAAAGATAATAAGGAAAAAAGAAAAAGAACACTCCAAATTAGATGTTTTGGGATTTCTCAATAAGAGACAGCTGCTAAAAGAAAATTAGATTTGATTCAAATAACTGCAAATGACTGAAAGATAATTATTATCTGGAAAAATGCTATACTTAGATTTCCTCTGACTGCAAATTCTCACTGCACATTAATGAAAAAAATAAAAGAGAATCCAAAAGAGTGGGAATGCAAAATAATACAGCCACTTTGGAAGACAGTCTGGCAGTTTCTTAAAAACTAAACATAGTCTTACCATATGATCCAGCAATCATATTTCTTGGTATTAACCCAAATGCGTTGGAAACTTATGTCTACACACAAACCTGTATACAAGTGTTTATAGCAGCTTTATTCATAACTGCCAAAACTTGGAACCAAGCAAGATGTGCTTCAATAGGTGAATGGATAAACGAATCATGGTACATCCATACAATGTAATATTATTCAATGAGAAAAAGAAATAAGCCACTTGGGGGCAGGGATGGGGGAAATATTGGTCAAAGAGTACAAACTTCCAGTTATAAGATTACCAAGTTTGGGGATCTGAGGTACAACATGGTGATTATGGCTAATAATACTGTTTCATTTACTTGAAAGTTGCTAAGAGAATAGATCTTAAATGTTCTCACCACAAAAAAAGAAAAAAAAAGGTAGCTATGTGATGGGTTGGAGGTGGTTATCATTTTACAATTTATAAATGTATCAAATCAACACATTGTACACCTTAAAGTTACACAATATTAGGTGTCAATTTATATCTCAATAGGCAGGAAGGAAGGAAGGAAGGAAGGAAGGGAGGAAGGGAGGAAGGGAGGAAGCAAGCAAGCCACCAAGCCAGGAAAAGCCATGGAAGAACTATAAATGCATATTGCTAAGTGAAAGAAGCCAATCTGAAAAGATTACATACTGTATGATTCTAAATATATGATGTTCTGGAAAAGGCAAAACTACAGTGACAGTAAAAAGATCAGTGCTGTCAGGGGTTGGGAGCAGGGGACGAATGAGTAAGTGGAACACAGAGGATTTTTAGGGCAGTGAATCTATTTTCTGATACTGTGCATGGCATTATGCATTTGTCAAAACCCATAGAACTGTATGACACAAAGAGTGAGGCTTAATGTCAGCTAGGGCCCTTAGTTAATAATAATGCATCATTACTGATTCATTCATTGTAACAGGTATAACACACTAATGCCAGATGTTAATAACACGGGAAAATGTATACTTGGGGAGAGGGGGTATATGGGAACTCTTTGTACTTTCCGCCCAATTTTTCTATAAACCTAAAACTGCTCTAAAAAATGTCGGCTAATTTTTTAAAAGATAAGGAAAATAGAAGAAAAATTCCAAATAAGATGTTTTGGAATTTTTCAAAAAATAAAATTTTTTGGAATTAAAAAAAAAATCATTGGAATTAGATTTGGTTGAGATATAACTACAAACACCTGGAAGAAAGATATTACCATCTAGAAGGATTGTACACACAGATTTTCTCTACAAATGTGCCCTTTGGGCTTCGCTGGTGGCGAGTGGTTGATAGTCCGCCTGCCGATGCAGGGGACGCGGGTTCGTGCCCCGGTCCGGGGGGATCCCACATGCCGCAGAGCGGCTGGGCCCGTGAGCCATGGCCGCTGAGCCTGCGTGTCCGGAGCCTGTGCTAAAAAAAAAAAAAAAAAAAAAAAAAAAGTGCCCTTTGGTCTCTCTTTGTTTAGCCAAGCGGCATCTTGCCTGTTACTGTCCGGTGTTTGCACCATTGTTCTCTGGTTCAGAAGGGTGACTCCTGTTCACAAAGGGTGAAAGGGCAGGGTATGCAGGGAGGCCTTCCAGAAATTTGACAAGAGTGAGGGGGCCTTTGAAATATTAATCCAGCCACACTTACAAATCCTGCTGACAAGGCTGGGAAGTTGGGATACTGAGCTGCTATAAGCCTTCTCTCAGCAGGGGTGGCCTCCTTTAGCTGTTGGGAACCAGCCTCCAGCCTCGTCTCTGGGAGGACACACCCAGTTCTGACTAAATGAGAAAGTGAAAGGTTCTGACTGGATTCTGCTGGCTGGGAACGGAGCCACCTGTCTGGAGGAAGAACAGGTCGTGCCTAACTCAAGGGTGCTCCCAAGTGGCTGTGGACCAGCAATGGTCCCCTGCAGAGAGGCAAGAAATGTGAGCCCAACTCTTAAGTATCAGGACGTGGAGAAGAACATGGAGAAGCCTGGGATACAGAATCCTTGACTGCAACTTCCACTAGTGGGCTGGATATGTGAGCATCACAGGGTAAACCAGAAGTTCAGAACAACTACTGAGGATAACTAATATTTATTCAGCACTTACTCTGTACAGGCATTGGGCTCCGTGTTTATGTGAAATACCTCATTTAATCTTCACAACCATCACAAAGCAGTTACTATTTGCATCTCCATTTTAAGAGATTAAGTAACTTGCCCAGGTCACAAAACTATTACGTGGTAGGGCTGGGATTTGACTCTGCCTGCTGGACCTTCCAGCCTATCCTCGTAAACACTGTCCTAGTGAGGAGGAGGGCAAAAAGATTAGAAAGAGGGAGTGTTCTTTAAATGGCTACAATGGCTTTGAGTCATTACTGCTTGATGAGGGCTATAGATGGGTCTAGTGATAATACAAGAACTTGAAAGTGGGGGTGAGGGGGTGGGCAGGGGGTCGAGGATGGCAAACAGCTGTGATGAGTGCCCTCTTGCTGGATGAAAGCTTTTCAAGAGCAAAAGTGTGGTCTCTGTAGCCCCAGTGCCTAGCATGGTGATAGGCACATAGTAGGTGCTCAATAAAGGTCTGCTGAATGAATGCAAGAAAGAATTTTTTTGGCCATCAGAGCCATTTACATGGAACTATCCCATAGGGCCCTAATAAATACCTGATTGCCTTCTGGTGATATTTTTTATTATGATAAAATATAGCTAGCATAAAATTGACAATTTTAACCTTTTTTTTCCAGAAGAAAGTAACCTGGCCTTCTAATGATATCTTCAGAGCTGTCATAGGGCATCATACAATATCCGAACTGCAGAGTGGAATTTTGAAATTTGGTATTGCTCATGGTTACAGTCTAACCAGAAACCTCATATATATGCCCCTGCATTGCTCTCTGTGCTGTAGTGGGATTGAGGATGGACAGAAGTGGAAGGGGCCACATCAGTCTGGTGCTGAGCTAGGTGAGAGTGAGCAACTTTAAAGTGTAAATGAAGAACATCATTCATGAAGGTGACTGATGTCACAGCTCCGGTACTTGGGATCACAGCCTGCAGTAAAGTGGTGATGATACTGTAACCCCCTTAAAGGGGCTGTGCCATTTTAACCATTTTTAAGAGTACAGTTCGGTGGCATTATGTTTATTTACATTATTGTGCATGCTGACGATTTTTAAATGATACACAGATTAACAAAGCAATAATCCCTTTCCTTTCTAAACTAGTCTATATTAGTGTTGGTCAGGATGGCATAGGTTATGCTGTAGTAACAAAAAACTCCAAAGTCTCAGTAGCTTGAAAAAAATAAAGGTTTATTTTTAACTCATGCTACATGTCCATTGCAGGTCAGCTGGGAACCAGGCTGATGGGAGAGGCGCTATCTGGAGTATTGCTGGTTGCTACGGCACAGAGAAAAAAGTGGCAGATCTCGTACTGGCTCTTAAAATATCTGTTCACATGTAATTGGTCAAAGCAGGTCCCATAACCACCTCTAACTTAAAGAGGATGTGGAAGTACAGTCTTATCATGTGTCTGGAAAGAAAGAAACAGAGTATTTGTGAAGAGCCCTGTGAATGCTACAAGCCTCTTTCAGTTACAAATGGCAAATCATATTTGAACCAGCCAGGGCAGTAAGGGGAATTTGCTGACTCACCTGAGTCTAGGGGTCGTTTGGCTTCAGACAGTTGGATCTAGGTACTCAGAGACGTCTTCAGTGATCCAGCTCCCTTTTGTTTGGGCTTCATTCTCAACTAGTGTCTCCCTAGTGATGATAAAAATAGCAACCAGCAGTTTCTTATTATCCACCAACTCTGAAAGGAAGAGTCTCTTCCCATTATTTCCTACAAAACTCCCTGGAATGATTTTCTGGTCCTCTATTTTCTGGGGTCCCCTCCAGTCTTGTGGATCCTAGGGGCATAGGAGGGAGAGAGGAGGGGGGAAGAGGAGAGAGGCTGATGGTGGGGGGGGACACCCTCCAGGACTGGAGGATCAGGGGTGGCATGGAGGGCATCTCCCCCACCCACTTGGCCCCAGGAAGCCTGTTGGGCTTCTGGGTCTGGTCCCCTCCCTGCCTTCTGGGGCCTCCTCTGTCTGTATGGCTACTAGGGGCATAGGAGGGAGGGGAGGGGAAGAAAAAGAGATGCCAATGGGGAGGGGCCCTCTGGGATCAGAGGATCGGGGGGGGGAACGTGCCTAGCATTTCCCTAGGGGCATAGGAGGGAGGGGAGGGGAAGAAAAAGAGATGCCAATGGGGAGGGGCCCTCTGGGATCAGAGGATCGGGGGGGGGGAACGTGCCTAGCATTTCCCCCGCCCATTCGGGCCCAGTGAACCTGCTGGGGTCCTGGACCTGGTCCTCCGGCCTCCAAGGCCAGAGGCACTCCTGGGCCCCTCCTGCTGAGTTAAGCCTAAGCCCCACCCCCCAGCCAAGGCCTTTTCCAGCTTCGTTTTTTTTGTCTTCTCTTTTTACTATAGTGGTTCTGTTTTACCTTCTGGTTGTTGTTTCATCTATATTTTTACTTTTTTATTCTTTCTAATGTATCTGTTAACTTTCTAATTTTATTTTTTACTCTTTATTACAGTTCTGCTCCTTTTATTCTTTTTTTTTTTTTTTTTTTTTTTTTTTTTTGCTGCCCCACACAGCTTGTGGGATTTTGTTCACAAGCCAGCGGTTGGGCCAGGACTCATGCGTTGGGAGCTCCAAGTCCAAACCACTGGACTAACAGAGAGCCTCAGACCCCAGGGAATATTCATCAGAGTGAGGTCTCCGGGAGGGCCTCGTCTCGGCACCAAGACCCAGCTCTACCCAAGAGCCTACAAATTCCAGTGCTGGAAGCCTCAGGCCAAACAACCAGTAAGACAGGAACACAATCCCACCCATCAAAAAAAAAAAAAAAAAAAACGATGACAAAAAAACATGTCACAGATGAAGGAGCAAAGTAAAAACTTAAAAGACCAAATAAATAAAGAGGAAAAAGGCAACCTACCTGAAAAAGAATTCAGAGTAATGATAGTAAAGATTATCCAGAATCTCGGAAATAGAATGGAGGAACAGATTGAGAAAATACAAGAAACGTTTAACAAAGGTCTAGAAGAACTAATGAACAAACAAACAGAGATAAACAACACAATAACTGAAATGAAAAACACACTAGAAGGAATCAATAACAGAGTAACTGAGGCAGAAGAACGAATAAGTGAGCTGGAAGAAAGAATGGTGGAACTAACTGCCAAGGAGCAGAATAAAGAAAAAAGAATGAAAAGAATTGAAGACAATCTCAGAGACCTCTGGGACAACACTAAACATGCCAACATTGGAATTATAGGGGTCCCAGAAGAAGAGAGAAAGAAAGCGTCTGAGGAAATATTTGAAGAGACTATAGTGGAAAACTTCCCTAACATGGGAAAGGAAATAGTCACCCAAGTCCAGGAAGCACAGAGAATCCCATACAGGATAAACCCTAGAAGAAACATACCAAGACACATATTAATCAAACTAACAAAAAATAATTCAAAGAAAAAATATTAAAAGCAAAGGGAAAAGCAAAAATAACATACAAAGGAATCCCCATAAGGTTATCAGCTGATTTTTCAGCAGAAACTCTGCAGTCCAGAAGGGAGTGACAGGAAATACTTAAAGTGATGAAAGAAAATAACTTACAGCCAAGATTACCCAGCAAGGATCTCATTCACATTCAACGGAGAAATCAAAAGATTTACAGACAAGCAAAAGCTAAGAGAATTCAGCACCACTAAACGAGCTTTACAACAAATGCTAAAGGAACTTCTCTAGGCGGGAAACACAAGAGAAGAAAAAGACCCACAAAAAGAAACCCAAAACAAGAAAATGGTAATAGGAACATACATATTGGTAATGACCTTGAATGTAAATGGATTAAATGCTCCAAGCAAAAGACACAGGCTGACTGAATGAATACAAAAACAAGACCCATATATATGCTGTCTACAAGAGACCGACTTCAGACCTAGGGACACATACAGACTGAAAGTGAAGGGGTGGAAAAAGATATTACATGCAAGTGGAAATTAAAAGAAAACTGGAGTAGCAATACTCGTATCAGATAAAATAAACTTTAAAATAAAGACTGTTACAAGAGTTAAGGAAGGACACTACATAGTGATCAAGGGATCAATCCAAGAAGATACAACAATTATAAATATTTATGCACCCAACATAGGAGTACCTAAATACATAAGGCAAATGCTAACAACAATGAAAGGGGAAATTGACAGTAACACAATAATAGTAGGGGACTTTAACACCCCACTTACACCAATGGACAGATCATCCAAACAGAAAATAAATAAGGAAACACAAGCTTTAAATGACACAATAGACCAGATAGATTTAATTGATATTTATAGGACATTCCACCCAAAAGTGGCAGAATACACTCTCTTCTCAAGTGCCCATGGAACATTCTCTAGGATAGATCACATCTTGGGTCACAAATCAAGCCTTGGAAAATTTAAGAAAATTGCAATCGTATCAAGCATCTTTTCTGACGACAACATTATGAGATTGGAAATCAATTACAGGAAAAAAAAAAACTGTAAAAAGCACAAATACATGGAGACCAAGCAGTGTGCTACTAAATAACCAAGAGATCACTGAGGAAATCAAAAAAGAAATTAAAAAATACATAGAAACAAATAACAAAAACATGATGACCCAAAACCTATGAGATGCAGCAAAAACAGTTCTAAGAGGGAAGTTTATAGCAATTCAATCTCACCTCAAGAAACAAGAAAA
>NC_041227.1:104618005-104619406 GCF_002837175.3 Physeter macrocephalus | reverse complement strand
ATAAGGATCAGAACAAAAATAAATGAAATAGAAACAAAGAAAACAATAGCAAAGATCAATAAAACTAAAAGTTGGTTCTTTGAGAAGATAAACAAAATTGATAAACCTTTAGCCAGACTCATCAAGAAAAAATGGAAGAGGATGCAATTCAATGAAATTAGAAATGAAGAAGGAGAAATCATAACCGACACCGCAGAAATATAAAGGATTATAAGAGACTACTACAAAAAACTATATGCCAATAAAATGGAGAACCACAAAGAAATGGACAAATTCTTGGAAAGGTACAATTTTCCAAGACTGAACCAGGAAGAATTAGAAAATATAAACAGACCTATCACAAGCACTGAAATTGAAACTGTAATTAATATTCTTCCAACAAACAAAAGTCCAGGACCAGATGGCTTCACAGGTGAATTCTATCAAACATTTAGAGAAGAGCTAACACCCATCCTTCTCAAACTCTTCCAAAAAATTAGAGGAAGGAACACTCCCAAATTCGTTCTATGAGGCCACCATCACTCTGATACCAAAACCAGAAAAAGATATCACAAGAATAGGCATAGAGGGAACCTACCTCAACATAATAAAGACCATATATGACAAACCCACAGCAAGCATTGTACTCAATGGTGAAAAACTGAAAGCATTTCCACTAAGATCAGGAACAAGACAAGGATGTCCACTCTCGCCACTCTTATTCAACATAGTTTTTGGAAGTCCCAGCCACAGCAATCAGAGAAGAAAAAGCAATAAAAGGAATACAGATAGGAAAAGAAGAAGTAAAACTGTCACTGTTTGCCAATGACATGATACTGTACATAGAAAATCCTAAAGATGCAACCAGAAAACTACCAGAACTAATCAATGAATTTGGTAAGGTTGCAGGATACAAGGTTAATGCACAGAAATCTCTGGCATTCCTATACACCAACAGTGAAAAATCAGAAAGAGAAATTAAGGAAACACTTCCATTTACCATTGCAACAAAAAGAATAAAATACCTAGGAATAACCCTGCCTAAGGAGGCGAAAGACTCATACTCAGAAAACTATAAAATATTGATGAAAGAAATCAAAGATGACATAAACAGGTGGAGAAATATACCATGTTCTTAGATTGGAAGAATCAATATTGTGAAAATGACTATACTACCCAAAGCAATCTACAGATTCAGTGCAATCCCTATCAAACTACCAATGGCATTCTTCACAGAATTAGAACAAAAATTTTACAATTCGTATGGAAACACAAAAGACCCCGAATAGCCAAAGCAATCTGGAGAAAGAAAAATGGAGCTGGAGGAATCAGATTCCCTGGCTTCAGACTATACTACAAAGCTACAGTAATCAAGACAGTGTGGTATTGGCACAAAAACAGAAATATAGATCAATGGAACAA
>NC_041227.1:104598441-104617978 GCF_002837175.3 Physeter macrocephalus | reverse complement strand
AAACAGATGGAGAGATATACCATGTTCTTGGATTGGAAGAATCAATATTGTGAAAATGACTATACTACCCAAAGCAATCTACAGATTCAGTGCAATCCCTATCAAACTACCAATGGCATTCTTCACAGAATTAGAACAAAAATTTTACAATTCGTATGGAAACACAAAAGACCCCGAATAGCCAAAGCAATCTGGAGAAAGAAAAATGGAGCTGGAGGAATCAGGCTCCCTGACTTCAAACTATACTGCAAAGCTACAGTAATCAAGACAGTATGATACTGGCACAAAAACAGAAATATAGATCAATGGTACAGGATAGAAAGCCCAGAGATAACCCATGCATGTATAGTCACCTAATTTATGACAAAGTAGGCAAGAACATACAATGGAGATAAGACAGTCTCTTCAATAAGTGGTGCTGGGAAAACTGGACAGCTACATGTAAAAGAATGAAACTAGAACACTACCTAAAACCGTACACAAAAATAAACTCCAAATAGATTAAAGACCTAAATATAAGACTGGACACTATAAAACTCTTAGAGGAAAATCACACTTTGACATAAACCACAGCAAGATCTTTTCTGACCCACCTTCCAGAGTAATGGAAATAAAAACAAAAATAAACAAATGTGACCTAATTAAACTTAAAAGTTTTTGCAAAGCAAAGGAAGCCATAAAGAAGACAAAAAGACAACCCTCAGAATGGGAGAAAATATTTACAAATGAAACAACAGACAAAGGATTAATCTCCAAAATATACAAACAGCTTATGGAGCTCAATATCAAAAAAACAAACACAAAAATGGTCAGGTGCTGGGAAAACTGGACAGCTACATGTAAAAGAATGAAACTAGAACACTACCTAAAACCGTACACAAAAATAAACTCCAAATAGATTAAAGACCTAAATATAAGACTGGACACTATAAAACTCTTAGAGGAAAATCACACTTTGACATAAACCACAGCAAGATCTTTTCTGACCCACCTTCCAGAGTAATGGAAATAAAAACAAAAATAAACAAATGTGACCTAATTAAACTTAAAAGTTTTTGCAAAGCAAAGGAAGCCATAAAGAAGACAAAAAGACAACCCTCAGAATGGGAGAAAATATTTACAAATGAAACAACAGACAAAGGATTAATCTCCAAAATTTATAAGCAGCTCATGCAGCTCAATATCAAAGTTCATTGCATCACTATTTACAATAGCCAGGACATGGAAACAACCTAAATGTCCAAAAATAGATGAATGGATAAAGAAGATGTGGTACATATATACAATGGAATATTACTCAGCCATAAAAAGGAATGAAATTGGGTCATTTGTAGAGATGTAGATAGACCTAGAGTCTGTCATACAGAGTGAAGTAAGTCAGAAAGAGAAAAACAAATATATATTAACGCATACATGTGGAATCTAGAAAAATGGTACAGATGAACCTATTTGTAGGACAGGAGTAGAGACATAGATGTAGAGAACACGGTGGAGAAGGGGAGGGTGCAACAAATTGGGAGATGAGGTTTGACATAAATACACTACCATGTGTAAAATAGATAGCTAGTGGGAACCTGCTGTATAGCACAGGGAGCTCAGCTTGGTGCTCTGTGACGACCTAGATGGGTGGGATGGGGGTGTGGGAGGGAGGTCCGTGAGGGAGGGGATATAGGTATACATACAGCTGATTCACTTCATTGTACAGCAGAGACTAACACAACATTGTAAAGCAATTTTACTCCAATAGAAGAATAAAAGAGTTAAAGGGGAACTAAAGGGTAGTTTCTACTTCTCCGAGACATCCACAACTTATCCAGGGAAAAAGAAAGAGCATTTTCTATGTCATTGCCTCTGACCTTACTCTCTCTTCTGGTTTTCCTTCTTTTCATCCTGGATTATATTGTTTTTCTCTGTGTGTGTGTGTGTGTGTGTGTGTGTGTGTGTGTACGCGTGTGTCTACAAATACCCATGCACATCCATGTATATGACGATATGCTCGACTATATTTACAAATGTTTATGTATATCTTTTTTTTTTTTTTTTGCAGTACATGGGCCTCTCACTGTTGTGGCCTCTCCCATTGCAGAGCACAGGCTCCGGACGCGCAGGCTCAGCGGCCATGGCTCACGGGCCTAGCTGCTCCACGGCATGTGGGATCTTCCCGGACCGGGGCACGAACCCGTTTCCCTTGCATCAGCAGGCGGACTCTCAACCACTGCGCCACCAGGGAAGCCCTATGTATATCTTTTGCTTGTTGATCTCCCTACTACCTGTTGATCTATCCATGTTTCTAACTAAAAGGTTATTAGAACACTCAATTCTGCTAATCAGAATTATTATCATATTGGTTAAAAACCTGAGCTCTGTCAGTAGAGAGAACTGGGCTCCAATCTGCTATGCCATTTACTAACTCTTTGGCATATTTTAACTTATTCAATCTCTCTGAGACTTAATTTCCTAATCTGTGAAATGGGGATAATAATACCTACTTCCCAGGGTCACAGAAATGTTTAAATGACATAGGTGAAGTGCTTAGTATAGTACATGGCACATAGAAGTAGCTGTCATATACTGAGAATTCATTTCCAATAATAATAATCATAATAATATAGCAGAAAATTCAAAGCCATGAAAAACCATTCATAATAGTATAGATTAAAAAGTCAGATTGTCAAAATAGCATTTACAACATGATTTCATTTTTATTAAAATACACACACACACACACACACACACACACACACACACACACACACACAACTGGAAGGATATACACCAGAGTTTACCAATGATAGTGTGGGTAGAACTATAGGTGATTTTTTAAATTATATTTTACTTTGCACATATGCAGTTGGCTGTATATTATTCTGCCAATCTGTAATTCCTCTAGTTTGTACAATACATAGCAACTCTTATGGAATGATAAAAAGAAACAAAAAAAACATGTCACTATAAAAGAAAGAGAAACAGTGAGTGATTTTTCTGGAAGATCTAGCAAAGCTTCATGACCAGATGCCATGGGATGGATAAGGTACCAGCCTATCTTGGCAGGCTTCAGTTGTCCTATTTTTTTGTTTTGTTCTGTTTTGTTTTTTGTTTGTTTTTTCACTCTCTCAGTCTGTCTTTGATGAATACAAGCACCGCTCTCAGGGAAATCCTACCACACAGACTCAAGGCTATCCTGGACATCAAAGAGCCTGGAGCAGTTTGTTGCTTATCTGGATGTGGGCACAGCTTGCCACTAAATTCTTCTCTTTGCAGCTACTCTTAAGGATCTGTGATAATAGAAAGGAGCAGTGATATAAAACATGAGGAGATCCTCCAAACCATTGGTGACTGAACCCAGGGTGTTCATCTACAGGTACTTAGTTTTTGTTTTTTGAACTAGCAAATGTACTGCTCTGACAATTCGAAAGAGCTTGTATCCCACAAGAGAGTGGCTGATGAGAGAGGAAACCAGGCTGGGGACTTCAGGCGAAGGTAAGGGTCTTATTCATACAGGAGATCAGTAATTTGAATAATTAATACGTGACTTCCCCGACTCTACACAGCCATTTGAGTTCACACAGATGAATGGCCATGTTAGGCTCTGGCTGAGGAAGATTAGTATAAACTTAAATCTCTCTTCACTTCCCATAGGTCTGGTACTCCAAACACTAGTTGTCTGGGAGTCTAGAGTGTGGGAGAAAGAAGTAGGATCATTTCGTCAGCTGGTAAAAGTGTTCATCTGTGAGGCTGCCCCTCACACATGGTTGATTTAGTATGTTTTACACTTTGGAGACTTTTATGGTAGTTACATATGTGCCCTTGTGCCTGAGACCTGATGGTACATCAGCAACTAGCTATGTGGGTAGTGGAAGAAGCTGGGAATTGGTGTGACCGGGACTTGGCAAACTGGTGTAGCTGCAAGTTGGGTTCCTAAAGGCTCTGAGTCTGCAGACCTGAGAAAGGTGGTGGGTGGCAACTGGGTCTACACCTAACATTTGCTGGGCCCAAGTAAGAATATTAAATAGATTCATGTACCATATGTCTAAATAATTAAGAGTTTAGAATCAAACTAATAAACGGTTAAATAAAATAAATTCTAACTCTCTAACACATACAGCTTCATGACAACAAAACAAACATACTTTCATGACAACAAAATTTTTTTAAAAATCCATAAAGCTGTGGTTTTTAACATGACTTAAAGCCAGCAAAAGATAACTGAATGTAATTATTACTGCAGTGAATATTAATTTCAATTTCCTTGTTTTTTTTCCTTCTGGTGGTTCATCAATATATATAATATATACTACTTGTTTTCCATGACTTTTGAAATGTTACCTTTATAATAATAAAGAAAAAGAAATAATACTTTTGATTATATTCTGTAATATAATCTAAGTAAATTGAGTACCTAAGTAAAATTTACTTCTAAGTATGTTGTATATGATTTTTCCTTACTTTAAAACACATTAAATTAATAATCTCATTTTGAGTCCTCCATTCTATATAGTGATCATCTGATGCATTTTTTAACCTATATTACATGCTGAACATTTTTTCCCTTTTTTGTAGTTGTTTTTTCTTTTTTATCTTTTGTTTTTCTGTTTTTAAATTTTTTTTTCTTTTTTTCTCTTTTTCCATGCTGAACATTTTTGCATTATGTTGTAAAATAATTTTTATGAAACAGAAAATTTCCATTGTTTTCTGTAAATACTGAGCTGCCATTGCCACAAAAAACACCATTATGCTTGATTAAATATTGGACACATACTATTTTATCCTCTAATTTTTTTTTTTTTTTTTTTTTTTGGTACGCGGGCCTCTCACTGCTGTGGCCTCTCCCATTGCGGAGCACAGGCTCCGGACGTGCAGGCTCAGCGGCCATGGCTCACGGGCCCAGCGGCTCCGCGGCATGTAGTCCCCCGCAGCGGCAGGCGGACTCTCAACCACTGCGCCACCAGGGAAACGCCTATCCTCTAATTTTAAAAATTCTTTTCCATTATGGTTTATTACAGGATATTGAATATAGTTCCCTGTGCTGTAGAGTAGGATCTGGTTGTTTATCCATTCTATACATAATAGGTTGCATCTGCTAATCCCAAACTCCCAATCCAACCCTCCTCCATCCCCCTTTCCCTTGGCAACCACAAGTCCATTCTCTATGTCTATGAGTCTGTTTATTTTGTAGATAAGTTCATTTGTGTCATATTTTAGATTCCACATATAAGTGATATCCTATGGTATTTGTCTTTCTCTTTCTGATTTACATTGCTTCATATGATAATCTCTAGGTCCATCCATGTAGCTGCAATAGCATTAATTCATTCTTTTTTATGGCTGAGTAGTATTTCATTGTATATATGTACCACATCTTCTTTATCCATTCATCTGTTGATGGACATTTAGGTTGTTTCCATGTCTTGGCGATTGTAAATAGTGCTGCTATGAACATAGGGGTGCATGTTTCTTTTTGAATTATAGTTTTGTCTGGATATATGCCCAGGAGTGGGATTGCTGGATGATATGACAACTCTATTTTTAGTTTTTTAAGGAACCTCCATACTGTTCTCCTAGTGACTGCATCAATTTACATTCCCACCAACAGTGTAGGAGGATTCCCTTTACTCCACACCCTCTCCAGCATTTATTGTATGTGTATTTTTGATGATGGCCATTCTGACTGGTGTGAGGTGATACCTCATTGTAGCTTTGATTTGCTTTTCTCTAATAATTAGTGATGTTGAGCATCTTTTCATGTGCCTATTTGCCATCTGGACACATACTATTTTATAAGAGCATTATACATAATATAAGAACATCATTTGTCTCTATTGAATACTATTTTTGTTTTGCTCTTTATTCAGTCTTTTAAAAAATTAATCGTAGTAGTTGCATATGTAATATTTTTTGTGTGCAAGTGGTGTTTCATTTTAGTCAAGAACCTAAGTGATTCCAGAAACAAACACCTTAATTGGCCAAAACTGATCATGAGGCTTGCTTTAAAATTTTGTCACAGCGGTAACAAAATACTGCTTTTGGACTTACGATATATGGGAACATATGTATATGTATAACTGATTCACTTCGTTGTAAAGCAGAAACTAACACACCATTGTAAAGCAATTATACTCCAATAAAGATGTTTAAAAAAAAGCATAAAAGCATATAACAGCTATTTCTACAATTTCTTTCTCTATCTAAAATAATTTTGCTGTAAAATTAAATACTAAATTTAATTCTGCCATATTCATCAATGGAAAATTGTAATCATTAATTTGACTTGGATTGCATCTTGCTAGAAATATATTTACACTGTCAGAAGGACGTGACAGCCATTTTTCAGGATCACTGTCCAATAAGCACAGTAAAGCTCCAGAGGTTTTTCGTTTTCACATTCAATTTCAGCTTCTATAAATGCAGTTTTCTTCACATGCTATCGGACAGGCCAGAATTGCATTTGGCCCCCTGAGTCATAACTTTGTTATGAATAATTCTTTTTGTTGCTGTTATCGTTTTACTCAATAATTAAGCCTTTATTTAATGGAGAATATGAAGTTGCAGGGATTTCATCTAATCTTTCCAAAATATGAGTTGGAAATTTTTTTGTTCATTGTTATTTGATTAGTAATGAAATCTTTATTAGGTAAAAACTTTGTAAAATCCTGTCTTTTTATGTGGGTCATGCTCAGCAGAAATCTGCTCACTTTCATTGTTTCTAGTTTTTAGAAATTTAAGCACTGATTTTTTTCTTAACTGAAGTATAGTCGACTTACAATGTTGTGTTAATTTCTGCTGTACAGCAAAGTGATTCAGTTACACATACATATATGTATGTATATATATATATATATATATTCTTTTTTATATTCTTTTGCATTATGGTTTATCACAGGATATTGAATACAGTTCCCTGTGCTATACAGTAGGATGTGTTGTTTAACCATTCTATATATAATAGTTTGCGTCTGCTAACCTCAAACTCCCAATTAGTTCCTTTCCCACCCTCTCTTCCCCTTGGCAACCACAAGTCTGTTCTCTATGTAAGCGGACTGCTTTCTATCAATACTTCCTTTTCCTTCATTGTTTTTCTTCACTGAGCTTCACTTTTGTATTTTCTATCTCTATGATGATCTTGTACTCATTTTCAAAATTATTTAAATAAAGCTGAAATGTGTATCTAAATTTTGGAAAAATTTACATCTTATTCAAATGTTAATGAAAATTCATCATTTTAGCATTCAATGTGCATCTAGTTGCCACTGTATTTGTCCACCTAGTTGCCAATTCATATAATGTTTCCTGAATGTTGCATCTAAACTTGCATATATACAAATTTAAGAGTGATGTGAATTATTTAGTGTTACAAAATACCCCTTAGCTTTTACTTGCAACTCTTGCAAATACCAGAACCATACACCACCGGGAAATGATAACCTTGTTATGCAGGAATCTGCTGCATTCAAGCTAGCTGAGAGGAAGGATTTGACAAGTTAATTGATTTGTCTTTTTTTCTTAAATTCTTCCTCCTTGCTCGGAGGCAATGTCTAGCTCTATGTTAGCGGTAGCACCACTGACAAATCTTCATGGCATTTGGTCTCAGTCCCTTTGTATTTCAAGGACATAGGGTTAGAAATGTAAGGAAGCCATTTCTTGGGACCTGAGCCGTGTGAGTCATGAGAACAAATGTTTAGGGTTTATGGATTGTGCTGTGGTAGCACTGACTGGCAAACCCCAAATGATGGGCACTCTTACATTCCTTAATACACTTATCTGTTGTGTAAAGCTCAAGGCTTGGGCCCCTTTTGCCTGGATTAAGGGCTGTGATGGCCACTTTGGATGTTGTCTTTGGAATAGTGAGAATCTACGGAGACTGGAAAACCTGGCAGATCAGCAACTAGGAGAAAGGAGACCTGCTAGGTGAGATTTGGGAGAGGGGGCAGAGGCAGATCACCATGAGGCTAAATGAGGCTTAAGCTTCCAAGCCCTTTATTTGCACAGACTGCTCCAAGACCCATACCTAATTTTCTGTTCTTTTTCTTAAAGGTGGCCCACAGTCCATAAAACTTTTAAAGTGGAATACCAGGACTCAAGACAGGCAGGGAACTTCGGGACTGGTCCTCCTTCTGGCAGCATCCTGGAGTACTCAGCAGGGACTAGAGGCATCTGAGCTGGAAGAAAAGCCTGGTTCAACCCAGTCAGGTTTCACAGTAATAAAAGAAACCCCAGCAGCAAGATTCATCCAAATCCCTAGAACAGCGCTGATCAATAGAAATATAATGCAAGTCACAGGTGTAACTTTAAATTTTCTAGTGGCTACGTTTAAACAAGTAAAAATAATCAGCTGTAAGGAATCCTAATGGTATATTTTATTTAACCCAATGTATCCAAAATATTAGTGAAGTTCCTAAAATCTGGTGTGTATTTTACACTGGCAGCACATCTTAATTCAGACCTCCCACATTTCAACTGCTCAGTAGCTACGTGTGGCTATGGCTACCATATTGGACAGCACGGCTCTAGATAAGCCCTCTGTCTCTACCTTCTAGTCAATGTTGGCTGGGGCTGGGGCACTGTATTAGTTTCTTATTGCTGCTGTAACAAGTCACCCCAAATTGAGCAGCATAAGACAACACAAATTTATTTTCTTATAGTTCAGGAGATCAGAAGTCCAAAATGGGTATTGCTGGGCTAAGATATTGGTCAGGTTGCCTTCTTTCTGGAGACACTGTTACCTCACCTCTTCCAGCTTCTAGAGGCTGTCCACATTCCTTGGCTCACAGCCCCACATCACTCCAACTTCTGCTTCCATAGTCACATCTCCTTCTCTGTCTCTAACCCTCCGGCATCCCTCTTATAAGGACCCTTGTGATTATGTTGTGCCCACACAAATAATCCAGGATAATCTTCCCATCTCAAGATCCTTCACTTAATGACATCTGCCAAGTTCCCTTTGCCCTGCAAGGTAGCATATTCACATGTTCTGGGGATTAAGATGTGGACATCCCTGGGAGGTACTTAGGAGAGGCTGAGGCTTCAGGAAAAAGATGCTAGGGCCTCCATTTTGTCCAGAGAAAGAACAAGAATGAGCTGAAATTCTAAGGGAGGAAACCTAGGGGAAGCTGAAGGTGTTGCATCTTTGGGGGAGCCTGGCTCAGGGTCATCCCAACCAGCAGGCTCTCTACTTTTTTTGCCATTTGGGAAACTTGTCACACTTACCAGTCCTAGAATAGAGCTTCTTCTCCAAGGATCATATCCATTCCACACCACCCCATCCCTCACTATCGGCTATACACACACACACACACACACTCAGTGCACAAATCAGAGGCAGACTGCTCATGATGTCCTCAGTAGTAGAATGAATCATTTAAACATTAACATATTCATTGAATGAAAAAATAAAGGTGTATTTCATTTCTTCATAGGAATACTATTAAAATGGGACAGTAGACTCCTAACCAAGGACTCAGCATTAAATAAGTCAGAGACATGGTCAAAAATACATCCCAGGAGAAAAGATGATAAAATCTGTTATCACCTGGAACAATAAAAGTGTGCTGCTCCAACTTCTATAAAACAGACTTAAATATAGCTGCAGTGATTACACAAGAGCCCAATGAGCTGTAAGGGCATAAAAGTGCCGTTGGATCATACACTTGAACTAGAGCCTAATTTGATGGCTATAAAGGGTAAATGATAATCTTGCTCAACTTGTTAGAGTTTAGATGGCTCATAAGAGGTGATTTAATGATCTAAGATATCTTACGGATTCCTATATTTTCTCTTGATATGTTTCCCTGGAACCAGCTGAGGTATTTAAAACTATTTCCATGAGTCAGTATATCCAGTGTTCAATGTGTTATTGGTAATGGCAGCCATCCTAGCCAATCTGGTCCAGAGCATTGAAGAAACAAGGTGCACTGGAAGGGGTGGGGACCTGGCACTTGACACACCCACCCAGGATACGCCCTGGGAATGCAGCCCACAGGTTTGGGTGCTAGGAGGCTCTCCAGTGTGGCAGGCAGAACATGGAATCTGGGGAACAGGGCAATCAATGATAAGCAGTTGTTTTGTAAAATAGGAGACATCAGGGTCATCTGATACGACAAGAGGCGGATACAGGGTAGCAACAGAGCAGCTAATAAATTAACACCCCTTGGCATTCTTGGATGTCACAGTCACCACTTAAAATACTTTTGAGTGACCCCCCAAAGATCCATGACCTGCAGCCATTTGTCATTTTGCCAGGACAAGCATCTTAAATACCTGAGCACGTGTGAGCTAATTGAGTGAATGACTGGTCTTCCATCTCACCATGAATGCTGTGGTTCTTTGCTCATTGTTGGGCATACAGAAATTTTCCTTAGGTAATTAAAAAATAACAATAACCACAATGGTTTTTTTCTTTGAAAGAGTAAGTTAGCTGCTGATGCTGGTATTAAACTGAAGAGAAATTTAGTCAGAAAAATGAAATATAACTGAATGTCAAACTCAGCTGTGCTGGGCTGGAAGGGATGAACAGGTCCACTTGTGTTCTATACAAAAAAAAGAAATTAAAGAAGCTGTTTGAGTATGGCACAGAAACTGGTCATCAAAAGAGAGTTAAATTTTAGTGAACGTTGAACGGGAGGTGAGTAGGTGATGAGAGGCTACGCACGACAAGCAGGTGACCCTTTGACTCTGGAGAACAAGAGTCACTTGTACAATGTTGGGGTTCGAAATGGCTTGGAAGAGTATTGCTCAAGCACGTCATGGGTTTGCTGCGATTGGAAATCAAGCCTGTAGGCGCTGGTTTCGGGAAAGCACGTTTGCAGGTAGCAGCCATTTCTCCCAGCTGGAGTTCAGAGGCAGGACTTGGGTGGGGCTTGGGGAGAGCCAAAGCAAGGTTAAGGACTTAGTCCTGGGAGGACTAGGATGATAATAAAAAGGGCCTTGTTGGCCCCAGCCAAAGGAACCTAGGACAGAGCAAGAAGTCAAAGATGATCTCAGAGCAAACTTACCTTTGTGTTGTGTCCCTGATCATCAGACTAAACATGAATCTTCCTTTTCTAAAGTTAGAATTGGTCCTAGAAATTGTGACAGGGCTGAGTCTACAGATTTGGGAGGAGGACCAAGGGCTCTTAGGTGTAAGAGAAGAGGGCTGCAGAGCTAAGAACCTGGAAGGGGCGGAGAAAAATTGCCCGATGAGAAGTATCTGGAGGGTCAGACTGTTGCAGAGCCCACGGTCAAGTCAAGTGCAGTAGCGTCTGGTTGTCCTTAATGGAGAACCTTTACCGGAAGTTCTCAATGTGTGCCTCCTGGATAAAGTTAGGATAATTTGTACCGTGTCTGTTTGACTAAGTTGGGATGTACATTTCCCAGGATCCCCTTCTCTGTATGGTTCCAGGTAGGATTTGGCCAAGAAAGGAATTGGTGTGAGATTTGGAAGGTGGAGGGGAAGCAGCAGCCATCACCCTCTGCAGGTTGTTGTGGTCAGAAGCGGTTACAGATATAGATGCAGAGGTGCCTGTGGGTTCCAGATCGTCCTTGTTCTCCTCTGCTCCTGATCTGCCTCTTCTTACCAACTGCTAACCCTGATGACTGAGAGTGGCCCCCGACACCAGATGCTTGACAGTGATCCACAAAGGCAAGTCGCTCCCCAAAGGCACAGCTTCCCACTGACCTCCCATGAGACTTGGCTTTGCCATCTGTCTCATTTTGGTGCTGGATGTGCTTAGCTTCTCAGATTGACCAAACAGTGATCTCTGATCCCCAGCTTTCCTCCTGGTCCTTCTCTTCGCCAGTTTCTCCCACCATTGTGTAAGTCTCCTCCCTATAATAAATTCCTACTCTATGACTTGGAGCATTTCTGCTTCCCTGAATAACCTCTGACTGCATTACTAGTAGTCTGTGGAGACTCCTGGGAAATCGATGCCTGGAAGCTTCCACCTGCTTACTTATCGTGAAGATTCTTTGGTTGCAAGAGACGGAAAGCCATACTGAACTAATTTAAGCAAAAGGGGGACCTTTTTTCGCTTATATCCTCAACCCATGAAAGAAGAGGGGTGACTGGAGCCAGGGGTTCAAAAACTATCAGTCTCTTATCCCTTCTGCTCTTTTCCTGTTAGCTTTATCCTTCCCTCGATCAGGAAAGACTGATCAGCCCAGCTCAGGTCATGTATCCACCACTGGTCCAATTACAGGCCTGAGGAATGAGGCATTATAAGTAACCCACGTGGGATTGCTTGCCCACCTCTGTGACTTGAGGTTGAGTTTATTATCAAGGGAACTGTAGCACAAATGTGGCCACTAGGAGTATTATTGTGAGCCAGGAAACTACCTTCATTTATCTCTATCGCACCCTGCTTAGTACATTAAATTGGCAATTTCGAACACAAGAAAAGCCCTTTCTAGCTAAGCCATCCAAAGAGATATCCAATGGTTGGAAGACACAAATAAATTGCTTAGGCCCCTCACAGAATCTGATATTACACGAATATTACACTGGAAACCTTAAAAACAACTACCAGGATACCATTGGGCATCTTTAGATGGACCCCTAAAATGTGTCTCATAGAGGCTTATTAAGATAGGCAGAAGACATTCTGGCAATGAAAGAGCTACTACCTTCTTTGTTTTTGGAGATTACAAGAAACAAGAAAATGAAAGGATGAGAAGTAAAGGTCTTCATTAGGAAGCAAAGGAAGTGAAAGATGGAGACTATTACATCTTTACTACATTGAGTCTCCCCAGCCACAAACATGGTATCATCTCTCCGTTTGTTTAGGAATACTTTTAAGTCTTTCAGTAAAAGCTTTAAATTGTTTTTCATAGAAGTCTGACCATATTTCATAAGACTTATTCCTATATAGCTTATAGATTTTTGTCCTATTATGAATGGTATTTTTAAAATCAAATTTTCTAATTATTTGCTTTTTTTTTTTTTTTTGCAACTTTCTTTTTACTGGAAATTGTAGTCAACTTTTTCATCAGTTCTGAGGATTTGTCTGGAGAGGCTCTTGAATTTTCTAGAAATTTTATCTCCTAATTTTTACACAAAAGTTAATTTTCCTTAGGTGAAATATGCAAATTTAGTAATGTAAACTTAGGATCATAATACCCTGTATTAATTTCCTTTGACTTAACTACTAACATTTATTTAGCTCTTACTGGAAATCATATGGTCTATGGAAGTGTTTTGCAAAGCATGTCTCGTCGACCAAGAGGAGGTTTTCATATTCCATACTACAATTCTTTCTCAGAGATTCACAAAGGCCCTGACAAGTCCTGCAAAGAAACCTCTTTACCTCAGTTAAATCCTGCATTCCAAATTTATTTCATCACGGAACCCCTTTTCAGGCAATACCTTTCAGCCTTCTGAGGAACTGCTTTTTACAAAGAGCTCACTTTGGGAAATGATGGTCTCAGGAAACAGTTATTGTGAAAATTGGTTAACTCCAGGATTTTCGCAAAGAATCTACTGTCTCTTTCACTATATTCTGTGGAAGCTAAGCTGTGTAGAACAAGGCTCTATTTGGCTTTATCTGTTCCTACTCTTCCGTTTTTAACAATAACTGTCTATGGGTTAATGTTAGCAATATAAAAAGAAAGAAAAATATGCATATTAATTTTCATGAGCCTACCCACTACCTCTGTTCCTCAAGAAAGGGCCACAGCTGGTCACAGTGGGAGATGATCCTTGAAATTCTGTCAATATCTTTTGACTGATATGGAGATGAGATTTTTTTTCTGGTGCTATTACTCTTCCTGCTAAACCCCAGGTCATCAGCTCTTATGTCATGTTGTTTCCTTACATTGTACAGAACCACACATGTTTATCAAAAGCTGTCCTTTCTGTGTTCTGGATTACGTACAAAGGCCACAGTTTATCAGAGTACAACTAAATAACTGGAAATGGAGAAGGCCCACAAGTAGGAGACAATTTTATTAGGGAAAAAGAGTTCTAGTTATGTAAGTTTTCCTTGTATTGCTATTTCTGATCAAACAGAGTGTTTATTAGATCATTTGAAAGGATAATGATGAGTTTCACCCTCGTGTACATCAAAATCATTTGTGGAGCTCTGAAAAAATATAAATAACTGGGCCCTATCTGGGACCTTCTGAATTAGAATCTCCAGGGAGGAGCTTGGGCATTTGTATTTTTAAAAGCTCTGCAATTTATTCTCTGGCTTTTATGATGTGGCATTTCTTTTTTAATAAACCACTTTCCCACATGGCCCTGCCTAAATTTTTCTTCTGATTTTGATATAAAAAAATAAGGAATATTTTTAAAGAAAATAAATCAATTTCAAAACCACTTCCCAAACACTAACAAATATTTTTTCTTGTTTGTCTCTAGTTGTTGTTTATGGAGAGAAATTCTTTAATTCTGAATTTGTCACTTAGCATTTTGTTAACAAATGTTTTCATGCTTTCATGTAGTGATAATAATTGTCACTTTAGGAATCGTGTAATATTCCAACAAGTGTTTATTCGTATCATAATTTAGCTAACCATTTCTTCATTACTAGACATTTAAGCTGTTTCTCTATTTTTAGCCATTCTACAGAAAATGGCAATGAAGAACTTGATGTATATGGATTTTGCTTTTCTTTTGAATCAGTTCCCTTGGAATAATTTTCTTGAAATCTGGTTATTGCGTCAAAGGATATGAACGTTTTTTACAACTCTTGTTAATGATTGCTAAATTGCTTTCCAAAAGGTTGAACAAATTCACAAAGCCATGCCTCAACTCCACAGCATAATTGCTGAGGTTTTCAGGGAGGGGCAAGGCAAGCAATACTAGAGGTATGTTAGGTGTTCCCCTGACAGGTAGAAGAAACCACTCTATTACCAGTCCTATTACCTTACTTAAGAAGAAAGACAGGGCTTCCCTGGTGGCACAGTGGTTAAGAATCTGCCTGCCAATGCAGGGGACATGGGTTCGTGCCCTGGTCCGGGAAGATCCCACATGCCGCAGAGCAACTAAGCTCGTGTGCCACAACTGCTGAGCCTGCGCTCTAGAGCCTGTGAGCCACAATTACTGAGCCCAAGTGCCACAAGTACTGAAGCCCACGCACCTAGAGCCTGTGCTCCGCGACAAGAGAAGCCACCGGGATGAGAAGCCCATGCACCGCAACTAAGAGTAGCCCCCAATCGCCGCAACTAGAGAAAGCCCACACGCAGCAACAGACCCAACACAGTCCAAAATAAATAAATAAATAATAAATATTAAAAATAAAATGTTTCTCTTTGCCCAGGAAATGGTCAAAGACCCGAAGATAACTGCAAAAAAATTAAATTAAAAAAAAAAAAAGAAGAAGAAAGGCAATCTAATAACAACAGTATTACAGAACTGCTCAGCTATCTCATCTACCAGGCACCGGCACTTTCCATGCATTCTCTCTAATACTCAAAATAACCCTGGAAAATTAGATCTTACTGCCCCTCATTTTACAGATGAGGAAAGGGTGGGAAGAGAGGTATGATAACTTGCCCAAGGGTCATACAACAAGTTAGTACTGAAATGAGGATTTGAACCCTGTGTTTTATCACTGCTATACCACACTGCAATTCACGCCACTGATTTCTGAAGCAGCCACGAAATCTCACCAGTTATTGATAGATACCTCCTAAGTCATAAATCGGCTGTAATGGGGCTTCCCTGGTGGCACAGTGGTTAAGAATCCGCCTGCCAATGCAGGGATGTGGGTTCGAGCCCTGGCCCGGGAAGATCCCACATGCCACAGAGCAACTAAGCCCGTGCGCCACAACTACTGAGCCTGCGCTCTAGAGCCCGCGAGCCACAACTACTGAGCCTGCGTGCCACAACTACTTAAGCCCTCACACCTAGAGCCCAAGCTCCGCAACAAGAGAAGCCACTGCAATGAGAAGCCCGGCCACCGCAAAGAAGAGTAGCCCCTGCTCACCGCAACTAGACAAAGCCTGTGCGCAGCAACGAAGACCAGTGCAGTCAAAAATAAATAAAGAAATAAATAAATAAATTTATTAAATAAATAAATAGGCTGTAAAATGGAATATGATATAACAGATGTGGTGGGTTAAACATGTCCCCAGTTCTCTGCCTCTTCTCCCACCCAGAGGTGGAATCTATTGGTGCTTCCCTTGAACCTGGGCTGGCCTGGTGACTTATTTTGACCAATAGAATGCAGCACAAGTGATGCTGCCTAGATCTGGACCTAGGTCTTAAGACACCTGGCAGATTCAGCCCTCATCCTCTTGGAACCCCAAGCCACTATATAGACATGTTCCACTTCCTTGCTGGAGAGACCACAAGGAGGGAGGGGTAAATGCCTGGCCAGCCCAGCTGTTCCAGCCATCTCACCTCAGGCACCAGACATGTGAGTGATGCCATCTTGGATCCTCCAATCTCAGTTGAGTCACCCCGCCAACAACTTCTGGAGCAGAAACAAACCCTCCCGATGAGCTGACAATCAATGGTGGTTTTTTTTTTAATTTATTTATTTAATTTTTTTATTTTTGGTTGTGTTGGGTCTTCGATGCTGCACATGGGCTTTCTCTAGTTGTGGCGAGCGGGGGCTACTCTTCATTGCAGTGCGTGGGCTTCTCATCGTGGTGGCTTCTCTCATTGTGGAGCACGGGCTCTAGGTGCATGGGCTTCAGTAGTTGTGGCACACGGGCTCTAGAGCGCAGGCTCAGTAGTTGTGGTTCACGGGCTTAGTTGCTCCGCAGCATGTGGGATCTTCCCAGACCAGGGCTCGAACCTGTGTCCCTTGCACTGGTAGGCGGATTCTCAACCACTGCGCCACCAGGGAAGCCCTCAGTGGTTGTTTTAAGCCATTTCAGTTTGGGGGTGAATTGATACGCAACAATAGAACTAAAGCAATACATTTTATTTTGGTGAATGTCAAATGCAGAAGGAGTACCAATGATATAGTCAAGCTTCCTTAACCCTAACACAAGCAGAATGAAACTCACTGACATTTACCACCTCTCCTCCCACCTCTGTACTGACCTCTGTAACAGCCCTGATCCAGCTGTACACAGGCTTTGTGTACATTCACGTCTGCCTTCCTTACCACATTGGGGGTATTCACCTTGGTAACCACAACACCCTACACAATGCCTGGCACAAAATAGTTGTTAATACATATTTGTTGAATGAACCTTGACTTGCTCTTGATTGATTGATGAAAGAACTTGAAATGCAATCATTGCTTTTATTCTTGGGCTCAGCACTGCGCAAAGTATTTTATGCTGAATATCTCATTTAATTGTCACAACGATCCCATGAAGTAGGTCTTATCCTCACTTTACACATGAGGAAACAGAGTCTAGGCAAAGTTCCTTGAGGTCACAAGTGTGCCTGTGCTGAGCAAGGCAATGCTTTAGGCTTTGGCAGCAATTAGATGAATGAAGCCACTTCAGTATGGTGCCCAAAACCCGCAGGCGTCTGGTTGGATGACTGTGTCATGGTAGACAGCACTCGCTCTGTGAAGGCTGCCTCCCAACTACAGGAATGTCAAGGAGGGTTGTGCAGGTCAAGTTCTGCACAAGGGCATCCAGCCCAAGGGCGAGTAGGGACTGAAATCCAGGCTGTGCTATATCACACTGTGCTCACCATGGTGCCTGGCACAGAGCTGTCTGTCTGGGGGAAGGGACCCTTGTTACCTAATCTGCACAATGCCACTGGGTGGACTAGTGATAGTCCTGGGTAGAATGTGCTAGTCTATGGGAAACCTGAATGCCTGATCAAACAGAAGACAGAGATGACTAAGAAACTTGCCAGGTTTTAGAATGGATAGAGCAAGGAAATGGTTCCAGAGAAATAGCAGAGGGTATGCGGAGGCTGGGGGCAATGGAAAATTTGAGGTGGGGTCTGAGCCCCCATAGTGCTATGCATGCTGCCCCATCCCTCCTAGGGGTGGGTCACCTTGACTAAATGTCTCATCCCCAGGGAAGTTCCGGTCTCTCTGCAGTTACTTGAGACTTCCGGATCTTGCTGTTTCAGACCATCCAGCTGCAGTGGTGCACAGCAAGGTATGCAAACTAACAAAAATATTTCATAAAGATTATTAAACTTACCCGAGAGGGCTCACTGCAATTTTTCTTATAGAGTCCAAGCAATTCAAACATTCATACAGCACCCAGCATGTGTGGCGTTACGGATCCCAGCAGTTGGCCCCAAAGAGATGCCTCTCATGGAACAGAATGAGGTAGGTAAGAGTCTATCTATAGAAGATTTCATTGCTTCTCTATATGCATGAGCTTGGCTATAGTTGAAGGACCTAAATTGGTTTGGGGTAGAATTTCACCCTATCTGGAGTAGCTTGCAGAGTTTCTCAGGCTCCACTGAGAAGCTGGGAAGACTGGAGGGGGCTCTGGGAAATGGCCAACCATACCCCTGCCAGACACCCACTGAACAGAACCAGAATAAAGATCTTAACTATGTAGCTGGAAAATTCCCAAGAACTATGTAGTGGTGATGGTGTCAGAGCCTGGATAGTGCCTATTTGAGGCCCTTTCATCATAGCCACTTGGATGAGCCCTCTGCCTTGTGAAGCCATGGCACCTTGGGTCCAGATGGGAGGAAGGGGACAGCCACCTTTTATCAACTGCTGAATGACTTCACATTCTCTTGTACCACCTGGCATCCGTGGGTCCAAGAAAGAAGGGCACTGTATCAGTTTCTTAGGGCTGCTGTGACAAAGTACCACCAACTGGATGGCTTAAAACAATAGAAATGTATTGTCTCACGGTATAGGAAGGATTAAGTCCAAAATCAAGATGGTAGCAGGCTCTGTTCCCTCTGCAGCCTGCAGGGGAATCCTTCCTTGGCTCTTACTTGCTTCTGGTGGTTTGTGGGCGATCTTTGGCATTCCTTGGCTTATAGATGCATAAATCCAATCTGCTGTCATCACATGATATTCTGTTTCCCTGTCTTCGCATGGCCATCTTCTTATAAGGACACCAGTCATATTGCATTAGGGGTCCAATCTACTCCAGTTATGACCTCAGCTCAACTAATTACATTTGCAACAGCCGTATTTCCAAATAAAGTCACATTCAGAGGTACTGGGGGTAAGGACTTCATCATTATCTTTTTTGGGGGGGGAGGGGCACGATTCATTCTATAGCAGACACGTTCCTGTATAATACTGCTCTCTGGATCCCTAGATCCGTCTCTAGTATAGTGAACTGGTTAACCCATGGGTTCCGAGACAGATTTCTTGGGTTAAAAACTTTGTCTCTGCTGCCGTGTGACTGCGGTTTGTGGAGGTTAGAATAAGGTGCTGTGAACTGTGCTGCGCGTTAAGTGCTCATTAAGTAGCAGCCATTAGTGTTGTTACTTCCCAACTCTGTCCATTGACTTCCCTAGAAGGAGATCATTTATTCTTCCCTGCAGACACACATGTCCTGGGGCAGAACCAAATGCTTCTGCAGTTTAAGGGAGCAGGGAGTGGGATGGAGAGTAAGAGAGGTTTGTTTCACTTTGTTCGGGGTGTTATATTAATCTAATGAGACAAAAACAATATATTAAAAAAAACCTATTTCCACAGAAAATACCATACTTATAAAACCATGTGTG
>NC_041227.1:104561723-104597941 GCF_002837175.3 Physeter macrocephalus | reverse complement strand
AATCTACAAAAGAATATATATGTACGTATAACACAATCACTTTGCTGTACACCTGAAACTAACACAACAATGTAAATCAACTATATTTCCATTTGAATTTCAATTAAAAAATTTTTTTTAAAGTTCTGTAAATGGATAGTGGTGATGGTAGTACAATAATGTGAATGCACTTAATGTCACTGAATTGTACACTTCAAAAGGGTTAAATGGTAATTTTTATGCAATGTATATTTTACCATAATTTTTTAATTTAATGTGAAGAAATAAGTCAGGAATATCCAGGGTAGTACTGAGGAAGAAAAGTAATGAGGAGATGAAACCCTACCAGATATTAACACCAGTTATAAAACCTCAAGAATTAAAAGCGTGGTGATGGCACTTGATTACACAGACAGTGAAACAGATAGGAAGTCCAAAATAGACTGAAATTATTCAAGACTTTTGTGTGTGGGAAAGGTGGCATCTGGAAACAGCGGGGAAACAGAGCTGCGACTAACCGGAGCCATCGGGAAAAAGTGAAGTTGGGTCCTTACGTTGTACTTATAGAAGGAAGACCTCTGCTCAGAGATGAGGCTCAAATCTGAACCATGATACCACACAAATACTAGAAGGAACCAGGGGAGAATTCTTTTTTAACCTCAGAGGGTGAGCATGTACCCGCTGTGACTTGGAGTCAGTCCTTTAGCCTCCCCATGCCTATCTCATGGGGTTGTTGAGAGCGCTGTGGGAGTTAATACCTGAAAAGTGGTTAGAAAAATGTCTGGCACCCACAGCAGATTCAGTCAGTGACCACCAGCACCACAACCTCCGCCATCACCACCACCATGACAATCTCCACCACCATCACCACCACCACCATCACCATCATCAGCATCACCATCAAAAAAGAATGAGGATGTTTTATAAACTGATATGGAAAAAGTATCCAGATCTATTATCAAGTGGGAAAAAAAGCCCAGGTGCAGAGGGGTGTGTGCACAATACACTATTCCTGGTTTTAAAAAGAGGGCAGTAGAAGAAAATACACATGCACGTATATACCTAAATATTTGTTGTAAGTGTATAATTACACACACATGTCTACATATATTTGTAGGTGTATTTTTACACACACACATACACAATAAACATCTTTGATCAGGCCACTGCAGTGCAGAACTCCAGGGGGCACTATTCCATCGTGTTCCTTGTCAGTGGTATCCTAGGAGCTCTATATAAATGGCGTCCCTTGGAGTTGTGTACCACAATGGTCCTGGTCACTTAGCTGCACATGGTAACGTGTCTCTGGGAGAACACAAAGTACCAAATAACGCTGGCTACCTGTGGGGAAGGACATAGATGGCTTGGAATAGAGGAGTGAAGGAGGATTTTCACAACACAGCATTTGTGTCTTTTCAGTCTGGAACCACATGCATCTGTTATGGAAACTCCTCCTCCCGAAAATAAATAAATAAAAGGAGTGGTGAAAATAAATAAATGCGCACATACATAAAAACAACAATACATGTTAGAGAATTTGGGAAATACAGAAAAGTTTGAAGGAGAGAATTATAATTAAGCATGATTTTTCTGGTTGTCTCTGTGTCTGTCTGGAGTGCTTTGAAAGACAGCTTCATGTAGGGCAGGAGGGCCCCAAGGCCATCTCCTGCCCCACAACCTGGTTTGTAAATAAAGTTTTATTGGAACATAGCCACACACATTCGGTTATTTAGCTCTATGTAGCTCTCCTGCTACATGTAGTTATTGAGTAATTTTGAGTAGCTTTCTTGTTCAATCTGTAAATCTAGTTCAATCTATAAGTGCCCTGGCATAATTCCACTAAAAGGCACAGTGAAGAAGTAAAGATGATAGCACAGAGTTAAAATGAACGTATTAGTTTGGATTTAGAACTTAAAAAAAAAAAAACAAGCAGCAGAGATGTTCCCCACTATTAAATAATATTAGGATAAGTGATAACAACTGGACTTGTTTGCATACAATGAGAAACAGGAATATAATCTGAATTGAAGTACAAATAATGTGCCAAGACAAATTAAAGATTACCAAAGTGGAGAAAATGGAAAAGAAAATATTCTTAGAAATGAGCTGGGCCTCAATAAGAAGTGTAATGTTAAAATAATTCCCAATGTTATGATATAGGATAAGATACAAGAAATGTGAGAAAAAACACACCTCTTATGTTAAAATCTCACCAGACATTCAGTCTCTCAATGAGCAGGGGGGAAATTCAAAAGTCATATGAGACACAGGACAATTATACTTTGGGCAGGTCTGTCCTGTGCATGGTAGGAGTCTAGCATCCCTGGCTCCCCACTAAATGCCGATAATAACCCCATTCATAATGATAACCAAAACAACTCCTTCAGCTTTTTTAGACTCCCCTGAAGGCAGTACCACCCTCCTTGAGAACCACAGATACATGTGAAAGCAATTTGAAAAGTTAAAAACACTTTTCAAATATACAGTGTGATTAATCTATAAAACTGCAGTGGGTTTTCAGTGAATACTGTATATCTACACTATTTAAATGAAGACTACTGAATTATAAAACATGAGTGTTTTCTTTTTTTTTATGAAACTGATTTCCATTCCCGGAAAAACAGCAAGTGAATCAATATACTTACTGAAAACAACTAAAAATTCGGGATTTTCTTAACAGCATAAATGAACGAGCAGAGAAGTTAAGAATTCTTAGTCCAGGGATCAAGTGAAGTGGAGCACAGAGGTGTAAGTAGAGCCCAGCACTCCAAGGGCATTTGCTGAACCTGGTGAACTTGAACTTTGGTATTCATGGCCTCATAAGACTTTGAAAAAGCCAAAGCCCCAGGGCTGTTAAAGATGGGGAGTCTAATAAGACATTTTCCAGCATGAACATGGGACATCTGAAAGGCTATGCGTGCAGTATAAGGGTGAATTTAGAAACACCTTACAGACCCTCCTGGAGACTGCAAGGAAAATCTGTCTCAAACTTTGCACTGGAGAGGATAAGATGTGTGTGTGTGTAGACACATGTGCCAGGAATCTCTATAAAACATTCAAACCTTAAGCTGTCCATGACACAGTTTATAGCAAAAGATCCACACTATCTGGGTGGTCTGAATACCCTAAGTGGAGGATATAACTGGAGTCATCCCAGGAACTAGTAATGCCTCCAGCACCTGGCAGAACAAAAGTGAATCCTCTATAGAGGAAGCCAAGTTTATCCCAGACCTCAAAGTATTCCCACATATAAAATGTCAAGGAAAATGATCAGATTAAAGTTCAAATACACATGTACACACACAGAGAAAGACAGATCATGAGCAAATGACTACATGATACAAAAGCATGGGGTGACTAAGTGGGAGGGAGGAAGAGAGGGAGGAGGGAAGTTAGGAAGGAAGGAAGGAAGGGAGGGAGGAAGGAAGGAAGGAAACAGTGGAATAAGGCACCAAAAACTAAGAGCCAGAAGCAGCAGATGGCTGGAAGAGACCTGCAAAAACTTCAGATCCTGGAATAATAAGATGAAGACTATAAAATAACCATGTTTAACATGTTTAATAAAAATAAAATACACACATGAAAATATACAAGAAAAAGAAACTATTAAAAAATGATCAAGCAATTTTGAAAAAGAACCAAAAGAACTTCTGGGGAAAAGAGAACTCCATGGAGAGATTTACTAGAATAATCATATGTGACAAGAATGAGTACACTGAAAGACTGACCTGAAAAACCATTCCCATAATACAGCATAGAGAGACAAAGTGAAAATATGAAAGAGGAAAAAAAGACACGGAGGATAAATCAAGAATTTTAACAGACATCTAATTAAAGTTCCAAAAGGAAAAGAGAAAGAAGATGGGGCAGAGGCAATATCTGAAGACATAAGGGCTGCAGTTTTTCAGGACTGATGAAATACATCAACCCACGGAATCAAGAAATCCAAGGGATCCGAAGAAGGCATATATATATAGTCCACCACAGTGAAATTGCAGAACCCCAAAGACAAAGAGAATATCTTAAGAGCAGTGAGAGAGAAAAGACAGATTATTTTACTTTTAAAGGAGTGACAGATAACTTACAACTCAGGAACAATAGCATTCAAAAGACAATGTATGATATCTTCAATGTGCTAAGAGAAAAATGATTGTCATTTTCAACTCTATATCAATAATTAAAGGGAAAAAGTCACTTTCAGACAAACAAAACTGAAAAAATTTGGTACCAACAAAACTTCACTTCTGACAGAAGAAAAATTAGTCCTGATGGAAGGTGTGAGAAGCAAGAGGGAATAAACCACACAAAAAGTGAAAAATAGGTGAAATATTGGGTGTATAAAGCAACAATAGATGTATTGGGGTTTCAAAAGAAAAGTTGATAGGTTAAAATGCACAGCAATAATAGCATCTAAATCAGGAAGATATATAATGGAAATTGTAAGATTTTTATATTTTTCAGAAGAGTAAAACTATTGAGTAACTTTGATAAGTTATTTGCTGCTATTTCTAGAGAAACCACTTACAGGATACAAACAGAGTTCTGAAACCGGTGAAAGAAAAAAATAAAAAAGGACAAAACTATAAATCAATCTAAAAGAGGGCAAGAAAGGATAAAATGATAAATGCAACTTGTGGGAAAAAGAAATAAAACAAAAAACATTATAGCTATAAACCTGAAAATATTATTAGCTATGACAAATAAAATGAACTAAATGCTCCACCTAAAATACAAAGCTTGTCAGAATGTATTTTTTTTATCTGACTGCTACTCATAAGAAACATATCTTATGCAAACATATTTTATAGAGAGATTGAAAGTGAAAACGATGAGTGTACTGGGTTTTAACTATCTTGATATTAAGCAAAATAGACTTCAGACAAAAAGTATTGCTAGAAACAAAGAGGGTCACTTTGACATGTTAAGCAATTCAGTTGAACAGGAAGACATGTTGATGTTAAATTTATACACTCAATAACTTTCCAAATTTATTAGGCAAAAACTGACAGTTACCAAGAGAAATAAACAAATCATCAATCATAATGGACACTTAACCCCCCTTTTCCAGTAACTGCTAGAACAAACAGTAAAAATACATCAATAAGGATATGGAAGATTTGAACAACACATTTAATACAACTGACCTAGTGGACATTATGTGAGTTCAGGAAACAGATGCCAAGATGGGATTAGATGTGCCAGAGGTTTATTGGGGAAACTGCCTGTGAAGGATAAAGAGAAGGAAGCAGAAGGAGGCAGGGAGAACCTTCTGACCACAATGCAGTTCTGAAAGGAATGAGAAGGAAGGAGAAATGAGTAGGAAGCGTCTCGGTTTACAGTGCGGTTCTTCATATGGTTTGGCCAGACTGATGGGGTGGCCTTTAGCCAAAGTTGCCCATTTAAAGGAGTCTCACACCCCACAGGAATGGACCTGCACTAATACCCTGTCAGTGGCTGGGAACAACCCGGGGAAGAGTGGTCTCAGCACAAATGTGTTGGTGGATCCTGAGTAGTAGCAATAGGGCTCCAGTCAACTGTGCTGTCCGCAGCAGGAGAACTGAATTGCACAAGTTCATGACACCATAGACATATTTAGAACACCATACCCCAAACTACAAAAACACATTATTTTCAATATTTACAAAAATTGACTATGTACTGGGTCATAAAGCAAATCTCAATACATTTCTTAAGGATTGAAATCATGCAGACTACATTCTCTGACAATAAAAAAAGTTAATAGAAGACCCTTCCCAATATACCTAAAAATTCAGAATTACCTATTCAAATAACCAGGGAATCAAAGAAGAAAGCATAGTGAAAATTGGAAAATATTAAGACTTGAACTATAATGAAAATACATAACAAAAATTTTGGGATAGAGCTAAACAATGCTGAGAGAAATGTATGATCTAAAATATTGTTTGCAAAAAACCAGAAAAACTGAACATTAATGAGCTAAGCATTCATTTTATGAAGTTAGAAAAAGATCTGCAAAATAGACTCAAGAAGGGTAAGAGAGCTTCCCTGGTGGTGCAGTGGTTGAGAGTCCGCCTGCCGATGCAGGGGACGCGGGTTCGTGCCCTGGTCCAGGGGGATCCCGCATGCTGCGGAGTGGCTGGGCCCGTGAGCCGTGGCCGCTGGGCCTGTGCGTCCAGGACAACCGGAGAGGCCACAGCGGTGAGAGGCCCACGTACCAAAAAAAAAAGAAGGGTAAGAAAAATATTCAATAGTCAAGGAAATAATTAATGCAATAGAAAATAAACACAATAGAGAAGATTAACAAAGCCGAAAGTTTGTCCTCTGAAAAGACTAATAAAAGTGACAAACCTCTGGTAACACTGACTGAGAAATAAATAGAGAAAGCGTAAACAATATCAGGAATGAAACAGTGATATAAATGCAGAGACTACAGACCTTGAAACAAAATAATAAGAGGATGTTTTTAAGCCATTAAATTTGAAAACATATATGAGACAGACACATCTCAGGAAAATCTAACTTACTCAAGAAATAGAAACCCTAAAGAGTCATATAACTATGAAAGAAATTGAAAGTATGAATTAAAACTTTCTACATATTAAACTCCAGGTCCTGATGGCATCACTAGCAAGTTCCAGATATTCAAAGAATAAATAATTATAATCTTATACAAGCTATTTCAAAGAATTTAAAAAGAGCTCCCATTCCCTCAACTAATTTTGTGAATCTAACATTAACTTGATGCCCAAAACCGACAGCATAAGAAAGGAAACTTTCAGGCAAATCTCTCATGAATGTAGATTGAAAAACCATAAACAAACATTAGCAATCTTAATCAGAAATATATAAAAAGGATAATACATCCTGAGCAAAGCATCATAATAAATAAGAAAAACATATGATCATTAGAAGAAACACTTGATAAAATTCAACATCCATTCCTGATTGTTTAAAAAAAAAATCCCTTAGAAAACTTGAATAGAAGGAAACTTCCTTAACATGATAAAGGCTATCACCAAAAAGAGTGTAGTGGATGTCCTAACCAGTGCAACAAGGCAAGAAAAAGAAATTAATGGTATAAGAATTACAAAGGAAGAAACTATTAATATTTGCAAACAACATGGTTGTGTACATAGAAAAGCCAAAGGAATATGCACACAGTATTACAGTTAATAAGTCAATTTTATAAAATTGCTAGATACAAAGTAAATTTTGCAAAAGCCAATTGAATTTCTATAATCTAGATGTAAACAAGTTGAAATGAAATTTTAAAAGATAATATTTATAATAGCATTAGAAAACATAAAATGTAGGAATGAATCTTCATTTGATGTGCAAGAGTTCTACACAGAAACTGAAAAACATTATTGATAAATATTAAAGAAGATCTATATATGAAGAGGGTTATATCATGTTCATGTTTTGGAAGACTCAAGTTAGTAAAGATGCCAGTTCTCTTCAAAGTGATCTATAGAATCAATTTAATCCCAATCAAAATCCTGTCAGTATTTTAAAGTTTCAATTTTTTGCTAAAAATATAGAAATACAATTGATTTTTGTATTTTGAACTTGTATTCTGGGACCTTAACTGAACTCATATATTAGTTCTGGTGGCTTTTTCATAGATTACTTAAGATTTTCTACATAGATAATCATGTTATCAGTGAAAGCAGAAAGTTTTATTTCTTCCTTTACAATCTGTATGACTTTTATTTTTCTCTTTCCTTATTCTCTTGCCTCCATTAAAATGTTGAAAAGAATTGGTAAGAACAGACATACTTACCTTGTTTCCAATCTTAGGAAGAAGCGTTCAACATCTATCTCACCAGCAAGCGTAATTTTTTTTGTTTGTTTTTTGTTTTCTTTTAATAAATTTATTTATTTATGGCTGTGTTGGGTCTTCATTGCTGCACGTGGGCTTTCTCTAGTTATGGCGAGCGGGGGCTACTCTTCATTGCAGTGCGCGGGCTTCTCATTGCGGTGGCTTCTCTTGTTGTGGAGCATGGGCCCTAGGAGTGTGGGTTTCAGTAGTTGTGGCACGTGGGCTCAGTAGTTGTGGCTCACAGGCTCTAGAGCGCAGGCTCAGTAGTTGTGGCACATGGGCTTAGTTACTCCGTGGCACATGGGATCTTCCCCGGACTGGGGCTTGAACCCGTGTCCCCTGCATTGGCAGGCAGATTCTTAACCACTGTGCCACCGGGGAAGTCCCCAAGCGTAATGTTAGCTGTAGATTATTTTGAAGACACCTTTTATCAGGTCAAGGGAGTTCTTTTTTATTCCAAGTTTGCTGAGAGTTTTTTTGTTTTTTGTTTTATTAATCATGAATAAAGGTTGGGTTTTGTGAAATATTGTTTCTATTTAGATGATCATATGGCTTTTCTTTTTTACTGTGTTAAAATGACTTACATTGAGTTTTGAATGTTAAACTAATCTTATATTCTCAGGATAAATCCCACTTGAGCATGATGATTATTCTTTGTACATACTGCTGCATTCAGTTTGCTAAATCTTTCTTAAATTTTTTTGTTTATATGTTCATGAGGAATAGTGATCTGTAGTTTTCTTTTTTTGTAATGTTTTTGTCTGGTTTTGGTAGCATGGTAATTGTACCGTAAAATGAGTTAGAAAGGATTCTCTCATCTTCTATTTTCTGAAAGAAATTGTATATAATCAGTATTATCTCTTCCATAAGTGTTGGTTAGAATTCATTACTAAAGCTATCCAGGCCTGACGTTTCCTTTATGGATAGATTTTAAGTACACATTTCTTTAATTGAATTAAAGCTATCAGGTTATCTGTTTTTTCTTGATTGTGCTTTGACTGTTCTTGTCCTTTAAGGAATTTGTCCATTTCATTTAACTACTTGAATTAATTCACATAAAGTTGGCATAATATTCCTTTATTATCCTTTCATGTCTGTAAGATCCACTCCTGATACTCTTTTATTCCTGATGTTGATAATTTATGTCTCCTTTCTCTTTTTTCTTCATTAGTCTGGCTAGTTTACCAATTTTATTGATCTTCTCAAAGAATCAGCTTTTGGTTTCACTGATTTTTCATGTTGTATGTCAGCAATTTCTAGTCTTATCTTTATTATTTCCTTCCTTCTATTTACATTGGAATTAATTTGCTCTTTTTTTTTTTTCTAGTGTTTTAAGGTGAACGCTTAGGTGATTGCTTTGAGGCTTTTCTTCTTTTCTAATATAAACATTTAGGGCTATATACCTCCCTCCCTCTTACCTGCTTCCCACAAAATTTCATATGTTCTATTTTCATTTTAATTTACTTTAAAATATTTTCTAATTTCCATTCAGATTTCCTCTTTTGAACCATGAATTATTTTGAAGGGTATTGTTTAATCACAAAATGTTTGGGGATCCTCTAGATATCTTTCTGTTATTGATTTCTAGATTAATTGTATTATAGTAAAAAAAATAAAGCACACAGTGGATGACTTCAATCTTTTTAAAATTTATTGAGACTTGCTTTATCACCCACAATACATTCTACCTTTGCTGAATGTTCCATGTATACTTGAAAAAAATGTATATTCTGCTGTTTTTGGAGAGTTTTATAATGTCAATTAAGTCAAGTTGATCGACTTCTATATTATTACTGATTTTATGTCCACTTGTTCTTCAATTACTGATAGAGAAATGTTGAATTCTTGAACTATAATTGTAGATTTGTCTGTTTCTTTGTTGAATTCCATCAGTTTTTTATTAACGTATTTTAAAGCTATTTTATTAGTTGCATAACATTTAGGGTTATTATGTCCTCTTGATTTTGTTGTCCTTTATCATTATGAATTGTCCCTATTAATCTCTGGTGTTATTTTATATTCTGAAGTTTATTTGATCGGATATTAACGTTTTCATGATATTTCTTCTTTTATCTATTTACTCTAAACCTATTTACATCTTTATATATGAGAATTTTCTTGTAGACAGCATTTTGGGTCTTCCATTTTTCTTCCAATCTGAAAATCTTTGCCTTTCAATTGGAGTATTCTCCATTTATATTTAATGTTATTATCAATGTGGTTGGGTTTAAATCTACTATCTTGCTATTTGTCTTCTAATTGTTCCTTTTTTTTTTTTTTAGTTCTTTTGATTCTCTTCTCCTGCCTTCTTTTGAATTGCTTGAGTATTTTTTAATGATTCAATTTAAATTTACACTATTGTCATCTTAGTGACATTTTAGTGATATATTTATTTATTTATTTATCTATGTATTTATTTATTTAGTGATTGATCTGGAATTTTTAATATACACCTTTAACTTAAAGTACTCTGTCTTCAAATAAGATTAATTCTACTCACATTTAATGTAAGAGCCTTACAACAGTGTATTTCCATATCCCTCTTCCCATCCTGTGCTATTTTTGCCATATCATTTACTTCTACATATATTATAAATCCCACAATACAGTTATTTTTGCTTTAAGCAATTATCTTTTCAAGGGATTAAAAAATGAAGGGAAAATTCTGTTATACTTTCCTATATATTTATCATTTCTGGCACTCTTTGTATTTCTTTGTATAGACTGTAATTTTCACATAGTATCTTTTCTTTTTCCCCAAAGAAATTTTAATATAGTTCTTGTAGCAAAGGTTTACTTGTGATGATTTCTTTTAGCTTTGGTATCTTTGATAAAGTTTCTATTTATTCTTCATTTATTTAAGACTTTACTCTTTAGAAAGATATTTCTGCTGGCAGTAGAATTTTAGGTTGGCAGGGGTTTTTATTTCTATCAGTAATTTAGGGATGCTGTTCCATTGACTTTTGGCATGCATAGTTCCAGAAAAGAAGTCCAAAATATGCAGTATGAGTTGGCAGGCTGGAGACTCAGGAGAGACAATGATGCAGTTCCAGTCCAAAGGCCAGCATCCTGGAGACCCAAGAGAGCTGATAGTGCAGATGATGTTCAAAGGCAGTCTGCTGGAGAATTCTCTCTTGCTCAAGGATGCCAGTCTTTTAATTGTATTCAGGCCTTTAACAGATTGGATGAGGCCCACTGACATTATAGAGGGCAATCTGCATTACTCAGAGTTTACCAACTTAAATACTAACCTCATCCAAAAATACCATCCAATTTGACACATAAAATTAACTTTCACAGTGCATTACAGGCATCACCACCCCAGCTGGCAGAAACACAAACTGTTCTCAGCCCTGTATGAACTACTGGAATTTTTTGGCCTATTGCTTTCCAGAGGTTCTTTCTCCAACCTTGTGGAATGCCAATCCCTACATGCACCGATCAGTTTTTGCCCAAAGAATCATGAAGACCTCTCCGTAAATTCCTGGATATCTCTCTCTCTCACTCTTGTTCTCTCTCTCTGCCTCCTCCCAGTACTCTGCTTTGCAAATTCTAGGTGCCTTGGTTTCCCTGAACTCCAATATCTATCCCCTCCATTCAGTGGAAATCCAGGGCTCTCTTCAGATTTTCCAGACTTGAGCTTCAGCTGGAAACTGTCCGCAGTCAGTAAGCTGGGGCAACCAAAGGACTTGCCTCATTTGTTTGTTCTTTCTCAAGCATCATAGTCCTATGCTACCTGTTGTCCAATGTCTGAAAATGGTGGTTTAATATATTTTGTCTGTTTTTCTAGTTGTTTATGGTGAGAGATCAATCCTATATGGTTAATCCTTTGTGGCATATATTAAACTTTTTTTTTTAACTTACAGTAGCACCAGCTGCATGTGTTTCAATCTACTATTTCTTGACCAAGTTAGTAGTTTCATAGATTTGTTCACTTTGTGATCATTCATTGAGCTCTGCACGTATGATATGTGTACATTTCTGTGTATGTAAACTTCAATAAAACATACTTTTAAAAATAAAAAGCAAAATAAGTTTATATGAACATGTAAATGATGTAGAATAACCAAGACACTCTAGAAAGAAAATAAATTCGAGTGACTTTCCTGACCAGATATCAGATATCAAGACTAAAGCTATTTTGGGACTTCCCTGATGGTGCAGTGGTTAAGACTCTACGCTCCCAATGCAGGGGGCCCAGATTTGTTCACTGGCCAGGGAACTAGATCCCACATGCATGACGCAACTAAGGAGCTGGCGAGCCACAACTAAGGAGCCCTCGAGCTGCAACTAAGGAACCCATCTACCACAACTAAAGGAGCCCACGTGTCACAACTAAGGAGCCTGCCTGCTGCAACTAAGACCTGGCACAACCAAATAAATAAATAAATGTTAAAAAAAAAAAGACTAAGCCATTTTAGTGAAGAGATCATAGTATTGACACAAAGTTCAAAAAAAAACTAGAAAAAACAGAGAAACCCCTTTTCAAAAAAGACCCACACAGGGCTTCCCTGGTGGCGCAGTGGTTGAGAGTCCTCCTGGCGATGCAGGGGACACGGGTTCGTGCCCAAGTCCGGGAAGATCCCACATGCCGCGGAGTGGCTGGGCCCGTGAGCCATGGCCGCTGAGCCTGCGTGTCCGGAGCCTGTGCTCCGCAACGGGAGAGGCCACAACAGTGAGAGGCCTGCGTACCGCAAAAAAAAAAAAAAAAAAAAAAAGACCCACACAATTGTGAGCACAATGTATAATAGAGATGTCACCTTAGAACAGCAAGAAAATACTGAAGTTTTCAATAAGTGATGCTGGCATGATTGGTTATCTATAATTCATAAAACCTTGCCCCTATCTCACACCATATACAAAAATCAATTCCAGATGAATTAACAACGAAATGTGAAAGGCAAAATTATAAAGTTGTTAGAAGATAACAAGAAAAGGTATAAATATCTTGAGAGGCAGGAAGGATTTCTTAAGTAGGACCCACAACAAAACAAAGCATAAAGGAAAAGACTGATAAATTAGTCGTTATTATAAGAACTTCTATAAATCAAAAGACACCACTACGAGGGTATAAAAGCAAGCCAGAGTTGGGAGAATATGTTTTTTTTAACACATACAACGGATGGAGGACAAATATCCAGGATATATAAATAAATGTTATAAATGTATAAGAAAACAAAGTCCCCCCCAAATGAACAAAATACTTGTACTTTACAGATATATATATATATATATATATATATATTTATGGAATACTACGGTTTACTATATAGCATTGGAATACTACATGCAATGGAGTGCTGTATAGCATTGAAAAGGAATGAACTGCAGTTTCACCTATTGACATAGAAGAGTATCAAAATACAGTGTTGAAGCAAAAGGTGCCAAAGAGAAATGGATACATACAGTATGATTTGATGTTGATAAAGTTAAAAAAAACTAAGCTATATTATTTTGGGATGGATACATAACCGGTAACACTGTAAAGTGAAACAAGAGAATGATTGTCTCAGAACATTGGGATAATGGCTACCTCTGTTGGGAGAGAGGGAATTGCAGTTGAGGAAGGGCACCAATATTCATTCTTGACCTGGTTGCTAGTCACTTACATTCTACCACATTATTATCCCTTAGCATGTACTTACATGTTTTATTCACTCACCTATATGTATGACACATTTCAAAATAATAAAAATTAACCTCAATTAGTAAATTACTAAACCTAAAATAAAATTAACCTAACCGATGTACATTTTCTTTATAAACAGAGATAATGTGATGATTTCAAGGTTTGTGTGTCCTTATTCATTCATTCATTCATTCACTTATTCCACAGGAATTTGTTGCGTGTTTACTATTTGTTGGGCATTATACTAGATACTGAAAATACAGATATTAATTTATTATCTATCAGGGAGTTTTAATAATAAAAATCGATGTGATTATTATCGTTACTGTCGCAAATGACATTTAATTGAGTGTCTACTTTGCACTAAGCACTTTAACATACATTACTTCATTTAATTGTTTGACGTCCTTTAGTATGGACTAGTATTTTCCCAATTTAAAAAAGGAGGAAAATGAGCACAGCAACATTTAATAACTTGCCCAAACTTGCAGAGCTCAGAAAAGCCAAAGCCAAGGTTTGTTGTTAACAACTGTAGCTTATCTGCCAAACATCCAATCCCTTTCCTTCAGATGACAGCACCCTCAATTTTCTTTGGGGTGCCCTACCCCATCTCACATTTGGTCCTGTGGTTCGGTTGGAGCTGACTACCTAGTCCTGGGTTCAAAGACTGAGGAAATGACCCAGACTGGGTCATTCCTTATATTCTAAATACGTGGATGCAGTGATTGTTTAAGCATGAGGCAAAAGAAAGAGAAATTAAAGACTGAGTCTCGGGCTTCCCTGGTGGCGCAGTGGTTGGGAGTCCGCCTGCCGATTCAGGGGACGCGGGTTCGTGCCCCGGTCCGAGAAGATCCCACATGCCGCGGAGCGGCTGGGCCCGTGAGCCGTGGCCGCTGAGCCTGCGCGTCCGGAGCCTGTGCTCCGCAACGGGAGAGGCCACAGCAGTGAGAGGCCGCATACCGGAAAAAAAAAAAGACTGAGTCTCGAAGCCTTAATTTAAACCCTTGGATCCAGCGATGCCTAAAGCTTTCCTCAATGTCTGGTCTTTTCAGTTATATGAGCCTCAAGTTGGGTTTTCTAACACTTGCAAAAAGGAGTCCTAGCTGATCCAGGGACACAGAAAAATAACCCAATACTTATTGTACCAGCTGAGTAATGAGGACTAAAATTAATATGAATATTTTTTATATACACTTAGGCACACTCAGGATACACAGAGGTGAGATGTTTTGTACCTTATTCCCTTCCCCATCCTGGGTCTGAAGCCAAATCTCAGGGGAGATAAATTAACACTAAGAGAGAGGATCACAGATTACCTTCATGTCAACACAGACCAAGCCAGTCATCCTCCACTGGGGGGACGGGGAGTGGGGTACAGCTGTACTCAGTATCACGAAAGATGATCACAAAAGACCGGATCTCAGGGATGACAATCACAGCAACAAGAGTAATTTAGGTTCTGGGATACACTTTATCACAGGTTTACAAAGCCCTTGGCAGCAAAATTAAATCTGACATCACTGCTTGGTTAGTAAACACTGTTGCAGTCTCCCAGTAGGGTGAGCTCAGACACTTGAGGGCTCTCGCTCCCTGAGGATTGGAGTCACCTTCTTCAGCTCAGCTAACGATACCCCAGTCACCTCCAAGAGTGACTGAGCCTTTAGAAGCCCCTCGTCATGAGAGACAAACACAGCCCTTGGTGAAAATGGAGTCACATACACAGGAGCTCAATCAAGCCATGGGCTCAAATCCATCCTTGGATTTAACTCTTTGGCCCCATGACCACCTCACCTTCACTCCCTTCCCACCCAGGCTCAGAAAGAACTTTACCCTCTCACTTTACATGTTAAGGTCAGACTTCAGAACCAGCAAGTAAGTTGAGTAGACCACTAACATCCTTTTAAAAGAGTGTAACAGCTGAACCTTAAGATCATCACAAAAAGTCGTATATTTTTCTCTCTGTTGGCGAGAACGATTCGCTACTTTCAGGCAGCAGAGGCATAATTGCATTATCATTCACAACGGTTACAAGAAGTATGTAAATAACCACACTGTTTAGCACCCTGACCCATGGTCAGTTCACCTCTTCCACAATTAAAGGTGACCATTACACTCAATGTTTGTAGCACTGAGCAAGCTGAGGTCATACTTCCCCCCGCAGAGATGGAGACAAAAAAGGAAAAAAAATGTTTTTTTCTCCTTGATAAAAGTGAAGCAGTAACAAAACAAAACTTAGGTCTTTGGTGAATAATTCATGTTTAGCTAAAAGAAAAAATAATGACTTTCATTATATTTCATCTCCCACTTATTGAGTTCTAGAAACTGATTCTCTGATTTGGAGCTTCCAGAAATCCGTAGCAGCTTTGCTGGCTGCTTCTCCCTTGTGAGTCCTTCCCATTACCTCTACACCCCTCACCAGGTTCCCTTTGGCTCCACCAGGGTCATGGAAGAGGAATGAAAGGTCTGATCTGACCGTGGTGCCACTGGGGTGGATACCTTGAGCTGGCATGTCTCTCATGGGCTGCCATGGGGTCCTCTAGGTCCCCCATCCCCGGATCCCTACAATGGAATCCTTTGTCCAGGTAGTAGCTCTCTTAGGCTAACTGCTTACGCCCCGCCCTCCTCAGCTGGGCACCTGACAGTTTTCCCTCTACCTGCTTCTGCTCAGGTCTCCTTGCAGGAAGTCTGGTGGACAGTGTGCTTTTAAAACAACCCCACCCTTCCTAGGGGGATCTGGTACCGCATGCTTTCAGCTTTTGTAGTAGTACAGTGATTCCTCCAACATAGTGATTTCTCTGCTGTCCAGTTGGCTTCAGCCAGCCCCGTGACTTTGCTTAGAAGCCTGAGTTAAGGTTCCAGTTCTTGTGGCCTTCCAACCACAAAGGGCACATAGTGAGCTCTTAGTGGGTGGTCTATTCGGAGCTTCTCTTACTGGACTTCAGGTGAGGGGGAAGCACCCCCTACTCTTTCCCCAAGAGGAAAGTGAGATACATCACACCACAACTGTCTCCAAAGAAATTCAAACCTCTGCCCTTTTCATCTTCAATCCCCCAATGCCCACTTAAAAAAATTCAATTATGTATTTTTAAATTGAAATATATATATAGCAACATTCACCTTTTGAGTGTCAAGTTCTATGAGTTTCTACAAATGCATACGATAATATAGCCAGCATCACAGTCAAGATATGGAACAATTCATCACCCCCAAATTCCCTCTCTGTCTTTGAAATCAGCTCCTTCCCTCTCCCCCAGCTCCTGGCAACCACTGATCTGTTATCTGTCCCTACAATTTAGTCTTTTCCAGAACGTCATATAAATGGATTCATTCAACACATAGCCTTTGAGTTTGGCTTCTTTCACTTAACATAATGTTTTTGAGATTCATCCATGTTGTCCTGAGGATTAGTAATTTGTTCCTTTTTATTGCTGAGTGGGATTCTGTTCGATGCATGTACCACAGTTTGTTTACCTGTTCACTAACTGAAGGGCTTTTGAATTGTTTCCAGGTTTTGGCAATTATGAATAAAGCCAGTGTAAACTTTTATGGATAGGTTTCTGTGGGAACATAAGTTTTCATTTCACTTGAGTTAAGTACCTAAGAGTGGGATTGTGGGATTGCCTGGTCATATTGTAAGAAACTGTTTTCCACAGCAGCTGTACCATGTTGCATTCCCACTGGCACTGTGTGAAAGATCCAGTGCCCCATATATTTATCAGCACTTGGTAGTGTCAGTTTTTAAAAATTAGCCAGTCTAATAGGTGTGTAGTGGTATCTTATAGTTTCAGTTTGCATTTTCTTAATAACTAATGATGCTGAGCATCTTTTCATGTGCTTATTTGCCATCCATATATCATCTCTGATGCTATGTCAATTGAAATCTTTGCCTTTTTTTGATTGGGTTGTTTGTTTTCTTATTATGGAATTTTGAGAGTTCTTTATATATTTTGGATCAGATATGTATTTTGCAAATATCTTCTTCAATTGTGTGGCTTGTCTTTCATTCTCTCTTTTTTAAGATATTGTAGATGATTTATTTTTAGTAAGATTTAAATCTCATCTAGTAAAGAATAAGTAAAAGATCTGGAAAATATTTTCCTCTACCAGCTCATTAGTTTAGATACTATGAGATGACCACTTAAAATCTTCCAATTTGTAAATCGGTTAAGAATTTGAGACTCAATAACAATTTGGCATTTTTATTTGTGTGTGTGTTGATTTTTTCTAGTTTTCTTGAGATATAATTGACATCACTCTATAAGTTTAAGGTGTACAGCATAGTGGTTCCACTCACATGTATGGTGAAATGATTGCCCCTATAAGTTTAGTTAGCAGCCATAATCTCATAAAGATACAGTTAAAAGAGAAAGAAGAAGTAGAAGAAGAAGAAGAAGAAGGAGAAGGAGAAGGAGAAGAAAGATGAGGAAAGAAAAAACTTTCTTTTCTTGTGACGAGAACTTTTTGGATTTATTGTCCCAACAATTTTCATATATATCATACAGCAGGGTTAACTATGGTCATCATGCTGTACATTACATCCCTAGTACTTCATTCTCTTAACAGTGTCTTTCGAAGAGCAGACGTTTTCAGTTTTGATGAAATCTAATACATCAATTTTTTCTTTTAGGGATCATGCTTTTATTATAATTTTGTAACTACAGACTTTGCCTAACATAAGATCACAATGATTTTTCTCCTACATTTTCCTATAGAAGTTTTTCAAGGGCTTCACATTTAAGTCTATTACCCAAGTGGGGTTAATTTTTATATACGGTGCAAGGTATAGATCAGGGTTCACTTTTGCATACAGATGTCTAATAGTTTCAGCACCATTTATTGTAAAACTATCTTCTCCATTGACTTGTCTACACCTTTGATGGAAATCAGTTGACCATGTATGTATAGTCTATTTCTGGATTCTCTATTTGGTTTCATTGATCTGTGTATATCCTTTAGACAATACTACACTATCTTGTTTACCCTGGCTTTATAGTAAGCCTTGAAATCAGTTAGTGTGAGTCCTCCAATTTTGTTCTTCTTTTTCAAAATTCTTTTGACTGTTCTAGATCTGTTGCCTTTCCATATAAGTTTTAGAATCAGCTTGTCAATTTGTACCAAAAACAAAAATCCTCCTGGGTTTTGATTGGGATTGCATTGAATCAATAGATCAGTTTGAGAAGAACTGCCATCTTAACAATACTGAGTCTTTTAATCCATGAACCATCCACTTATTTAAGTCTTCTTTTTTTATTTCATGAATGTTTTGTACATTTTAGCATGCAGATCTTGTACAGATTTTATTAGATTTACACCTAAATATTTTGCTTATTTATTTATTTATTTGTGGTACGCGGGCCTCTCACCGCTGTGGCCTCTCCCGTTGCGGAGCACAGGCTCCGGACGCACAGGCTCAGCGGCCATGGCTCACGGGCCCAGCCTCTCTGCGGCATGTGGGATCTTCCCGGACCGGGGCACGAACCCATGTCCCCTGCATTGGCAGGCGGATTCTCAACCACTGCGCCACCAGGGAAGCCCACACCTAAATATTTTTAGTTTTTGGATGCTATTGTGAATAGTACTTTTTAAAAATTCTTAAATTTCCAATTGTTAATTGCTAGCATATAGAAATAAAATTGATTTTTGGCTTTTGACCTTTTATCTTACAATCTTATTACACTTGCTTTGCTCTAGTAGCTTATTTTGCAGATTCTTTGAGATTTTCTATGTACACAGTTATGTCATCTTTGAGTAGAGTTTTATTTCTTCTTTTATAATCCATGTGACTTTTATTTCTTTTTTTTGCCTTATTGCACTAGCTAAGACCTCCAGTAAAATATTTGATCGGATTGGTGAGAGTACACATTCTTGCCTTATTCCCAATTTATAGGAGTCAGAGTGTCCTTAGAACCGTCTCACCAAACTTGTAGCAAGAGGGAAACATTCCTTAGGTCTCTTTCAGCGGAAGAATATGACTCCTACCCACTGACAACTCTATCCAAAGAAATCTAATTTCAACTTCTGGCCTTTACAACTTCAGCTTCTGTATAACTTTGAGGTAGGTAGGTGTAGGGGTCACAAAATCAGTTTCAGGATGCCTCCTTATAAGTCCTGCAAATGTATTCTAGCACCTTCATTTTGGAAGAAGAGAGATACTTGCCACATGTTTTTTTTTTCCTCAGCACTTTGGGGCCTCAGCCAAAACCAAAACATCCTGATATAGATGATATTATTACTTTTCTTTTACAGATGAGGGATGTTAGGCTCAGAGGTCAGATAGCTGGGAGATAGCATGATTTAAACTCAGTTCTGTCTGTCAGGTCCACTAGGCCATACCAGTACAAATAGAAAAATTCAGGCAGCATTTATCACTTCCCAAACTCACATAGAAAACCAAGAGGGCTAAGGTATTTCTAAATTTAATTTGGCCATTCTAGAAAACCATACCAAGGCTAACAGAGGAAATAGTGTTACGTTTGTCCTCCAAATGTCCATGGAATGATAATCATCCAATATCTTGAAACAGGTGCTGAGTTCAGAAGCTGAGAGTCTCTCATTATCAACAATGGTCCCCTCAGGCCTTCCTTGAATTATCTAGACAGGAAATCAGGACTGACAATATGCACTCTGTTTTAGTCAAGAGATTTGACCATATGTCTCTAGGTCAAGGAGTCCAAGCCAATTTGCCTCCATGGCCACTTCAGAAAACCCAGACCCCACCTGTAAATCACTTCTTGCTGAGAAGGAGGCAGGTCCTAAGCAAATGTTTAGGATTAAAATTGATCCCACTAGGCTCACAACTGAAAGGAATAATACCACTTGCATTCATAATCCTTAAGCAGGGAAAGAAAACTTTTCTGGAAGTGTTTCATAAAATGGATTTTCTTGGGAACTACCAAGTTTAAGTTAAAAAGGAGTCTCAGCAGTTCCACTCCCGTGTATATACCCAAAAGAATTGAAAACAGGGGTTAAAAAAAAAACAAACTTGTACATGAATGTTCAGAGCAGCATTGTTCACAGTAGCCAAAAGATAGATACAACCTAAAAGTCCATCAAGAGATGAATGGAGGGGGCTTTCCTTGTGGCGCAGTGGTTGAGAGTCCGCCTGCCGATGCAGGGGATACAGGTTCGTGCCCCGGTCCGGGAAGATCCCACATGCCATGGAGCGGCTGGGCCCGTGAGCCATGGCCACTGAGCCTGCGCGTCCGGAGCCTGTGCCCCGCAACGGGAGAAAAAAAAAAAAAAGAGATGAATGGATAACAAAACATGGCACATCCATACAATGGAATATCATTCAGCCATTAAAAAGGAACAAAGTACCGATACACGTTACAACATGGATGAACTTTGGAAACAGTGCGCGAAGTGAAAAAGAACAGACACAAAAGCCTACATATTCCATTTATATGAAATATCCGGAATTGGAAAATCCATAGAGACAGAAAAAGGGTTAGTGGTTGCCAGGGGATGGGAGGTGACCGCTTACTAAGTATGGGGTTTCTTTTTAAGGTAACAAAAATGTTCTGGAACTAGATAGTGGTGATAGTTTTACAACTCTGTGAACGTACTAAATGCTACTGAATTGTACACTTTAAAATAGTTAGAATGGTAAATTTTATGTTATGTGTATTTTACCACAATAAAAAAAAGAAAGAGAGAGAAAGCTTCACTATGGAGTCAGGGTATTGTTGTCCAGCCAGATCATCTGCAAATCAGGCAAACCTCTCTGGCCTAGTTTAGACCGTTGTCATATCCTCCCTGGATTATCACAGTACCCTACCTCCTACTTGGTCCCCTGTCCCTAGGGTTACCCTTCTCCATTCCATCTTCCACCAACTTTCTGCAGTGTCAAACTGAGCACGACATTCCTTTGTTTAAAATCTTTCCATCTAATTTCCTACTATGAAAGAGGAGATTCCTTCACACAGCATCTGAAGACACTGCATGACATGGCACTGACTACTTCTCTCCTTGCGTATTTTTCACAGTGGGCATGCCCAGAGAGGGCAGGGACCACGGTGGTCTCACGCATCCTTGGCATGGTCTCGCATGTGTGGTAGCTCCAGCTCTTGCTATTTCCCCAAATATCCTGTATTGTAGCCAAACCAAATTCTCCAACAAGCCAGGCCAATCCATGCATCTGAAACTTTGCATACATTGGTGTCTCCATTTAGAATGTTTTCTGACCCATCTGTCAACCTGGGCAAACGCTGATTCATCGTTCAGACTCAGTTCAAGGGTGCACTCTCTAGTGACTGTCAATCACTCATTTCTCATATTCCCGCAGCACCTCGCCCGGCCCTTTGGGGCAGAACTTAACACTCGTCCTGGTAGGATTTATCTCCATCCTTGTCTCCCCTACTGGACCATGGGGACTGAGGAGCCCATCTTAAAACATCACCCTCCCCTCCCTCCACATGTGATGTGGGGGGAAATAAACAAACAAGTAACTCAGTACTTTTTGTCTTGAAGGGTACACCTGGGGAATTTTTTTTTCTTTGCACAGGAGGAGACTATCTGAGTTAAACTGGAGATTGAGGACAGTGCCACTGAAGCTCTCCGTGTCATTCTATTTACTGCTGTGGCAAAAGGCGAGAGGCGGAGTCAGGAACTGAAGCAGGCAGAAAAGGTGGGCAATTGTAACGACGCAACGGACATTTCACCCTCACCGAGCACCTCTCTTCCTGAAGGATCCTGCCGTGCACTGGCTGAACTGACCAGAAAGTGAATCTTACCCGTTTCTCTGCAAAGGCCGAATGCTGGGCGCGCTGGGTGCTCCATTTGGCAGAAGTGTGCCCTCCCACGCAGCCTAATCCTCCATTGAGGATCAAGCCTGAAAGTGAAATTCCAGGTCTCCTGCACATCACGGTGCCCTTATCACTTTGTCCCTTTTGCCTGCTCATGTCAGGAGGAATAATCCATTATGACTCTTCCTAATGATGGTGGTCTTTTCAGTTTGATCAAAATGTGCTGTGCCCTCTGCACCCTAGTCTGCCCCTCATGTCTGCTGCCGGGTCCCTTTGATTAACGTGCCCTGCCCTCCCCAGGGTGCAGGGAACTGGGCCCTCGGGAGAGCGCCTCTCCTGCCTAAGGCTTGGGCCGTGAGTCACTCCGAACCCTGGGCTTCAAGGGTCGGTAGGGAAAGGAAAGGGAGAAATCTAGGAACAGGTTGGGCCCCAAAACAGAAGGGAGAGGAGTTGATATTGTTCTGTGCATCTGTTGAGTTATGTCACTTAGTTCTGTCTTTCCTATGAGGTGGTGGTTTTCCCTTTGACAGGTGAGGAAACTGAGATGAAGCAACTTCCCCAAGGTTACTCCCCTCCCAGTGCCGGGGCCAAAGTCCAAGCCCTGATCCATCCACCCCAGTGTCTGACTGCTCTCCTTCCCCCCCCACCCCGCCCTCCACCTCTGGCCGTGGGAGTGGGCTGCCCAGTGGGCTGAGGGGAGGGAGAACCAGTAGACACTTCAGGTGCGTAAAGGGGCAGGTGAATGTAGACGTGAGGGAGGATCCCATTCAAGTCCAAAGGGTCCCGTCGGCCATGGGATCCCATGCTGCTCGTCACATCAGGCTATCTAAGGCCCATCAGGCCCGGGGGTTTTAGAGCTGGGGATGCAGAGTACCACAAGAAGCCCACCGAAGAGGGGGATTGGCGAGGAGTTGGCAAAGGCGGGGCCGCAACCAGTAAGTGGATGTGGATGAGGGCCAGGCCCCCACTCCTGAAAATGGAGGCGGAAGTCAAATCATCAGATCTGATTCAACTTTTTGATGTGCATGTGTATTCATAGTGACGGAATCAAACCGGGAAGATAGGAGAGACTCTCCTGCAGAGGGAGCTTCACTAGGGGGAAAAACACAGGCGGAAACAAAACTGAAAAAAAAAAATCAAATCATCAGATGGGACTGTCTAGTGGGGATTGGGAAAGGGCTCAGTCTGGTGGAATAGAGGCTGGAGACACCTCAGGGGAAGGGGCTCCTAATATCCATCCAGCCCCACCAGGAGGGAGCTCAGTGGTATCTGATGCAGGACTTGGGTTTGCATTTTCCCACTTACATTTTGGTGCCTCTGCTTCTTTTTTTAAAAATTCTATGGAAATATAGTTAATTTACAATGCTGTGTTAGTTTCTGGTATACAACAAAGTGACTCTGTTATACACATATATACATTCTTTTTCATATTCTTTTCCATTATGGTTTATCACAAGATATTGAATATAGGTCTCTCTGCTATGCAGTAGGATTGTTTGACCATTCTATATATACTAGTTTGCATCTGCTAACCCCAAACTCCCAGTCCTTCCCTCCCCCTCACCCCACCCTTGGCAACCACAAGTCTGTTCTCTATGTCTGTGAGTCTGTTTCTGTTTCATAGATAAGTTCATGTGTGTCATATTTTAGATTCCACATATAAGTGATATCATATGATATTTGTTTTTCACTGTCTGACTTACTTCACTTAGTATGATAATCTCTAGGTCCATCCATGTTGCTGCAAATGGCATTATTTCATTCTTTTTTATGGCTGAGTAATATTCCTTTGTATACATACCACATCTTCTTTACCCATTCCTCTGTCGATGGACATATAGGCTGTTTCCATGTCTTGGCTATTGTAACTAGTGCTGCTATGAACAAGGGGGTGCATGTATCTTTTTGAATTATAGTTTTGTCTGGGTATATGCCCAGGAGTGGGATTGCAGTGTCATATGGCAACTCTATTTTTAGTTTTTTGTGGAACCTCCATACTGTTCTCCACAGTGGCTGTACCAATTTACATTCCCACCAACAGTATAAGAGGATTCCCTTTTCTCCACACCCTCTCCAGCATTTATTATTTGTAGACTTTTTAACTGATGGCCATTCTGACCGGTGTGAGGTTTGGTGCCTCTGCTTTGCTGGTTCTGTAAACATACGCACACTTTACTTACAAGAATGGGACACCGGCCAAATGCAGAACAGTGCTCAACTACTCAATGTCACTGATTGAATTCCTGTATTCATTCATCCATCTATTCATTCATACCGAAAACATTTGAGGGACTAGGCGATGGGAATAACCAGCCAAATAAAACGAAATCCCTCCCCAGAGGGTAGGCCACAGGCAGGCAGGGAGCAGACGTGTTTGTGAACATTTATAGCACAAGGGCACCAATGACATAGGGAGGTATGTCGCTCAACTGCTCAATGTCACTGATTGAATTCCTGTATTCATTCATCCATCTATTCATTCATACAGAAAACATTTGAGGGACTAGGCGATGGGAATAACCAGCCAAATAAAACGAAATCCCTCCCCAGAGGGTAGGCCACAGGCAGGCAGGGAGCAGACGTGTTTGTGAACATTTATAGCACAAGGGGACCAATGACATAGGGAGGTATGTCTGAGCCATCACAGAACGGCGCGTCCGTTCCTCAGGGTTACCTCAGGGAGGCAGGAGAAAGCATCACAGAGGAGAGGGTGCTTTCTTGGGCCATCAGGGATGATAGGAATTTGCCAGATGGCAAAGAATGGTGAGGGGTTTGCGGGCGGAGCAAACAGAAGAAGGAAAAGGACAGACGGGAGAAAGTGAAGGACACGTCTGGAGAGCCATGGGAAGCTTGGGAGTAGGGCGTGGGGTATGCTGACCACACTAGGCCTTGGTCAGCACGCCTGATGGTGCAGCAAGGGTTCAGGTATAGAACGGTGCAGCTAATAACAGTAGTGAAGAAAGAAAGTATTTTTACGGTAAAGTTCTGACACGATGCCTCCGTAAGGTCCAGGCCACCTTTGTGAGGTACAGGCCTCTTTTGGCTCCCCCCACAATGCTCTAAAAGATAGCAAGTCTACTCCTCTGAATTACCAAATCCCTCCCTTCGTGCAGGGTATGGAGATCACCAACTGTGAGGTGGAGGCCACCTCTGTGGGGTCCAGGTAGGCAAGGGCAGCTGCATCTATTCACGCTGTCAAGGCTGCTTGATCCCATCATCCTTTGCACAGCTTCTGTGTAGGTTAATGAAAGTAACCCAGCAGGGTCAGGGTGATTTTTCTTCCTGAGCTTTGAAGTTGGGCTGATCTCTGTTTCTGACCTGGTGTAGATGACAATGTCAGTGCAGTGCCCAGACACCCTTTGGGATGTTTCTGAGGTGAAACTTACACTCCCCTGTGGGGTGAGGCTGAAGCACCCTCTGCAGGGGGCCCTGAGTCTTCACCCTGGCCCTGCCTTGTTCTCCCAATCTCCTACTAGTCTCTCCTGGGAGCACTTCTTTAAATAAATTACTTGCACATGAAGCTTCATCTTAAGATCTGCTTCCTGGGAACCCGACCTAAGGCATTTAGCTCAAGGAGCATGGGTGGCTGCCGCATAGCACAGGGAGATCACCTCTGTGCTTTGTGACCACCGAGAAGGGGGGGATAGGGAGGGTGGGAGGGAAGGAGACGCAAGAGGGAAGAGATATGGGAACATATGTATATGTATAACTGATTCACTTTGTTGTAAAGGAGAAACTAACACACTATTGTAAAACAGTTATACTGCAATAAAGATGTTAAAAAAAAATAAAAAATTTAAAAAAGGAGCATGGGTGAGAAGCCTGCAACTGTAGTTGGTGCCAGCCGGGGCCACACTGACTTGCCCTTAACGTTGCCAGATTTAGCAAGTAAAACTTTGAATTTCAGGGGCTTCCCTGGTGGCGCAGTGGTTGAGAGTCCACCTGCCGATGCAGGGGACACGGGTTCGTGCCCCAGGCCGGGAGGATCCCACATGACGCAGAGCGGCTGGGCCCATGAGCCATGGCCGCTGAGTCTGCGCGTCCGGAGCCTGTGCTCCGCAACGGGAGAGGCCGCAGCTGAGTTTCAGATTTAAAAAACCAAACCACTTTTTAGAATAAGTATATCCCCATGCAATATTTGGGATATACTTATACTAAAAAATTATTCATTGTTTACCTGAAATTCAAATTTAACTGGGCGTTCTGTATTTTACATGGCAATCCTCAGAAAGGGCTCCCAGTACTTTTGCCTTCACGGGCCCCTTCAACTAAGAAAAAGAAATTTAATTATATTTATGACTGTGTGGGTATAATGATAATACAATTCAAGCTGGATTCATTATTACATATTCATTACTATTATTATACTTATTTTTCTTCCACTCTGAAAGACATCAAAATTAAATATGTTCATGGGTCTCTGTAAGTGTCGTGGGTCCCAGGCACCACACTTGCCATGCCTAATGGATAAGTAGGCCTATAAAGAGCCTTGAATGCCACGATTAAATATGACTGGACCAAGACCTCTGGGATTAGACTGTGTCTCAGGAAGCTCGTCCTGGTTGAGAGAGTGAAGAAGAGGCCAAAGAATGGAATTTTTGGACCAGGGAGAAGATGATCACCATGATTGAGCTGGGACATTAGTAGGGCCTTAATAAGCACAGCTGGAAAGCTCACTAATTTGAGGGTCTACATGCTATAATGCTCGCCAGCTTTCCATCACGCAAAGGTGTAGCCTGGGCACAGGTCGGGTGGTGCTATGCACTTACCTAAAAGGGTCAGATCCACTGCTGTGCTCACTACCTCCTTATGAGAGCAGGCAGGGCACCATCCTTCAAAAAACTATGACCTGGGCTTCCCTGGTGGCGCAGTGGTTGAGAGTCCGCCTGCAGATGCAGGGCACACGGGTTCGCGCCCCGGTCCGGGAAGATCCCACATGCCGCGGAGCGGCTGGGCCCGTGAGCCATGGCCGCTGAGCCTGCGCGTCCGGAGCCTGTGCTCCGCAACGGGAGAGGCCACAACGGTGAGAGGCCCGCGTACCGCAAAAAAAAACAAAAACAACTATGACCTGGGCCCGCTCCCGTCATTGCTCAATGCTCTCCCCCTCCTTGAGAGCCAGGGGTCTAACACTCACACCCTGTTTTTGAAAATAAAGTTTTACTGAACACAATTATGCCTATTCAGTTCCATGTTACTTAGCACTGCTTTTGTGCAGAGTTTAGTAGTGGCAACAGAGACCAAATGTCCCACAAAGCCTAGAAAGCCTTTCTGGCCCTTTACTGAAAAAGTTCGCCAACCCATGCTCCAGGCTATGGGAAGACTCACAGGGTGAAGTTTTATAAGAAACTGCTGTTTCCGAGTACATGAAATAATCCGTGGTGTTCAATGGGTACTTTACCTGACGTAATTAAAAATCAGATTGCTATTTTAACTGAGAAAAATGGTACTTTCAACTGTTTTAGAAAGAAGGAAAGAATAAACATTATCAAAACCATCTCTTAGAAGATTAGGACAAAAAAGTCCAGGAGGAGAGGCTTCAAAGCTGTTTGTGTTTTCCCTGGCTTTGAAATACATAGACAGGCCTGATAATTTTATCTTCCTCGAAATACAGCAAATAAAGTCTATTTACTACTCCCGGGCAATTCCATACATAAATTAAAAAAACAAAACAAAACACAAAGCACTTTAAACGAATCCTCCTGTGAGTCTCAAATCCATCATTTCTCTTCCTGTGGAGAGGGCTTATGCCACAGATCAATGCAATTCGAAAATTTTGGAGGTGATTTTGTTCTTCTTACCTTGCTATTTGATGAGTTTTCAGATGGCCATCTAAAGAACAGCTTACATGCTGTCTCTCATGGATCTCAGGGAGGCTGCAGAGGAGCTGACATGTTGAGAGATGGTTAGCAGAGATATAAATATGTTTTATCTTGCTTCTTTGTCAGCTTTTAAAGTTACTTCAAACACACTACTTAGTGAATTTATGAAAAATCTTTTTTTTTTCACTCTGAGAATGATATTTCCACTTCTCGCCTTCACATTTAGTAGGAGAACTGCTTTAGGAAGCATCATCTTTCCCATTAAAAGAGGCTTTCTAGGCACAGACTATGCCACAAAAAGCACATGGAAAGATGGGCTGATTCCCCTTAAAGTGTATTTTTGGATGTGTTAGGTTTAAAAATGGGATAAGATATTCTAATATCCCTAATTAGAGTTTTTTCAGGCAGTCAGATAAAAAGTAAGTCATTCTGTGGCCATAAAAGTCATCTACTCTTGGTAGGACTTGCATTTACAAATAATTTCGTATATAATTCATTCTTTCTTTCTTTCAAAAAATAATCTGTGAAGCACACTGTATGGTCCAAATCCTGTGCCAAACTTAGCAATACTGAGATTAAAGATATGGTTCCTGCCATTGAGTTGCTCATAATCCAACATGGAAGATGGACACAGAAAAAAAAAATTAAACAATTGCCATACAGTGGAGCAAGCGTGTCCATAGACCCTGAAGTTACCTCTTGATACTGAAGGCACACAGCATCAAGATTGATTGGCGGTCTGGTTGACTGATGGATACCCAAGCCTCATTCCTAAAAGAGACATTATCAATATGGCTAATCAAATTGTATAGCAAAAGAGCAAATGGGCAGATTAGGTAGAAGTTAGCTAAATCTCCTACGTTCTGCCAAAGAGAATAAATTTCTACCTCCAACCTTCCATGAAGAGCAGATACAACACACTGATAGAACCGCAATAGCTTCCTTTTCCAGACCACAGATATTAGATAGTTTGCCTTTACCTGCCACTGCCACCTTTTATATATATATACACACACCTCAGGGAGATACTGCAACCCCCAAAACCCTGCAAGTGAAATAGCCATACGTTCAGTTCACATGTTACAGAGTTTCCGTGATCCCTAACTCATTAGTTAGGACGTTTTTGGCTGCAAGTAACTGAATATCTAATTAATGTGGCTTAAACAATAGGGGTTTCTATCCCTGCTTCCAGCTTGGCCCTGCAACTCAGTGGTGTTGGAGCTTGGTTGGGCTACCCTCGAAAGATTCTCTTGGCCTTCCCTTTGTGGTGAGAGGTTGATGGCCACGCCTCCAAACATCACTTCCTCCCCTAACAATGAAACCTAAAAGCAGGAAGGAAGGTGTGAAGGTTTCTCCTAGTCCATCTCTCCTTGTATTAGGGGGAAATCTCTCTCAGAAGCCCTCAGCCAACTTCTTCTTAAGTACTGTTGGCCAGAAAGTGGGTCATATGTCCATCCTTAAACCAATCACTAGCACAGGAGAATGTGCTACGTTGGTTAGCTTGGACCAATCCATCGTTCACTCTCTGGGGCTGGGGAGGGTTCCACCTTGCCAAAACACATTGCTACCTGTACTGGAACTAAATTAAGGTTCCGTTGGCATGGAAGAAAGCAGAGTGTGGGGGTCAGTGAGGAACAACTTACAGGCACGCAACCAGCCACATTGACCTTTTTGGTGAAAAGCAACTTTTCATTTTTCCATAGGATCACCCTGGGGTGGGGTGAGTGGGGGGTGATCAGAGAATCCAGCCATCCCACTAGTGCTGCTGTTTTTCTCTCCAGAGTTGGAGGCATCATTGGCTTGTGCAGGTGGTCCTAGAGATCTTCAAGGTCATCACTGAAGACCAACTCATACATCCAAATGGAGTGCTTGAGAGCCCTGATCTCAGTAACTGTAGACAGGAACCATGGTTCACTACTGTTCTTAGTAGGTCACATTTGTGCCCCAGATTTATGAAGCTTGATTTATAACCCTTAAGCCACAAAGCTTATGTTACTCCTCCTATCTCTTCATGTATGCAGTGTCTTAGGGAGTCAGCAGGAACCCATGAAACTACAGAGCAGACATACTGTGATCTGGTGTTTCCAAAAAAGAAGACTTAGGTAGTTCAAACCTTGCTTCAAAAAGAAAAAATTGAAAGACTTGATTGTATGGTTTCCCTTTCTGTGAAATGCAGGAAGCACTCAAAAGGTACTGAGAGAAGAATCCCTAGGCAATATTTCGAATGTGGGAAACCCTTTGGCCCTACAATTGCTTGCTTAGGGACATGGCCTCAATGAGGTCAAGGCTGTGGTCGGATTCCTCTGTGAGTCTAGTCTCTTCATACAGAGATGACTTGGGTTCCAGGACATACATCACACCCATGGGCTGGGTCAGCCATCTCACAAATACAGCTAATCCGTTTGTGTACAACCATGGCCTTAATTCTCCACATCTGATTACAAACATGGCCTTAATTCTCCACATCTGCCTTTACCTACAGCACTGATAATATGACTTCACAGTTCCTCCCATCAAGGGGTGGAGATGATTGCCCCAGCCCTTGAATCCAGGCTGACCTCGTGACTTGCTTTGGTTGGTAGAAGGTAGTAAAAGTGACACTGAGCCAGTTCGGTGCCTAGGCTTCAAAGCCTTTCCCACTTCTGCTCGTTCTCTGAGAATAAGCCTGGGCTAGCCTGCTGGATGATGAGAGATTTGTGACTCAGTCACCCCCACTGCTGCAGCCAAAAGCCAGCAATGTGAGGGAAGCCATCCTAGACCAGCCGGGCCCAGCCATTCCACCAGCTGACAAGAGAGGCATGAGCAAGGCAAGCCATGATCAGCCTAGGCTAGTTTGGGGTGGCTTGTTACACAACAATCGCTAACAGATACCCCATCAGTTATGGAGGTGACTTGAGCCTCTTCCCAACTCACCCTTACTTTGAGAGAAAGTGCCTGTGATACCAGGAGCTGGGCACACCCTCTCCTCTGTGTCAGGACAGCATGTGGTGAAGAGTCCTGCTCAGAGTCTTGCAGGTGACATTGGGGATTCTTATGCCTTTATGAATCCCTCAAGCTCTAAAGAAATCCATGTCTCCAACCTGGATTAACTTCTTAGTGCCAGTGAACACCATGTTGTTAAATCTGTTCATGGCTAGCTGATTAGGGTCAAAGGCTGAATGTGAAGAGATTAATCCTTGAGTTCAGGGTGGGATGCTGTTCAGGGGAAAGTCTCACTCCTCTAGGGCTCTGTGATTCATCTTATTGTCAAGACCCTAGACACCTCTTAGCATCTGACTTTTCAAGCCATCTCAGAAATCTTGATCCAAGTCCAAACGAAGATATGAATCCCCATCCAGCCTACAGAGAGGCACTCCCATGGGTGAGGTAGCAACACTGCCTTCTCTACCATGCAGATAGCAACCCAGACACCCCAACAGACTCACCACCTGTGGGTGTTTCGGCAGCTGTTTTGGCACACTCTTATTTTACGCTTTCCAGCCCACCAAGTTTTTCCCCTATTCCTGATGCCAGCTTTGCCCAGGCTAGGGGATGGTGGTCCCTAACTTGTATACCTCAGAATGGGCATGGAGGTGGAGAAGAGCCTTTATCAGAAAACCACACCATCCCTCTTTTAAAGGGAAGTTTCAAGAGAAGCAGGAGGCAATAAATCAGCTTTTGAGAAGCAGAGCTTTATTTTTTTTTTTTATTTATTTCTTTTTATTTTATTATTTATTTTTGGCTGCGTTGGGTCTTCATTGCTGCACACGGGCTTCCTCTAGTTGCAGGGAGCGGGGGCAACTCTTCATTGCGGTGCGCGGGCTTCTCATTGAGGTGGCTTGTCTTTGCTGTGGAGCACGGGCTCTAGGCACGAGGGCTTCAGTAGCTGTGGCACGTGGGCTCAGTAGTTGCGGATCGCTGCTCTAGAGTGCAGCCTCAGTAGCTGTGGCACGGGGGCTTAGTTGCTCCACGGCATGTGGGATCTCCCCAGACCAGGGCTCAGACCCATGTCCCCTGCACTGGCAGGCGGATTATTAACCACTGCGCCACCAGGGAAGTCCCAAGCAGAGATTTTGAGTGTGCTTTGGTCCAAATCCACTTTTTTTCATTAACTAGTCCCCAAATTATAGCCTGGAGATCTAGAAATCCATTTACGGAAAAGCTCAGGTAGAGAAACTGTCAAGATAAAAACGAACCAGCTGGTCTATGGGACTTTGGGTGATTTTCCCTGCTTCGCCTCACCTCTTCCTCCCACCATCAACTTGTACAATTTTCTTGTTCACATCCAGTCGCAAGTTCAAGGAGTTCCTTTCTTCTCTCTTCTGCCTTTGTTTCCCACCTCCTCCCTTCCCCTGCTGAAGTCCTGTGTAAAAATTTGTGAGGGACCCTTGAATGGTTAGGTTTATGCCAGTGTAAGGTTTTAGGAGGATCTTTTTCCCCTCGTGAAAGGGGCCCTTGAAAAAGTTTTGCTCTCTCCCGGGGAGCCAGCTGGGACTGCCTGGGTTTCCTGGAGAAGGTGGCCATTCTGCCAGACTCTGCAGTGTGAAGCAGACAGTCAGTGTGCCCTGGGCTCCCGGATAATGGGAACCCTGTTCTGCTAAGTACACAGCTCTGAGGTCTGAATCTCACAAGAAGCCTAGAAGTCCTGCACAAAGGTGAGACTGAGGATAACCTCCCCCTGCATTCAGGAAATGGATTATTCAGGCCTCTGATTCAGAAAGTATGGAGCAGTTAAACTGAACATTAATTTTTATGCCCAGTTTGGCAGCAGGAGCTGGGCATTGACAGTTACCTTTTTCATCCTTTTTTGCTAAAGCCTGGGAAGGAAGTTAGGGGGCTGGAGGATACTTATTTTGTGTTACGTCAGACTCCAAAGGTAACAGTCAGAAACCTGGTACTGTGTGCCGCTCCAGCTAAAAATGAAATTAAATGAGAAAACCCCACCCAGGAGCCCAGTCCCTTGTGCACTTCGGTCGCGGTGCCAGGGAGGCTGGAACTGTCTCATGCGGCAGCTACTTGCAGTCAAATGAGGAAGGGATTCAGTCCTGAGTTTGAAATCTGGCTCTGCTCCCCCTACTGGCTGTGCGGTTCTGGGAAGATGACCTAATCTATGTCCTCATCACTTTCTAGGAAAACGAAGTTAATTATAAGTCCAGGGTGTTGATTAAATATTAGAGGGCGTGATGCACTGTTAAGTAAAATCTATTTCAGACACAAACACCAGCAGCTAGGATTACGTTTGACGATTATATCAGTCTGAATAGACTGGGCTATGTGTTCAGAAATAACTTCGAAATCTCGGGGGTTTGCAAGATTCAGTTTCTGCTCACACAAGTGGTCCATGGTGAAGTGGCTACAGCTCTGTTCCATGTGTCCTTCACCTTGCGACCTGGACTGTTAGAGCATCTCCTATGCAGGGCATTGCTGGGCTCATGGCAACAGAAAAGAGAAAATGGTGGAATAACACAGTGGTTCTCAAAGCTTCTCTTGAAGTGGCAGAGGTCTCTTCTGCTAGGTTTTCATTGGTCAAATCCAGTCATATGGCCAAGCCTGTCCTCAGTAAAGTGGGACTATGTAATTCTCCCACAGGGACAGACAGAACAGTATAATCTATCACTGCTGCATGTAACAGAAAATCCCAAGTACCAGAGGCAGATAGGGAAGCTGTTCCTCTCTCTTGTAAAATAAGCCCCCAAATAGACTGTTTTGGGTTAACAACAAAGCTCCCCAGTCACTGGGGACCCACACTTTCTATATTTCTGTCCTATCATCCTTAGTTGGCGTGTTATTTTCAAATAATAGGAGAGAAACGTGTGTTCTTTTAGGAATGAAAGGAAAGGGTGGGCCCCCATATTTAGCTGCATTTAGGAGAGGGCAGGAGAATTCCTTAGCTGAGCAAGTGGGAAACAGAATGAATGGGAACTTAACCAGTTGGTCAGGGAACAGAAAAAGAGGAAACAGCAACGTAAAAAAAAAAAAAAAAAAAACCAACATAAAATGAAAGCAACAAAAGCACACAGATGGACCTAGATGCCAAACAGGTCCACACTGAAGAGAACGCGGAAGTGAGCCTCGGCGCTCAGAAGGGGCCAGCAGCTGGAGTGAGATCGCACCTTTGCTGTTAAAACTGGCAAGATTCGGGGGTCACTTCGTCTCTGTCCCTCCTGAGGTCTCTCGTGGATTCACGTGTTGTTTTGTCAGAGTCTTTCTCAAGTGTTTTTCACAGATGGGGATCTGAGGGAGACACTGGACTTTTGTGCATCTTCACATACCTTTTGTTTTCAGCTTCCTGTGTCTTCCTAAATATCCTTCTTAATTTTGGCTAAAGTTGATGCCCGCCTCTATTTCACTTGCATGTATTCTGCTGTTCTGATCGACCTTCCCAGGAGGGCCCAGGAACCCAGCCCACAGCTGCAGCTTGGGTCTGGCCTCTGAGGGGTCATGTGCGAACAGTGGTGTAGGAATCCTCCCATCTCTGCGGGAGGCCTGAGGGGGGATGCTCCCGCCCCCGCCCTGCCCCCCACGCTCTGCTCTCCGGCCTCCTACCCAGTCCGGGGGAGAAAGTCCTCTTCCACTTCTCTCAAAAGCTAGAGCCTCACCTGCAGGAAGTCCTACCTCAGGAATGCAGATAGACTGGAAAGGGCACAGCAGGGGGACGGCCCTGTCCATGTGTCCCCTACACAAGGGACATTTTTTTTTTTTTTTAAATCACCTTTATTCAAGTCAATTTGTGTGTGTGTGTGTGTGGTACACGGGCCTCTCACTGTTGTGGCCTCTCCCGTTGCGGAGCACAGGCTCCGGACGCGCAGGCTCAGCGGCCATGGCCCACGGGCCCAGCCGCTCCGCGGCATGTGGGATCTTCCCGGACCGGGGCACGAACCCGTGTCCCCTGCACGGGTGGCGGACTCTCAACCACTGCGCCACCAGGGAAGCCCTCAAGGGACATTTTTGAACAGGCAAGTGTTTTGTCCCTTCAGTGTGCACGTAGAAGCAGGGCCCAAGTGTCCTGTGGCTCCTACAGAGAGATGAATCAGAGCTGTTCTTACTTCTTGAGGCAGCTTGCGGAGAATCCCCATGGCCACCCCCAGGCTGGGCAGGCCGACTTCCAGACACCAGCGCAAGCCTCCATCTCTGCGCTCAGGCCGTGGCTGTTCCTTCCCCTTCTCTGGAAAGTATGATCAGTAAAGGTGACCCCATGGCTACCAGGTGCCAGCTCAGCCCGAGGGCAGACCTGCCTTGGGCGGCTCTTGCGTGGCCCTCAGTTCCCGTGGGGACCAGGGAAGGGGTCCAGTGTCCCCAGTAGTCGGGTTGGAGCCTGGAGACGCCCTGTTCCATCCTCACACAGCGGCCCCTGTTAAGGCGGGTCTGCGCAGGCCTGGCTGGGCACCCACGGGTCAAGCAGGAAGAGGAAACTTCCAGTTTCATTAGTCCTCGTACAGAGGGTTGTACTTTATCCTTTAGGAAGGATTATGCAGGCAGCCCTGTCCTGCAGTATTAACTTTCTAGGGCCATGCTCGCTGGAGCAGAGAAACTGAAAGTGTCTAGCAGATGTGGCACCACTCCAAGTGCATGCGGCCTGTGAGCCATACTTGAAATTCCAGCACTGAAAGTAAAGGTGAAATGTGCCTGGAAGCCCAGCACTGACTGAACTAAACACCATCATTAGATACAGCTAGGTTCAAACCTCAGACTGCTTCCCACCGTACAATGTCACAGGAGCACATTTCTGCTAGGACCAATCCTTGGATGTTCTGCCTCAATCCCAGCCCAAAGTCTCCACTTGCCTAGAAACGTCAGAAGGCCAGAGGGCTCCACGTGCTTCTTGCTGACCCTTCTTTCAGATAAGGAGGTCATTGTTGCTGGGTCCCCCACCTCTCAGCCTTCTGTCAGAAAGAAGCTCAGGATTCCCTTGCTCTGGCCCTTTTCCAAGAACTTAGGCAGGAACTCCCTGGAAAGCAACTCCGCAGGGGGGTCCATACACCAGAGCCTAGGGACCTGCTGCAAATGTGGGTGGGCTGGTTGAGTGCATGGGCTGCGGATGAGTTTTCTGTGCCACGTGACAAATCGTCACGAACTTAATGCCTTAAAATAATACACTATTGGGGGCTTCCCCGGGGGCTTCCCCGGGGGCGCAGTGGTTGAGAGTCCGCCTGCCGATGCAGGGGACGCGGGTTCGTGCCCCGGTCCGGGAAGATCCCGCGTGCCGCGGAGCGGCTGGGCCCGTGAGCCATGGCCGCTGAGCCTGCGCGTCCGGAGCCTGTGCT
>NC_041227.1:104555704-104561523 GCF_002837175.3 Physeter macrocephalus | reverse complement strand
CAACGGGAGAGGCCACAACAGTGAGAGGCCCGCGTACCGCAAAAAAGAACAAAAATAATAATAATAATAATACACTATTATGTCACAGTGCCTGTGGGTCAGGAGTCAGGCATGGCTTACCTGGGTCTGCTCAGGGTATCACAAGGCTGCAATCAAGGTGTCCCTACCAAGCCACGTTCTCATCTGGAGGCTCAACTGGGAAATAATTTGCTCCCCAACTCATGCAGGTTGTTGGCAGAATTCATTTCCTTGTAGCTGTATGAGCGAGGGCCCCAGCCTCTTACTGGCTGTCAACTGGAGTTGGCCTGAAGTCCCAGAGGCCACCCAAAGTTCCCTGCCACGTGGTCCTCTCCACAGGCACTTCATAGCAGGGTGCTTGTTCTGTGAGGCCATCACGAGAATCTTGCTCCAGTTGGCTAAGACGGAGTCATATAGTACTGAATAAATAGCATAACCTTGGGAGTGACATCCATCCCCCTTGCATTTTCTATGCATTGGAAGCAAGTCACAGGTTCTGCCCAAACTCAGGGGGACAGGATACTGCAAGGACATGAGTCATTGGAGGTGACCATAGGGTGGGTCCACCACCACTGCCCCCAAACCTGCCTGTGTTTGTATCTTACCTCCTCCACTAACAACTTAGGTGACCTTGAGCAAGTTACTTAGCTTCTCAGCCCCAGGTCCCTCATTTGTAAAATGAGGGTAAAACCCATAGGATTCTCGGGAAGTTCAAATAAAATTTTCCATCTCAAGTATTTCACAGAGTGTCTGGCACATAATAAACACTCAAATGTTAGCTGTGATGACGGTGGTGGTGATTAATATTAATAGTACTGTCACTGATTCCCAGGTCTGTCTTGGATATTAAGAAGCAGAAATGTAACTCTGACTATGACTACTTCCACCCTGGTTACAAAACCCTCTGTGAAGGCCAGATCCACATCCTTGGCTGCTCCAGAAATCTTCAGAGAGATCAGTTTCAACCTCAGCTAGGAACTGGGACATCATGGGATGCCAGGCAACAGCGCCAGCTTCCCAGCCACTGGAAGTCTGTTAAGTGATGAGCAATGCTCGGGGAAGGCAAGAGGTTCTTCTCATCTGTTGTGAGCCGCAGGGCAGCTGAGATTGAGGGGCAAGTGGCCTCTCTGGACCCTGTGGGACAGGCCACATTAAGCATCGCTTCCAGTTGGCTATGATTGGTGCCTCACCTATATCCTATATAGGTGATCTCTCCTATATCCTATTCACCCCTGCATCTCTAACTCTATTACCTGTTCACACAGAATAACGAGCCATGTTTATTATCACTAAAAATCTCATAAATTCCATGCGAAATTTAAAATATCAAGTAAAATACACACTCAGCCCCAGCATCACCGTAACAACAACCTAAACACACAACCATCAAATACACAAGCCAAAGAGAATAGGCTACAATAACTCACACCAGTACTAACAATAATTACCCACGATGAATTTTTCAAGTTTAGCAATACTGTGATCTGGACATTGGCTCAGGGAAGGATGTACTCTCCTGGCCGGGTGCCTTCCTTACTAGTGCCTCATGGGAACTCAGCTGTTCTGGGGATGCAGTCATGTGACCTCTCATTTGCACACCATTGTTCTGAAGTATGCTTGGAAGCCTAACTCAGCGTTAGCCTCTCAACTCTATGATGTCCCTGTGCAAGAAACACATACTGGACACTCAGTACCTCTGAATTTTTTTGTAGGGAAATTTGGGAAACTTTGAGTTATTTGTTTCTCAGGGAGCTACAAATATTTTTCTAATTATTTTCATTTTTGGAACAGCTGCACCACCACTGGAACTTGAGGGGGTGGCTGTTTTGAAACTCACAGGCTTAGGACAAAAACCCATCTTGCTTTATTTCAAAGAAAGAAATGATCTTTCAATAATATCCAGGAGAATTGGATGGGAGATAGTCATCAGTTTTTTTGGAATCTGTAGGCAGCTCTATTGTGTGAAGGGCCAAGGGTCTTCAGTCTACTTAGCTTTCCATTTGGGGAAATTTCCTCCAGAGGATTTTCTTTAGATCCTTAAAGCTCTATGTTTATGAGGCGTGGCGCCATATACTAAATAATCCAGGAAACACAGATGAGGGCTGCAGCTTGGGTTTCTCCTTCTTTCATTCTGTTGTTTAACAAAAGTTATGGGCACTTTCCATGTTTCTGGCCATGTGCTAGCCTTTGGGCATAAAATCACAAAGCCATGGTGGAAATAAACATGGCTCCTGTTCTACCTGTTCACTCTCAGAGGATATAGACACATCATTCCCAGTAAGGTGTGAGGAGAAGTAAACTCGGCATCCCGCAGAGCACTAGACAAGCAAAGGGAAGGGAGGGACACAAAACACAGCTTGGAAGAAGGACAAAGTAAGGCTTTCCAGAGCAAGCATGCTCAGGAGGATAATAGGCATGTAGGGGTGGAATCTGAAGCAGTATTTCCTGGCAGAGGGAACAAAGTGAAAAGTCTCTTAAGCCCGAGAAAGCAAAAGACATGCGTGAACTAGAGGAAGTTCTGAGTAGCTGGAGAACAGAGATGCGGAGTGGAGAGGGAATGCTGTGGAGGGCTGCACAGGGGCCACCTCACCGTCCTTTCTTGGAAAGCTACTGCAAACTGCAGCCTCTGAAAAGCCATATGAAAAATAAGGCCATCCGGAGATTGTGAAGAGCCTGGATTGAGGGTTAAGGTTAAAGTTCAGTGTTAAAGCAGAAAGTTCCTTTATTTTTACATCACTGAGCTTTCAAATTTTCTTTTACATACTTGTTTTAGATTCAGACAGATTCAGACAATATAAAACTACATGAATTAAAAGGAGAATGTGCCCTGTCCCCTGCCAATCCTATTGTCCAACAGAAATCCCTGTTAGCAATTGACTGCCTTTCCTAACAGACCTTTTTCTATGCATATGCCAACATATATCTGTATATCATTGTCGATGTTATTATTATTATATAAGCATTATTTATTATGATTATTATTATTATATGAGCACTGTTCTAAGCCCTTTACATGCATTCTCATTTCATCCTGACATCAGCACTAAGAGGTAATTATCCCCGTTTCAGAGACAAGGAAACCAACACACAGAGAGATTAGGTAACTTGCCTACGGTTATGCAAGTGGTAAAAGGCAGCAGTAGGATACAACCAGACAGTGTTAAAAAGTTTGTGCATCTAACCATTATGCTCTAGTATGTATTTGCATACACACACACACACATACACACACACAATGTTTGCTATTTTACCAAATTGGGATCATAGTATCCATATTGATTATTTTCACTAAAATACATCATAATTTAAAATTGAGCAAAGGATTTGAATAGACATTTCCTAAAAGAATATCCAATAAGCACATGAAAAGATGCCCAAATATGTCATTGGTCATTAGAGAAATGCATTAGAGAAATGCAAATCAAAATCACAATGAGATACCACTTCACACCCACTAGGATGGCTATAATTTTTTTTTAATGGAAAATAACAAGTGTTGGCAAGGATGTGGAGAAATTGGACCACTTGTATATTGCTGATGGGAATGTAAAATGGTGCAGCCACTGTGGAAAATAATTCGGCAGTTCCTCAAAAAACTTAAACATTAGATTTACCGTATGACCCAGCAAATCCACTTCCAGTATATACCCAAAAGAATTACAAAGAGGTACTAAAACAAATGCATGTACATACATGATCACGGCAGCACTATTCACATAGTTTAGATAGAATATTCCGCTGGTGTCCTCAGAAAAGGTTTGCATCAGAAAAAGCAGGACGAGATTAGACCGAGAATAAATGCTGCTTTGGTCCACCTAACGAAGCTTAAAAACAAACCTAAAAGAATCAAACTGTGTCTAAGTAACTTAATCATATCTCAGAACAAAGGTCAAGAAAATTTATAGGAATAGAAAAATGGGTAGTGGACTTCCCTGGTGGCGCAGTGGTTAAGAATTCACCTGCCGGTGCAGGGGACACAGGTTTGATCCTTGGTCCGGGAAGATCCCACATGCCTTGGAGCAACTAAACCCACGTACCACAACTACTGAGTCTGCACTCTGGAGCCTGCAAGCCACGACTACTGAGCCCACGAGCCACAATTACTGAAGCCCACGCACCTAGAGCCTGTGCTCCTCAACAAGAGAAGCTAATGCAGTGAGAAGCCTGCGCACCGCAACGAAGAGTAGCCCCTGCTCTCCTCAACTAGAGAAAGCCTGCACGCAGCAAAGAAGACCCAATGCAGCCAAAAATAAATAAATAAATAAATAAATAAATAAATAAGAAAAGGAAAAATGGGTAGTAATTTTTCATTACATTCTTGGTATTATGATTGATGTAGCATGGAGACTGGGCTTTTAAAAGTCTTTTGCTACAGAGTGTTGAATTTTATTCTATCAGACAGTTAAATTTTTGATGGGTCACCTTGGCCTTGTTGAAGCTTGGTTTGAGTCTTTGCTAAGGTGGGTCTATTTTGGTATTGCCCTTAATCCTACAGCATGGTGCTTACTCCTGGGGCATGGTCCTTATCCCTAAAACAAAGTCTTCCTGGGGTCTCCATTGAATGCCCTGTGTTTCTCCACTCTGGCTGGGTCAGAACTCCAATACTGGGTTGCCCCAGTATCCTGAAGTCTCTGAAATCTCTCTTTAGCTCTCAGCCCCTCAGCAGCTATTTTCTACCAGACCTTGTGAACGATCACCCTGGGCATAGGCAGCTTAGCAGTTGTCTAGGTCCTTGAAGGGAACCCTTTGCAGATTTCTGGGGTCTCTTTCTGCAGTTTTCTCCACTCCATACCCTGGGAGTTCCCACCACCTTAGCAGCTCTGAACTCTGGTCAGTTTCCTCCATGAGGCCCCTGCTTTTCTACCCAGTGCAACTGCAGTTCTGCGCTTGGGCTCCACCTAACCCTCTGAGACTTGGAAACCACCTTCCCTGCAAGAAAGCTGGGATGAATATGGGGTTTGCCTCTTGTGCTACCCTTCTCTCAGGGTAGCAGCTCAGCACTTGCCCAAGGCCTGAAATCACTTGTTTCATATCTTTTGTTTGCTTTTATAGTTATTTATAAGGAGAAGTTAAGGCTGATCACAGCTACTGAGTCATGGCTGGAAGTAGAAAATCCATAATATATTTTTATTCATTTATTTTTATTGAGGTAAAATTCACATAAAATTAACATAAACCACAGAAAAATCTTTTTTTGACCCACCTCCTAGAGTAACGGAAATAAAAACAAAAATAAACAAATGGGATTTAATTAAATGTAAAAGGTTTTGCACAGCAAAGGAAACCATAAACAAGACAAAAAGACAACCTTCAGAATGGGAGAAAATATTTGCAAATGAAACAATAGACAAAGGATTAATCTCCAAAACATACAAGCAGCTCATGGAGTTCAATATCAAAAAAACAAACAATCCAGTTAAAAAATGGGCAGAAGATCCAAATAGACATTTCACCAAGGAAGACATACAGATGGCCAAAAGGCGCATGAAAAGATGCACAACATCACTAATTATTAGAGAAATGCAAATCAAAATTACAATGAGATATCAACTCACGCCAGTCAGAATGTCCATTATCAAAAAATCTAGAAACAATAAATGCTGGAAAGGGTGTGGTGAAAAGGGAACTCTCCTGCACTGTTGGCTGGAATATAAATTGATACAACCACTATGAAAAACAGTATGGAGGTTCCTTAAAAAACTAAAAATAGGGCTTCCCTGGTGGCGCAGTGGTTGAGAGTCCTCCTGCCGATGCAGGGGACATGGGTTTGTGCTCCAGTCCGGGAAGATCCCACATGCCGC
>NC_041227.1:104543957-104555572 GCF_002837175.3 Physeter macrocephalus | reverse complement strand
AACGGGAGAGGCCACAACAGTGAGAGGCCCGTGTACCGCAAAAAAAAACAAACTAAAAATAGAGCTACCATATGAACCAGCTATCCCACTACTGGGCATATACCCTGAGAAAACCAAAAAGAGACATATACCACAATGTTCACTGCAGCACTATTTACAATAGCCAGGACAAGGAACCAACTTAAATGTCCATCAACAGATGAATGGATAAAGAAGATGTGGCCCATATATACAATGGAATATTACTCAGCCATAAAAAGAAACGAAATTGAGTTATTTGTAGTGAGGTGGATGTGCCTAGAGTCTGTCATACAGAGTGAAGTTAAGTCAGAAAGAGAAAAACAAATACCATATTCTAACACATATATATGGAATTAAAAAAAAAAAAAAGGTACTGATGAACCTAGTTGCAGGGCAGGAATAAAGATGTAGACATAGAGAATGGACTTGAGGACACAGGGTGGGAGGGGTAAGCTGGGGCAAAGTGAGAGTAGCATCGACATATATACACTACCAAATGTAAAATAGTTAGATAGTGGGGAGATCAGCTCCATGCTTTGTGATGACCAGAGGGGTGGGTTAGGGAGGGTGGGAGGGAGGCTCAAGAGGGAGGGGATATGGGGACACATGTATGCATATGGCTGATTTGCTTTGTTGTGCAACAGAAACTAACACAGTATTGTGAAGCAATTATATTCCAATAAAGATCTATTAAAAAATTAATATTTTAAAGTGAACAATCCATTTTGACTCTAGTTTACAGCAGTAAGTTCAATGACTTACAGGAAATCAAAAATTCTTTGAAAAACAAAACTTTCTAAGACTGAACCAAGAAGAAGTGAAAAATCTGAATCACCCAATATCTGTTAAAGAAATTGAATTCGTAATTTAAAACCTTCCCACAAAGAAAACTCCAGGCCTATGTGGCTTAACTGGTGAATTCTATTAAAAAATTTAAAAAGAAAATTCCAATTTTATACAAATGTTTTCAGAGAACAAAGGAAGAACAAACAATTCCAAACCAGCATAACATAACCCTAATATCAAAATCTGACAAAGGGTGCTCATTTTGGCAACACATATACTAAAATTGGAATGATACGGAGCAGATCAGTATGGCCCCTGCACAAGGATGATTTTAAAGTGCTCCATATTTTTCTCTGACTTCTTCCATTGGATGGAGGAAAAACAAGCCATGACTCCCCACCCAGCCCTCCCCTCCTCTCCCTTCAACAGTTTCTCCATGGGAAAAATCACCATGTATGAGTAAAGACACCAATTGAATGGCAAAAAAAAAATCTGACATGAGGCATTATAAGAAAAGAAAATTTCAAGCCCAAATCACTTATGAATATAGACATTAACATCCTAAACAAAATATTAGCATATTAAATCTGCCAATTCATAAAAAACAATACATCATGACTAAATGTGGTTTATCCCAGGAATGCAAAGTTAGTTTCATATGCAAAAACCAATCAATGTAATTCACAATGTTAATAGAATAGAGGAGAACAACCATCTGAACATTTCAATAGATTCAAGAAAAGCATATAACAAAATCAAACTGATTCATGATTTTTTTAAAAAGAGAAAGAAAACTCTCAGCAAACAAGAGATAACATGAAACTTGCTCAATCTAATAAAAAATATCTATGAAAATCTACAGCTAACATCATACCTAGTGGTGAAAGATTGAACACCTTCCCCTAAAATTCATAACAACACAAGGATTCTTACCACAACTCTTCAACATAGATTCAGGGATCTTAACCAATGTAACAAGGCAAGAAAAAGAAATAAAATATATAAAAATTGATAGTGAAGAATAAAACTACTTGCAGATAACATGATTTAATGCATGGAAAATTCAAAGGAATCTATAAAACCACTACTATACCTAATGGGAGGATTTGCATAATAAAAAGACAATGTAAAAAAATCAATTGCATTTCTATATATTATCAATAAATAGTTGAAAAATAAAATTTTAAAAGAACTTTTACAAAAATACCAAAAAATGTTAAATACTTAGGGAAAATTTTAACAAAATAGGACTAAGGCATGTACACCAAAAACTACATAACATTCCTGAGAGTAATTTTAAAGGTTTACAATGTCCATTGATTGGAAGACTCAATATTGTTAAGATATCAATTCTGCAAATTGATCTATAGATTCAATGCATTGACCTATAGATTCTAATGAGAACCTCAGCTGTTTTTTTTTTTTGTAGAAATCAACATGCTTATTTTAAAGTTTATGTGGAAATCCAACTGACCTAGAAGAAACAATCAATTCTGAAAAACAATAAAGTTGGAAGACTTATATTACCTGCTTTTAAGATGTTCTATGTTATTGACATAAGGATCAATGGCAACAGAATAGAGAGTCTAGAAATAGGTCAATACACATATGGTTCAGTTGAATTTTGACAAAGTTTCAAAGGTAATTTAATGGGGAAAAGATAATCTTTTCAATGTGTTTTTTTTTTTTGTAGAAATCAACATGCTTATTTTAAAGTTTATATGGAAATCCAACTGACCTAGAAGAAACAATCAATTCTGAAAAACAATAAAGTTGGAAGACTTATATTACCTGCTTTTAAGATGTTCTATGTTATTGACATAAGGATCAATGGCAACAGAATAGAGAGTCTAGAAATAGGTCAATACACATATGGTTCAGTTGAATTTTGACAAAGTTTCAAAGGTAATTTAATGGGGAAAAGATAATCTTTTCAACATATAGTTCTGGAACAACTGGATATCCATATGGAAAATAATGACCATCAGTTCATACCTTACACTATACACAAAAATTAACTCAAATGGATTAGAGGCCTAAATGTGAAAGCTAAAACAATAAAGCTTCTGGAAAAAGCTTCTAAAACAGGAAATATCTTTATGACCTTGGGGTAAGCAAAAATTTCTTTAAGACACAAAAGGCACTAACCATAAAAGAAAAATAAATAAATTGTACTTCATCAAAATTAAAAACTCCTGTTCTTCAGAATATAAAATTAAGAAAGTGGATAGACAGCCACAGACTAGAAGAAAATACTTGCAATACATAGAGCTGACAAAGGACTCATATTCAAAATATAAAAAAACTCCTACAAATTAAAAATAAAAGACAATGCAATAAGAAAGAACAAAAGACCTAAGAAAGTATTTCAAAAACTAGATATCTAGGGCTTCCCTGGTGGCGCAGTGGGGGCTTCCCTGGTGGTGCAGTGGTTAAGAATCCACCTGCCAATGCAGGGGACACGGGTTTGAGCCCTGACCCGGGAAGATCCCACACGCCGTGGAGCAAATAAGCCCGTGTGTCACAACTACTGAGACTGTGCTCTAGAGCCCATGAGCCACAACCACTGAGCCCAATTGCCACAACTACTGAAGCCTGTGTGCCTAGAGCCTGTGCTCTGCAGCAAAAGAAGTCACTGCAATGAGAAGTCTGCGCACCGCAACTAAGAGTAGCCCCCGCTCACTGCAACTAGAGAAAGCCCGTATGCAGCAACGAAGACCAAAAGCAGCCAAAAATAAATAAATTTATTAAAAAACCCACAGTGAGATAGACCTTTACACCCACTTAAATGGATAAAATTTAAAACACTGAAAATACCCAGTGCTGGCAAGGTTATGGAGCAACTGGAACTCTCATTTATTTCTGGTTGGAATATGAAATGGTACTACCACCTTGGACAACTGTTTGGTGCTTTTTAATAAAGTTAAACGTACATTTATCATATAATACAGAGATTCAAGTTGGTCACACAAATTTGCACATGATGGCCCCAAACTGGAAAAATCCAAATTTCCATTTATGGGAATAAACAAACTGTGGGATAGAAATAAACAGCAGAATGCTACTCAGCAAGTCTGCCCAGGCTGGGTAACTTAACAAAATACCACAGACTGGGTAACTTAAACAACAGACATTTATTTCTCACAGTTCTGGAGCCTGGGAAGTCCAAGATCAAGGTGCTGGCCAAGTAGGTTTTTTAGGCCTCTTCTTTTGGCTAGGAGGTGGCCACCATGCTGCTGTGTGTTCACATGACCTTTGCCTTGTGCCTCTTCTTATAAGGACACTAATCCTATTGGATCAAGGCCCCACCCTTATGACCTCACAACCTAATTATTTTCTTAAAGGCCCCATCTTCAAATACAGCCACACTGAGGTTTAGAGCTTCAACATATGAATTTGGGGAGAACACAAGCACTCAATGTACAACAGCAACAACGAGGAAACTACTGTTACTTGAAACAACATAACTGAATATTTTAAAAACTATAATTCCAAAAATATGAAGTTTAAGAAGAAACAAAATGGATCTATGGTGTTATAAATCAGAATAGCGGTTGCTTCTGCGTGGATGAGGAGGGATTAATGGAAAAGTGGCATGAGGGAAATTTTTAAAGTGATGGAAATGTTTTTTCTTGATGGGAGGGATGGTGACAAGTGATTACCTTCGCCAAAATGCATAGAGCTGTACTGCATTCCCCCAAATTAATGCATTTATTGCATATAAATTATGACTCACTAGAGTACATTTCTCTATATCAACTCATATGGAGTTACCTCTATCTTTGTAGCAGCTATATTGTCTTCTGTATATGAATGCATCATAATTTATTAAACTATTTCTCCATTGCTATATATTTATATGGCTTACAAGTTTTTGCTATTATCGGTAATGCTGTAATGAACATACTTAAGGATAGATTCCTAAGTGGGATTGTTAGAGCATTTTCTCTGTAAAGATGAAGAATCTGAAGCCCAGAAACAAGAAGAAACTTCTCCAAGGCCTACCGCAATTACTCACTGTGAGTTATGGTGGTAGAAGTTGGAACTGAAGAGGTCTGTGTGGCTCCACAGAAACACTGTTGGTGAGCAGGAAGGCAATGCTGGGCTTCCAACCAGAATAATAGAAACCATTTAGACTAATTCCACTTCCCTCTTTGTCTAACTCCTACTCATCCTGTGGGTAAAAAATGCCTTTGGGCTGCCTTAATTTAACATTATGCTAAGTTAATTCCTGGGATCCCGTATACCCTAGGCTTAATAATAGCTCACTGTGTGCCGAGTAATGCGGTAGCACTTTAAATGCATCATCTCCTTTAACCCTCACAACTCCATGAGACATAGCTGTTATGAATTCCATGCCCATTTTACAGATGGGAAAACTGAGGCTTAAACAGTTTAAGTAAATTGCCCAAGGCTACACAGCCAAAAAGTAGTATAAACAGGTTTCAAACCCAGGTCCCTGATACAAAAGGGACTCTGTTATACTATACTACCTCTCAGGAACAGTACTTCACAGGATGTTGTTGTGAAGGTTACGTGAAATGGTTGCAGTGTTCACTACTGGCCTCTCAACAACCTGAAGGCAGTTACTGTGTCTTTATCTCTGTCCTCCTAACATCTGGTGCATAATGGAGTTCAAAGGGCTTAGCACTGTGCCTGACACAGAGCAAGCACTCAATGAGCGCTAATTATTATCATTATTGGAATCCAATAGACATTTGTTGAGTAAGTAAACATTTGCATGAATGACTAATTATCTAAAGTATTCTTTCCGCAAATAAACAATGAACAGAGGGACAACAGGTTGCAGGCCTCCTCTCCTGCCAAGCCTCTCATTTGGAGGCAGCTGACCCATGAAGGAATCGCCAGCCCTCTTCTGTTCACATGTCTGCTCCCCCAAGGCACACGGAAGCAGGAAGGGCATCTGACTCAGTGCTGCAGCTCCAGCCCCAGCTCAGTGTACCACAGTGTTGGGCAGAGGGTTCTTTCCTTCATGCACGGCATATTTGTGCATAAGGAAAGAACCAGCTGGGGTGGTGGTGGTGCGCTGTGTGTGTCTGTGTGTGTCTGTGTGCATGTGTCTCTTCCTTCCCCTCACAGTGAAGCCAACTGACAATGGGGTGGGGTTGAGGGGGTGCTTAATACAAAGCTCTGGGCAACATCACAGCACACAAAGGACGAACACAGGCTTAAGGAGGAACAGTCATGTACTCAGTGTCCAAGAACATCAGGCCCTTGAACCTCTGTTACATGATTCTATTCTGTTGCTTCATCTTCTTCAGAGGAAGACCCTGCATCATGGAGGGAACGGGTTTAGGTTGGGGAAGAGCCTGCTCAGCCTCCTAAGCCAGATGAATGCTGCTTCGCTTGACCCACACGACCTTGGATGCTGGTTAGCATTCAGAGCCTCTGTCAGTTTATTAACTGACCTCGACGTTCACTCAAACCTCACTCTGGGCCCTTCTCTGATTCTCCGTTTGTCTGCCTGGATCCTGCTTCCCCCTGCCTAGTGCCTTGATTAGCTTCTATCTTTGGCAGGGAGGCCTCCCCTGCCCTTCCCAGTCCAGCTGCCTTGCTCAGGGAAGATCCCATCACAGACTTGAGATTTGAACCTTTCAGTTCCTCTGCCCGATTGGCTGACGTTACCCACTTCTTGGCATGGGTGGGGAGCAGGGGGCAGCACGTCCCAAGAGCATGGGGACCAGAAGTAACACCTGAAGCACTCGCCAAGTCCACAGTTTTCTTCTTCCTACCTGGCTCCTGCCTCACCTAGTTACTGAAGTCTTCATTTTAGGCCGCTATAAGCCCTCACTCTCATTTTTGTAGTGAAGTTTTCAGAGCCTCGCTCACTGAAGGCAGTTTTGATTTATGTTTGATGGTTATCCTAAAAGTCTTAAGTGAACATTTCTTGTTTGAAATGTCTGTCACTCTGTTATTAGTGACACAATATAACAAGAAATATATTTTCATATAAGACCGTAAGCGAAAAGACAAATTGTTCTCGAGCTTATATATCCTTGCGTGATTTGAAAACATCAAGACAAAGAGATGGAAAATACAAGCCAACAGAGGAGAGATAGGGAGGAAGAATCAAAAAAGTATCCAAGCATTAGGAGTTTCTGAAAAAAGAGGATGAAAACACCGAGGAGAGGAAATTATCAAAGAAATAATACAGGAAAATTTCTCAGAGATGAAGGACACAAGACCTCAGAACAGTGTGTGAAGCAGGCCCACACCTGAAACAGGGAACATCACTGAACTAGAGGTCAGCCAGGATAAGGAGAGCACCCTAAAATCTTCCACTGAGGGTTAGGTCCCTAGAAAGTGATAGAATGAGAATGAATCAGGGTTTTCAATAGAAAGATCTATATAGCAGGCAACAGAGCTGTGCCTTCAAAGTCTTAAGGGAACTTGACTTACAACCTACGATTCAATGCCCAGCCCAAGTATCAATCAAGTCTAAAGGCAAAATAAAGGGCTTCCCTGGTGGCGCGGTGGTTGCGCGTCCGCCTGCCAATGCAGGGGAACCGGGTTCGCGCCCCGGTCCGGGAGGATCCCACGTGCCGCGGAGCGGCTGGGCCCGTGAGCCATGGCCGCTGAGCCTGCGCCAGAGGGAGGCCCGCATACCACAAAAAAAAATAAAAATAAAAATAAAATAAAGGCAAAATAAACACATTTCCAAACATAAAATATTTAGAAATTTTTACCCACCATACACCTCTGCATAAGATGTTACTTAATGGTATGCTCTGGCAAAATAAGGAAAGAAACTCAAGAATGTGACCCAAATCTCCAAAAGTGTGGATGGAGCCCAGGAAATCAGTGAAAAGAAGTTCCTGGATTATTACTGCCCAGATTGAAGCAGGAGCACAGAAGACTCTAGAAGGTAGATCCTTGGGGAGGGGGAAAACTCAATAGAACACCTGTTGGGATGGAAAGTTAGGGAGAAATTGAGAATATGATGAAGCCAACTAGTGCTAGAAAAAAAGAAAAGCTATTTGAAATTCCTGATTCAAGAAAAGTACTGCAAGAAAGCAAACATAAGCAGGTATGTCACTGGCCGGGCCACGAGCCACATGTGTTTGTATATAAATCTCAGTAAAGTAAACATTGCTTATTAGTTTTAGAATCAATCTTTAAGCAAAGCATGGTAGGCTTCATTCCAGTTACGAAACAACGGGAATGCCATGGATGGAGACGATGTAAAAGTACATATGACCGAAAACGCGGGAGAGGAGGAAGGAGGAGAGATGAGGGGAGGCTGCGGCGTGAGCTGCCCCTTCTCAGGAAGCATCGGTGGGGATCAGCGTTGGGAGATAACAGTGGGTGAACAAGAAGAGGGTAGTGTGTTTCCTAAAATGACAAGTGGTGATATAATCCAAAATCGTGATATAATTGTGCTGGGAAAATGAGACAAAGGGAGAGGGAGGCTGGGCTTGAGTGCGCTAAGCCCTCTTCCAACAGCAGGAAGTCAATGAATATATTGTTAAAACATAAAAGAGAGAACTAGCAGTGTTTGCACAGGGATATGCAGATAACATTCAGAAGAAACAGCTGAACAGGTGAGAGGTGGTTGCCCTGGGGATTGGAAGAGAAGAACGGGGGACTCTTACTTTGACTGAAAAAAAAAGTATGTTAAGGAAGCAGTTATGTCCCATATGTTGAGCGGCCTGTGGTCCGTCTCTCATTTGAGGATGTGAGTGTGGAAGGGCAGGGAAGGCCAGGGGGCAGGACAGACAGGGCAGGGCTTCCGCAGGGCGACGCTCGCTGTGGTTTCGGTCTCCAGCTGCCGACAAAGCCAGTGGGTGTGAGGGCCAGAATTCAAGTGCAGCCTGTCCCCAAATGACCCCCCGCCACACTTATTTTTTTTTTTTAATCATATTCTTACTGTAAAAACATGACGATGACTTTCCAGGAATGTGTTTCAATCGCCCATAATCCTCCCGAGGCCTGTGCCCAATAATTACTTACATCTTTTCCGTGATCCCGTCTAGCCTTTGTCTACATTATACATCATTGGGCATAGTTCTGATTCTAGTGTCCATATAACTTTGTAAGCATTCTACCTCTCATAAATGGTGTCGCCTGTTTCTACACAGTCTGCATAATTATCCATGTTAATGGCTGCATATTACGCAGGATCATTTCTAATTAACAACAACACTCTGGGTTAACAGTTCATCATTCTGCCAAGTATTTCTTTATTTTCTGATCTCCATTTTGTATAACACTGTTCCTTTTACTGAACACTTTCTTATCAACCTCACAACTTTACAGTGTGTAATAGGGGCAGGTGTTAATATCCTCACTTTACAGACAGGGAAACTGAGATCTAGAAGACCAGCTTGCCCAAAGTCGTACTGACAGCAAAGATGGGGCTGAGAGGAAACCTTCCTCTGGGTCTTTTCTCTCCAAGTTGAGAGCCCCTTTCGTCACACTGCCCCGATGCTGGGCATCGCTCAGCTCATTCTCTTGTTGAGCCAGGGCCCTTCTCTGGAAGGAATTATTACCACTTCATTGTACAGGTGAGGAAACTGAGGCCCAGAGAGGGAGGTAACTTGCCTAAGGTCTCATGGCAGAGCCAGGAGTCAAACCCAGGCAGGTTTACTCCAAAGCCAGATCTCTTTCCAATAATTTACTTTTTGTGTTACTGTCTTTTGGCTACTTCAAATGATGCCACTCTGAGCACTGGTGTACAAATGTCTGTTTGAGCCTCTGCTTTCAATTATTTTGAAAGAAGTGGGTGAGCTTTTAAAAACAAATCAAAACTCTGTTTACACTCTCTGTTTCCGGCTTTTCTGGGTGGCAGTGGAGGGCACTATATCAGAGTGCATGGGTGGGTGAAAATATTGCAGATCATATATATGATAAGGGGCTTGTATCCGGAAAATATAAAGAACTCTTACAACTCAATTATAAAAAGACAAATAGGGCTTCCCTGGTGGCGCAGTGGTTGAGAATCTGCCTGCCGATGCAGGGGACACGGGTTCGAGCCCTGGTCTGGGAGGATCCCACATGCCGCGGAGCGATTGGGCTCGTGGGCCACAACTACTGAGCCTGCGCGTCTGGAGCCTGTGCTCCGCAACGAGAGGCCGTGACAGTGAGAGGCCCGCGCACCGCGATGAAGAGTCGCCCCCGCTCGCCGCAACTAGAGAAAGCCCTCGCACAGAAACGAAGACCCACCACGGCCAAAAATAAATAAATAAATAAAATTTTTAAAAAAAGAAGAAGAAGGAGGACAAGGAGGAGAGGATAGGATTGCAGCCTCCCAGAAGTCCCTACTAACTGCCTTCATCTGCAGCTAAAAGGCTGCCCCCAGCAAGCCCAGCCCTACCCCAAGCCTGAGGGAAAACGCTCTGTCTCGAGTGATGAGGGATAAGGGTAAGCTTTTTGCCAGGAGGTTTCAGCAGCACCAGCACAGCTCAGCTTAGCTGCTGAACAGGTGCTCTTACCTCGGTGGGCACCTTGACAACCCTCTCCATCGTAACACTGTGACACAGACCATTATGAATGGGACACAGTGACCTATTGCCATTGAATCAGCAAAATGGGCCCTCAGATCCCTGAGGCCCGTGGAGCCTGTTACTTGACCTTTAGAGTTTTTTAAAAAGTTATAAAAGTTTAGAGCTGAAAAAGACATTGGAAGTCATCCAGGTAGCGGCTTCTAGACTTTTCGATTTCATAGCCTATATCATCCCCAAATATCTGGGGAGACAGACAAGGTTGACAACTTTTTCTTTTGCTAAATTAAGAAAAAGTTTAAAACTAACATCATTATTTGATTTCAAAAAGAACAGCTGACAAGATAGAACGTCAGAATAAAGAGAAGCCATTTAAATGGAATAAATTGAGCTTTTTGAAAAACTTGCTGCATTTCTCCTTTCCCCTACCTCGCCCCTACCCCCAAGTAGAAGAAACTTGCCAAATCCTGGAGAAGGAATGGTTTGGGGGCCCAGGCCCACTCCCCATTCAGTACTTGAATCCTCTTGAAACCATCTCTGGACACATGCTTCTCCAATAGCAGGAGTTTAGTGTCAGGCAGACCTGAGTTCAAATCCCGCCTTGCAATTTACTGGCTATGTATAGACGTCTGCAAGTTTCTTACTTTCTCTGAGCCTCAATTCTCTTATCTTTAAAATAATCCTTGCCTCACAGATTTTTTTGGTGGAAATTGTCTCGCAGTAAAAGAAAAAAATATGAGAGTCCTTGGCACAGAGTAGGCACTACATTGTTAGTTCCATGCCCTCTGGTGATGAAAATTAGTCTGAGATAATTCATGCCATTTTCCTGGCACTTCACTGGATGAAAAGATCTTCCCCAGGTAAAGCTAAACACGCCTCCCTGTATATCCACCCACTGGTCTCATACATGTACTTTAGGATCACATGGAATAAACTTAATCCTTCTGTCATGTGACAGACCTTAGCTTCTTTTTAATCTTCTGTTCTCCAGATACGTATCCTGTCTCTGTCAATCATTCCTCAGAAAAGTCCTCACCACCCTGCTCTTATTGGTCAGCTATTGCCAGAATCATGCTGTATAACAAACCTCTCCAAACACTCAAAGGCAAAACAAACAACTCAATGGCATAACCTAGGCTTGGCGGGGTTTGACTCCAGGCTTCAAGATGGGTCCAGGTCTGCTCCAGGTGTCTCTCATCTTCCTTGGACTCCCCAAGGCTTGTTCTTTTTTTTTTTTTTTTTTTTGTGGTATGCGGGCCTTCCTCTGTTATGGCCTCTCCCGTTGCGGAGCACAGGCTCCGGACGCGCAGGCTCAGCGGCCATGGCTCACGGGCCCAGCCGCTCCGC
>NC_041227.1:104525127-104543824 GCF_002837175.3 Physeter macrocephalus | reverse complement strand
GCGAACCCGGTTCCCCTGCATCGGCAGGCGGACGCGCAACCACTGCGCCACCAGGGAAGCCCAAGGCTTGTTCTTTTAATAACAAAAGGCAGAAGTGTAAGGAGTTATATTCATTTGTGCCTGCATATTTCCAGCCTTTGTTGCCTTCTCATATCATTGGCCAAAGCAAGTCACAAGATGAAGCCCAAACTCAAGAGGCCATGGCAAGGGTATGGATGTAGAATACGGAGGAGTGAAGAAGTGAGGCCAGTAATTCAATCTGCCCACCGCTCACTTTCCCTTTGTCTTATTTCCATTGACCTTGACCTATTTCCATGGGACACATTTTTCTAAGATCTCCCTGGGATGTGGGGAGTAGGAGGCTAGGGAGGAAAAACAAGACCTTGCATGATCTGTCCCCTACCTACCTCTCTGACCTCATCTCCTATCACTCTCTTCCTTGCTCTCCACTCATTAGCCACACTGGATTCCTTTCATTTTCTTGAAGACACTAATTTCTTTGCCACCTCAGGGCCTTTGCAGTGCTGTGCCTTATGCTTTGTGTGGAAAACTCTTTTTCTCCTAACCTCTTCCTCTGCTGCAAGATGGCTTTCTTCTCATATTTAAAACAGAATTTACAAAACAGAAGTAAAATCACGGATGTAGAAACAAACTTATTGTTACACAGGGATAAGGCGGGGAGGGATAAACTAGGGATTGGGATTGACATATACACACTACTACGTATAAAATAGATGACTAATAAGGACCTGCTGCATAGCACGGGGAACTCTACTCTGTAATGGCCTATATGGGAAAAGAACCAAAAAAAAAAAAATAGTGGATATATGTATAACTGATTCACTTTGCTGTACACCTGAAACTAATACAACGTTGTAAATCAACTATGCTCCAATACAAATTTTTAAAAAATAAATAAATAAAATAGAACTTACATGACATGTCCTAAAAGAGGTGTCTTTCTGATCATCGAATCCAATTAAGTCTTCCTCTTTTGTTCTCTAGGGTCTTATTTATTTTCCTCCTGGTACTTTACCTTGATTTGTAATTATTTGTTTATTTAATTTTGTTTTTCTTCCTCTACTAGACTCCAAGTTCCATGAAGGCAAAGACCATGTCTGCCTTGTTCACTTCTGTACCCCCATTGCCCGGCACAGACCCCAACACACAGAATATGCTTCATACACATTTACTGAGTGAAGAAATGTAGGATTAAATGCAAAGGAATAAGTGAATGAACGGGTTTCATCATTTTCTTTCCATCATATTCATTCACATCCTCTTGCCCTCTGTTCAATGACAGAAGGCAAAGGAGGAAAGGAAGTATAAACCTGCTCTCGGAACACAGCCCAGCAAAGGCTCCTACTCTTTTCTTAGGTGTATGGCCTTTGCCACCAATGCTTAACTACTTTGGGTGAGGATTTGCTTCCATGACTCATTTTGCTTAGAAACTTGCTCAGAGGAATTCATGCCCTCTGACCACATGCTCACTGTCGAGGGAGGTGACCAGATCAAAAACATGCTACCAATCATTCACCAGGGGGATAATTGACAAGGGTCAGCCTAGGGGAACTATGGATAAGCAGAGGTCCAGGACACAAACTGCTGCTTGCAAGATAGAGAGGTCCGATTTTCGATGCTAAACGTGCCCGTTCCGGTCCCCACTTTGAAACCCTTCTCTGTCCTCCCACGCAGCCTTTCACTGAGACTTTGTTCTTCATACCCCCACGAACCACTGAACCAAGGAGAAGGCTTGGACATTTCTGTCTGTGGTCCTTTGAAAACATCTGCACCTGTATGATGAAGCCCTCTGTAGCGTAGAGAACAAGCACAACGGGAGCCAGAAAGTCAAGAAGTTTCTGAGTCCCATCTCTCTGCCCATTACCAGCTGGAGGATGCAGGCTGGTGGGTGACTTAACCTCTTCAAACCTCAGTTTCCTGACCTGACAAACGGGCTCGGTCATACCTACTAACCGGGCAGTGATGAGGATTGGTTGAGACGGGACAACATCAAAGTGCTTCCTGAACCATGAAAGACAACTCTAATACGTGATGTTATTTACCTTCTTCAGTCAAGTAGGGCTGTGTTGTGGAGCATAAGGGGTTAAGGCTTCAGGAACCAAAAACTCCCTCTACAACAGGAGAAAAGAGAAAAATAATGCCCACTTCCAGATGCACTTGAAGGACAGATTGCTTAGGATGGGATTGCAATCGGGTCTCCAAGTGGGAGAAATGATTGCCATCCCCATCAATATTACTGCCGCCTAAGTCTACGGGGGACGCGATCAGGTAATTGAGGTCCCCAATTCAGTTTTTATCCAGACACCAAGATTAATAGGAATGACTTCTTGGAATTAACTCTTTGCAGCTTTCTAACGTACAATGCACTTAGGATGTGACATTAACATTTTAGACCTGCACGTTTGGAAGGCGAAGATCTGTTGTCTGGTTTAGCTAGCCCAGATGTTACTAAGGCCAAGGTCATAGGATTTCTGTATAGTTGTCAGTTCTGGTTGACCTGAGGGGGTTCAACTACCTGAACCCCTAGACAGCCACTTCCAAGATGTCATTGTAGGTCAAAAGGACCGCTGGGAGAGAGTGAATGGTGATGACTGGGGGCGATCCAACTTAGATGCCATAAAAACAACAGCAGACCAGCAACACAGAAAAACACAGCTGAACTGTGCAGTAACACCACTCTGCTGTTGTCAGGGCAGTGGCACTTATATCATTAACTCAACAAATATTTACTGAATCTTTATCATGCACCCAGTACCATATTAATAGAAAAAAAAAAACCTAGAGTAGATACAGACAAATCCCTTGGGGAAAAAAAAATCCAGCACCCTTTCATGATAAATACAATCAACAAACTAGGCGAGATGGGAACATTCCTCAACCTTTATAAAGGCATCTATGAAAAACTCTCTGCTAACGTCACACTTAGACTGATGTTTTCCCCCTAAGATCAGGAAGTAGACAAGGAGGTCCACTTTTGCCCCTTCTATTTAACATTGTACTAGAAGTCCTAGCCAGGGCAGTTAGGCGGGGCGGAGGGGAGGGAAGTGATCCAGGTTGGAAAGGAAGAAGTAAAACTATATCTATTCATAGATGATATGATCTTACATATGGAAACCACTAAAGAATTCACACACACCAAAACAAACCAAATTATTAAAGCTAAAAAACAAGTTCAGCAACGTTGCAGGATCAATATACACAAAACACTTGTATTTCTATATACTAGCAGTGAGCAATCCAAAAATGAAACTAAGACAATTCCTTTCACAATAGCATCAAAGAGAATAAAATATTTAGGAGTAAATCTAACCAAAGAAGTGCGAGACTTGTACTCTGAAAACTACAAAATGTTGTGCTGTTGGTGTTATATTTAAGAAACTGTTGCCTAATCCAAGGTCACAAAGATTAATGTTTTCTTCTAAGAGTTCAGTAGTTTTAACTCTTACGTTTACGTCTTGGATTGATTTTGAGTTAATTGAAAAAATTAAATAAAGCAAATAAATGGGAAGATGTCATGTGTTCATGGATTGGAAGACTTAATATTGTTAAGATGCAAAATTCTCCAAAATAATCTACAGCTTCAATGCGATCTATATCAAAAATCTAACTGCTTTCTTTGCAGAAATGGACAAGTTTATCCTTAAATTCATATGAAATTGCAGGGGACCCCAAATAGCTTAAACAATCTTGAAAAAGAAGAACAAAAGTGGGGATCTTGTACTTTCCAATTTCAACACTTACTACAAAGCTACAGTAATCCAAACATTGTGGTACTCATAAGGATAGATATATAGATCAATGGAATAAAGTTGAGAATCCAGAAATAAATCCATATGTCTATGTGTGATCAATTGTTTGTGACAGGATGCCAAGACCATTCAATGGTAAAAGAATAGTCTTATCAACAAATGTTGCTGGGAATTGGATATCCACATGCAAAAGAATGACGTTGGATCCCTATCTCACACCATAAACAAAAATTAATTCAAAATCAATCCAAGACCTAAATGTAAGAGTTAAAACTACTGAACTCTTAGAAGAAAACATAAATGTAAATCTTTGTGACCTTGGATTAGGCAACAGTTTCTTAAATATAACACCAACAGCACAAGCCAATAAAAGAAAACACAAATTAAACTTCATCAAAATTAAAAACTTTTCAAGAAAGACAGACACCATATGATTTCACTTATGTGTGAAATCTAAAAAACAAAATGAACAAATACAAAGCAGAAACATACTCAAAGATACAGAGAACAAACTGGTGGTTACCAGAGGGGAAGGGACTGGGCAGATAAGTGAAAATAGATGAGGGAGATTAAGAGGTGCAAAATTCCTGTTGTAAAATAAATAAGTCACTGCAATGTAATGTACAACATAGGGAATGTAGTCAATAATATTGTAATAACTTTGTATGGTGACAGATGGTAACTAGACTTTTCATAGTGATCATTTTGTAATGTATAAAAATACTGAATCACTATGTTGTATACCTGAAAATAATATAATACTGTAAGTCAATTATACTTCAATAAAAATTTTACACTCGTGTATCAAAGGACATTATTGAGAAAGTAAAAAGACAACACAAAAAATTGGAGAATATACTCGGGACTTCCCTGGTGGTCCAGTGGTTAGGACTCTGTGCTTCCACTGCAGGGGGCGCAGGTTCCATCCCTGGTCAGGCAACTAAGATCCCGCATGCCTCACGGCCAAAAAATAAAAAATAAATAAAATTTAAAAATTTTTTTAAATGGGAGAAAATACTTGTAAATCATACATCTGATAAAAGTTTGTATATAGAATATATCCATAACTCTTACAACTCAGCAACAAAAAGACAAACAACCCAATTTTTAAGTGAACAAAGGACTTGAGTAGCTATTTCTCCAAAGAGCATATACAAATGGCCAATAAGCACATGAAAAGATGCTCAACATCATTAGTCATTAGGGAGATGAAAATCAAAACTACAGTGAGATATCACTTCACACACACTGGAATGGCTATAATCAAAAAGGCAAACAGTAACAAGTGTTGATGAGGATGTGAAGAAATGGGAACCCTCATAATTTGCCTGTGGGAATATAAGATGATGCAACAACTGTGGAAAACTATTTGGCTTTTCCTCAAAAAGTTAAACATGGAATTTCCATATGTCCCAGCAATTCCACTCTTCGGTATATACCCCAAAGAACTGAGAACAGATGTTCAAACAAAAATTTGTACACAAGTGTTCATAGCAGTGCTATTCACAATAGCCAAAACGTGGAAACAAGCCATATGTCCATCACTGATGAATGGATAGTCAAAATGTGATGTATCTATACAGTGGAATATTATTCAGCCATAAAAAGCAATAAGTACTGATTCATGCTACAACATGGATGAAACTTGAAAACTGCTGAGTGAAAGAAGCCAGACAAAACAAGCCACATAGTATGTGATTCCATTTAGATGAAATTCCAGAATAGGAAAATCCATAGAGACAGAAAGCAGATTATTGTTAGCCAAGGGTTGGGAGAAGGTGAAACAGGGCTGACAGTTTGAGTGGGGGATTTCTTTGGCAGGTAATGACTATGTTCTAGAATTAGATAGTGGCGATGGCTGCACAATACTGATACTAAAAATCACTGAATTGTACACTTGAAAGTGGTTTAGATGGTGACTTTTATTTTACTTTTAAAAAATATTTATTTATTTGGCTGCACCGGGTCTTAGTTGCAGCATGTGGGATCTGGTTCCCTGACCAGGGATCGAACCCAGGGCCCCTGCATTGAGAGCACAGAGTCTTAGCCACTGGACCTCTAGGGAAGTCCCTAAATGGTGACTTTTAAATTATAGTTTAAAAGAAAAAATGTATGGCAAGTCAAGAGGTTTGCTGATGGAATCAGTTTCACCAACAATAAAGGGAATCAAACTCTTCAATCCCTGCGTGTACAATTTGAGGCCCCTGTCTTTAACCCTGTTATGACTTTGATCACACGCAGCTCTCCACAAGATTGTAAGCTTTATGAGGGTAGGGATGGAGTCTGGATCCCAGAAGTCTTTCCCAGTGCCTAGAAAACACTGAAAACAGTGGGACCTTGAAAACTTAGAGATGCCACAGAGACAGCCGATCAATAATTGACCCGGGGAGGAAATAGGACAACCTTTATTCTTGTCCAAATCTAGTGGTTCCTCTTAGAGTAACAGTATGAACAGAAAAAAAGAAACTCCCGTAAAACATGTGATAGCACAGAAGAACAATCTGAATTTCCTCTTCTTCCCTTCCTCCAAATTCGAAGGCATCAAGGCTGAAAAAGAAAGCATCTCTTGCAATGAATGCTAAGGTTACCGAAGGGAAATCACGTTGATTATTGAAATGTGAAGATCTAGCCACTCAAAGCACCAGGAGCTGTTAAAAGCAGAATGAGCCATCTCCATGGAAGAATCAGGCAGCCTTTCAGGGGTTATGATGACAGTGCTGGAATGCTTGTTTCAGAGCAAGTAGGAAGAAAGTAAAAGCTAAAACTATACTTTATCACCTGACATTTTCACCCTCCTCTCCGGGCATGGTTAAGCCCCACTCTCAGATTCTCAGACGCTTGACTCATCTTTCTCCTGCACCACGGTGAAGGCACATCTTTGGGCGTGGACTAGAGTTTCAGCCACATCAAAATCTCCCAGTTGTCCGTTCAGGTTCTTACCTGGGTTCAGTCTTACAGCCTCTGCATTTCTCCAACCATACATGTCCCTAGGTCTTGGCTGAAGCTGTCCTCTCTTCTGACACCACCGTTCCAAGTGGCTGACCCTTATTCTTCGGTCAAGACTCAGCTGAGATTTCCTCTCCAGAGGGAAGTGCTTTCTGATCGCAGGCCGGATGAGACCACCCCGTCTCCGTCCTCACAGCCTCCTGGACCATTCCATCAGAGCCCATCCCTGTTTCCTGCCTTTTCCTCACCAGACTGTGAGTGCCTTGAAGGCAAAGAGCTCTGAGTTGACTGCCGTTATTTAAATCGATAACCAAGTAAACCCTCTAGGGCACATTTCCTCCTCTGTGAAATAATGGGGTTGGACAAGATCATTGATGTGGTCTGAATACAGCCCACAGACCTATTTGGCAAACACAATATTTATTGCATTTAAACAAGCCTTTTAAAATTGGGAAAGTTTATATTAAAATCTCGATCTCTGCCTTGTCTTGAAAACTCAGCCAATTTGGCAGCATTGGGCCCCCATTCGTGCATGGAACAGTCAGCTGCCTGTTTAGGTGGGGTGCACGCTGTTCCCTCACTCCTTTAGGCTTCTGAAGGCATTGGGCTTGAGTCCCTGGTCTAGATGCCTTCTGCAGCTCCAAATCTGAGGCTCTACCACTCCCTGATTCCAATTTCTCTTCTTCCTCCTCCATCCAGTCAACATTATCACTATTTTTTTTTAATCTTGATGAGAGCCAATGAATTGAGACATTCAACTTTCTTTGTTTTTTAAAAATAATTAATAATTAATTAATTAATTTTTGGCTGCATTGGGTATTTGTTGCTGCACGAGGGCTTTTCTCTAGCTACGGAGAGCGGGGGCTACGCTTTGTTGCGGTGCGCAGGCTTCTCATTGCGGTGGCTTCTCTTGTGGTGGAGCATGGGCTCTAGGCGCATGGGCTTCAGTAGTTGTGGCTCGTGGGCTCAGTGGTTGTGGCGCACGGACTTAGGTGTTCCGTGGCATGTGGAATCTTCCTGGACCAGGGCTTGAACCCGTGTCCCCTGCATTGGCAGGAGGATTCTTAACCACTGTGCCACCAGGGAAGTCCCCTTGTTTTGTTTGTTTGTTTGTTTACTTTCCTTGTACTTTAAGGCAGTAGTCACAAGCCTCCCCAGTTATTTCCTAAAAATTAATCACCAGATACGAGTTAATCATCCTTGGAAACAATGCCAGCCCTCTAAAAAGCACTGTGGCTTTTAGGTTATACAGAGCACCCTCCTCTTTCCCAGCACTGAACTGGGACTAGCAGACGCCAATTTCCAAAGCACATTTCAAAGGTAACCCAACTGAATACAGAATTCTTAAAAGTACCTCAAATGCTTGAACAAATCCTACCTATAAATAACCATTTAAGAGATTTCAAATACATTTCCGTTGCACAATTATGCAAGGGCTTTGGTCATAAAACATGCTTCTGCAAACCTAAGTGAAATCACCACAAATGTTATTCGTAAGAAAAATGCCCAGTTACAAGGATACCTGTCATCATCTCCTCAATGGATTTCCATCCTGTCATTTCCTACCAAACGGCTGGTCCCAATCAGTCCACACTCAGGTCGTTGGAAAATCTGCCCAGAACAAGCACCCAGCCCAAAGAGGAAACTCAATTAGCATCTAGCTGGGCCCTGAGTAGATTGGCTCATAATGCTGGGGGTTTTCAGCTTGAAAGCAGAAGTCATTACGTGTCTGTATATTAGTGAAAAGGGACCATTATTTCCTCCAGAAACCCACTATTTCTCCTGTCTTCCCTATTGACAGAGTTTAGAGCAGCGGTTCTCAACCCTGGCTGTACATTAGAAACACCCAGGGGGCTTTTTAAAAAATGCCAAAATTCGGACACCACAGAAGACCAATGCAGTCAGACTTTCAGAGAGAGGGGAGCCAGCTGGCATCAGAATGTGTCAGTGCTCAGGTGATTCCAAAGCACGGCCTTGTTATTGGGATGCAGTGGTACCCAACATGCGGTCCTTGGATCAACCGTACCCGCATCACTCAGGAACTCATTAGAAATGCAGATTCTGGGACTTCCCTGGTGGCGCAGTGGTTACGAATCCGCCTGCCAATGCAGGGGACACGGGTTCGAGCCCTGGTCCGGGAAGATCCCACATGCCGTGGAGCAACTAAGCCCGTGCGTCACAACTACTGAAGCCCGTGCACCTAGAGCCTGTGCTCCACAGCACGAGAAGCCACCACAGTGAGGAGCCCGCGCACCGCAACGAAGAGTAGACCCCCCTCGCCGCAACTAGAGAAAGGCCGCGCACAGCAACGAAGACCCAACACAGCCAAAAATAAATAAATAAATAAATTTTTAAAAAAGAAAAAGAAATGCAGATTCTCGGGCCTCACCCCAGACCCTACTGAACCAGAAACTCTGGTGTAGGTCCCAGTCATCTCTAGTTGAACAAGCATTCCAGGTGATTCTAATAATACATGCTAAGGTTTGAGGACCACTGGTATCATGGATTCTGTCAGGATTTGGTTTCCATCCCAAACCCACCACTTACTTTGTGACCTGAGACAAGTGCTTTCCTAGCTGAGGCTCAGTTTTCACACCTATAAAATGGGTATAATGAGGAATTAAATGCAACAATGCACAGAGTGCCCTTAATATACTATCCGATACAGAATCGGCACTCAATTAAACGTCAGCTAATATTATCCAGGTGTCCAACTTGGAAGTTATCCCCCATTTCCCTTCCCCACCATATGCCCCCACATCCAATCCTTGACCAAGTCTATCCATCTTTCGCTCAATATTTCTTTCCTTCTTCTCCTCTCCTTCCACTACTGCCTTGGAGTCCAAGTTCTCATCACCCCCCATTGGAGTGAACTGCACAAGGGCTGAGACTAGGAATGAGATGACAAAGGAGCTCAGGGCCCCTCCCTGACACAAGTTCACAATGTCATCGGGGGCAGGGTCACTTCTGAGGAAGAGGATGAGCCAATGCTGGCCAAATGTGCCAATCCTCTCCTCTTGGGATTTCATGCTGAGTGGCAAGTTCGGCCTGAAATTTTTTTTGTTTTCAATCAACAGATAAGATTTAATACAAATAATCTGTTAAATAGATATTGGAGAACTGAAAAAGCAGCTCGGCAAAACAGAAATAATAAGTATAAGAGGCAGCTATTATTTCTAAATCTGGGAGAACCAAGGAAAGGTTTCTCCAGAACCCTTTTAGCAGAATCTAGAAGCTTGGAGAAGAAGCCCTGTGGAGTTGGGGAAATTTTAAAATTGCAAAATTAGAAATCTCACATTAGCTAATTTACATAGTTTATGGCATATTGATCCAAAGTCATTTGCATCCCTAAGCTGTAAACCGGCCCTGAAATTTTAAGAAAACCCTTAAGACTGCAGAACTGTTGCCCCTGCAGCGGAGTCATTTCCAGAACTTCCTGTGTTATTTATTGGAGCTCAAGGCATCCTTGAGACCTACTGCTCTGTTCTCAGCAGCTACCCCCCAGGAAGTGAGAAAGCCACGTCCAAGATATTGGCCAAGGGGCCTCAGTTCTAAATGAGGCCCGATCAGTTTATCCAAGAAGCCCACTTTCAGGTGGGTCCTCACGCCTTCTCCGTGGAGAGCACGACTGCCCATCGAGAGAAACAGCCCCTCATTTGTCCTTCTTGGGTAATGTTCCCAAACTGTCTCCCCAGGTAACTGTCACGTGGATGGAATAAGCAAGAAAAGGGGATTGGGATCCAGAGCCTTGGTGACACAGGGAATGTGACTTCACCATTGCCGCACTTGCCTGGGCCCCAGTGGCCTCCTTAGTGTCCCTCAGGCTCGCCCGGCACATTCCCGCCCTCGGGCCTCGGGGCTGGTCCTTGCTTCTTCCTGGCTAGGTTCTTGCTGGAGGCATGGCGGGGAAGGGAAATGGGGGATAACTTCCAGAGAGCACCGTCCCATCTCCTTCCCACTTGGGGTCAATCATCACCTCTCACCGAGCCCACTGTGACCAACTATTTACAGCTGCAGACCAACCCCCCCAAAAGACACACACACACACACACACACACACGCACACACGCACACACGCACACACACACACACACGCTCTCCATCTCCCTCCCACCCTCCCTCTCTCACTGTGCTCTTTTCGTTGTCTGTCATCTACCATCTTTTAGCTCAGAGCATCTCAAACTTGAGTTGCATCAGAATCATCTGGAGGGCTTGTTAAAACACAGGCTGCTGGGCCTCACACACACACGCACACACACGCACACACGCACACGCACACACGCACACACACACACACACGCTCTCCATCTCCCTCCCACCCTCCCTCTCTCACTGTGCTCTTTTCGTTGTCTGTCATCTACCATCTTTTAGCTCAGAGCATCTCAAACTTGAGTTGCATCAGAATCATCTGGAGGGCTTGTTAAAACACAGGCTGCTGGGCCCCACCCCCAGAGGGTCTGATTCTAACAAGTCCTCGAGGGATACTGATGCTGCCCGTCCAGGGCCCTGGCTTTGAGAACCACTGTGCTGACGTACCCCATACCCTGCCGGGATACAACCCCGTGACAGGATGGAGTGTATGGTCTTGGGAGGAGGACGGCCCTGAGTCCAAGTACTAAGTCCACCACTTCCCAGGCGTGACCTTGGACAGATTAGGTATGGGCCTTGGTTTGCTCGTTTGTAAGTTGAGTATAATCAGGACTGGTACCGAATTTGCAGGGTCCAGTGCAACATGGAAACACGGAACCCCTTGCTAAAAAGTTATGAAGAGTTTCCAGGTGTTGACGGCAGAGCATTAAACTGAGAGCGGGGCTCCTTCTGAGCCCAGGGCCTTGTGTGACTACGCTGCTTGCGTGTGTACCCAAGCCGCTGGGCCTGGGTGTGATAATAAATAGTATCTGGTCCCTGGGGTTGTTGTGAAGACCAAACAGGATAAGGTACGCGGAAGACCTTATACAGGGCCTGGCACATAGCAGCTGCGAAAAGAACACGACTTTCCCTCCTTGCATCTTACCTTCCTCTTCCACCCATCTGTTACCCCTCAGAATAAGCCTTCTTGCCTCCACGGCTCCAGTCCTCACCCTTGAGCTTGGTGCTGCTGGGAACTAACAGCAAAGTCCTCCCCTGCCCAGGACTTGGCCTCGCCCTACTGTGGCTGCTGGCTGCTAGCCCTCCTCCTGGGAAGTGAGGGAGGGACCCCCCCTTCCAGGGACCCTTTGTTGCCTGGGTAGTTCAAGGGGCAGGTTCTGGGAGGAGCAGGCTGGGCTGCAGGAGTGAGCAAAGGCCAGCCCACAGCTGTGCAGCTGGCCCCGGAGCCACTCCCCTGCAATGAACGAGAGATCGCAGGTGGGGAGGGCACCACTGTGCCCCCTGCGAGGCCGTCGACGTCCCACAGAGTGACTGAGCCCCATACCCATCCGAGGGGACAAGCAGGGGACGGTTCTTTCTGGACCTGGAAAGCATCACTCTCTGTAGCTTTACTGTGCTAGCTTACCTCACAGGCTCTGAAATAATCAGACCTGACAGAAATGACCAGCCCCTCTGTGGGTGTTGCGCTGGCAAGGGTGGTGGTAAAGGGTAGAGAAAGAGCAAGAACCTGGCCCTCACGCACCACTCCGAATCCTGCGGGCTGTGGACGCCTCCTACCCAACCAGGCCAAGGCAGAGAGCCAGTCGGGGGCCTTGTCCACTTCAGGCCACTGCAGACCAAGGCAGGACGCCGGGCTTCCTGCAATGTACACGTGATGGCGGCAGAGGGGGCAGGTGGCGGGGGGAGTGGGTCCATGCACCCCTGCTTTAAGCAAGTGTCAATTATAAAAACCTATAGATTCACACCCAAGAAAAGACAGGGGCACATTTTCCAATGACCTCACCCTATATCTCCTATTAGATCTTTTTTTTAAAAGTCACCTCTCCTGGTAAATAACGTAATTCAATTCACAAAACATCCCTTTGTGCTTCGTCTTTCAGAAAGAGCCATGCCTGTCACAGGAAGTAGTGTTCACACGCACACTTCTGTGCGTATGTGCACACGTGTGCACACGTGTAAGTCACAGTAACAGGGGCTCTGCTGGCCCAGGAACCATGTGGCCTCCCCACTGTGCCAGGCGGTCTGGGGCAGGTCCTGTGTTGGTACTTCCTTGCTCTGTGACCCTGCATGAGTTCCTTGTCTTTCTGCTCTGCCTTTTTCTCTTCTGTACGTGGAGCAGTCGTGAAGATGGGTGCTAATGAATATTAACGAGGTGCCGGACACAGGGTAATAGCTAATCATGCCAAATCTGCAAGGTTGTTGGAATGGTCACACGAAGTAGCAAATGCACCTGGCATGTGGGAGCTGCCCAGAAAATGTCAGCTGAAAGGAGTCAAGGACCCTAGTTGGAGTCAAGGACCCTAATTAGAGTCCAACGCGGCTTTGCCTGATCCCACAGTGAGAAATGGCAACTCGGGATCACTTCCTCTCCTTTCGACCTCATTGATTGGGGGAACACTTCCCCCACCCCCATCGCTGGGGTGGCTGGAGGATGAGGAAAGGCTGAAGTACAGCAATGTGATGGTTAATTTTATGGCTCAATTTGCCTGGGCTGAGGGAGGCCCAGGTAACTGGTGAAATATTATGTCTGGGTGTGTCTCTGAGGGTGCCTCTGGAGAAGATTAGCATCTGAATCAGGAGATGGAGTAAAGAAGATCACCCTCCCCAATCCAGGTGGGTATCATTCAATCCATTGAGGGCCCTAGTAGAGCAAAAAGGCAGAGAAAGAGTGGACTGCTCTCTTTGCTTGAGCTGGGACATCCATCCTCTCCTGCCCTCAGACATCAGCGCTCTTGGTCTCAGGCCTTCAGAGTCAGACTGAACTACACCACCTGCTTCCCTGGGCCTCCAGCTGGCAGACAGCAGATAGTGGGACTTCACATGAGCCAATTCCTATAACAAATGTCCTCTTATAGAGACCAATCGGTCTCCGTTTCTGTTATATATCCTACTGGCTCTGTTTCTCTGGAGAACCCTAATACAGGCAATTCCTAAGATAAAGCAGAGCCTCTGTGGAGTTTTCTTAACAGATATGAACCCGGTGGGGCACCAGGAGGCTGCCCAGGCCTCAAGGAGGTCCTGTGTAAACTTTGACATCTCTCCAAAATACTCCATTCACAGCGTGACACTGAAAGGACTAAGGACGTGATATTTGTCCTCCATCTCTAAATGTCTCTTCCATACTCATGTGCTGCTGTGAGAGTGAAAATTGGTACAACCACTTGGGAAAACTCTTTGGCCATATCTTTGAGATCCGAACATACACATACCCTGTCCAAGGGAAACGAGTGAATATGGCCACCAAAAAAGCGTGCAAGAACATCGTCTTAATCTGTTCAGGCCGCTATAACAGAAATGCCACAGACTGGGTGGCTCATAAACAAAAGAAATTTATTTCTCACAGTTGTGGAGGCTGGGAAGTCTAAGATCAAGGCACGGGCAGAGATGGTGTCTGATGAGGACCTGCCTCCTGGCTCATGGACAGCTGTCTTCTTGCTGTGTCCTCACACGGTGGAAGGGGCAAGGGCCCTCTCTGGGGTCTCTTTTATAAGGTCACTAATCCCACGACCTAATCACCTGCCAAAGGCCCCACCTCTATACACCATGACACTGGGGATTCGGTTTCAACATAGAATCATGGGGGGAAACAAACATTCGGTCGATAGTAAGTGCTCATAATAGTTTATTCGTGATAGCTCCAAAATGGAAATAACCTAGATGCCCATCTATAAGAGAATGGGCAAATAAATTGTGCATATTCACACAATGGAATGCTACATAACAATAAAAAGAATAAACCACCGCTAAATGCAAAAGCATGGATGATCTCACATATTACGTTCAGCAAAAGAAGCCAGGCACGAGAGAATATACATTGTATTACTCAACTTACATGAAATTCAAGAACAGGCAAAATCAACCCATGGTGATAGAAGTCATGATGGTGGTTACCTCTGGGGGGATAGTGACTGCAAAGGGGCATAAGAGAACCTTCCGGGTGCTGTAAATATCCTGATCTGGGTAGGGTTACAGGGATGCATGTAAGAATATAAAAACCACCAAATTGTATACCTAGGATTAGAGTACTTTACACATACTTTGCTGTATGTGTTATATCCCAATAAAAACGAAAGAATACTCATATTTCTTTACCAGATTCTATTGTCTGTGCGAGCTGTGAACAAATAAATCCAGTAACTATCTTGGAAAAAGCACACTTAAATTACTTTATATTATTTTTTGCGCTAATGGCCTTAATTTTATTTATTTATTTATTTATTTATTTATTTTTTTTTTTTTTTGTGGTACGCGGGCCTCTCACTGTTGTGGCCTCTCCCGTTGCGAAGCGCAGGCTCCGGACGTGCAGTCTCAGCGGCCACGGCTCACGGGCCCAGCCGCTCCGCGGCACGTGGGATCTTCCCGGACCGGGGCACGGACCCGTGTCCCCCGCATCGGCAGGCGGACTCTCAACCACTGCGCCACCAGGGAAGCCCTGGCCTTAATTTTAAACATGTTCACATTTGAAATACACTACAACATTTGCAAGCCATTTTGGCATGTCTTCATTGGGTAATAAACCGAAGCTTAAAGAAAGGGCCTCTCTGGCCCCCTCTGAACCTCTGGGAGGCCCCGTCCTGAACGCAGCCACAGGACAGGTGAAGATGGGTGGGGTCTATGGGAGGTGGAAGATGGGACAGGGTCTGAGAAGTGCCCACACTGGGGGCCCTGATGGGGCAGGAGGGTGGCCTCGGGTGCCCAGTCCAGGCTCTAGTCCCAGCTAGGTCTCTTGCTGGCTGAGGCATCTCAGCCGAGCTATAAACCTCTGTGCCTCAGACCTTTGGCTGCAATGTGAGGGTAACGGCAAAACTCCTAGAGAAGGTGTCAGGAGAATTAAAACTGCCTTTGGCACCGGGCCTGGCACCTTACAAGTGCACAATAAAGTTTCGTGATTAGTGTTAAGATGATCGAGGGAGGATTATTGCGGCTGTAGTCTTGCCTGGACCTGCCTCAGAAATGCCTTTTCTAAAGGCAGGAGCCAAAGAAAGAAGATTTAGGATTAACTCTTCCAAAATAGCAAATGTTTTCTCTTTGGCATTAGGTCTAACACCAGCTGCATTGTTACACCCCAGGAGACATGTGTCCTCATCAAGTCACAAAAGGCTGGTTTCAACCCACAGAGGGAACAACAACACAACAAAAATAGTCTGAAATCCTGAAAAAGTCAATAGCTTCAGGTACACATTATCCAGTCCATCTTTGATTTGGGGGTTCACTGAAGCATGGCTGACGCGTGGTTATCTTGAGTCCTGTGTGTCGCTTCTGTAAATAGACTTCTGTTTAAAAAAAAAAATTGACTGATTTGGAAAAACGGAAAGAAATACGAGGAGCAGGGAGAAACACTTTTCCTCTCTATCCCTTCCCAGGAAATTGACAGGTCTGAGGAGCCTGGCTGTTCACACATTAATTAACCTCTAGTAGCCTCTGTTTCTGCCCTTGTACATGGGAGGCATACAGTGGAGACTAGGAATGCAGATTCTGGAGTCAGACTCCAGGGGGTGTCTTCACACCATCACTTTCCAGTTGCTTGGCCTGGGACCAGGCATGGGGCTCCTGTGCTTCTGCTTCTTCATCTCTAAATGGAAGAAATGATGATACCTGCCTCCTGGGGTTCTTGTGAGGATGATAACACATGTATGGTGTTCAGAACGGTGCCTGGCATGGTAAGTACTCAATAGATGTTAGCTGCCGGTCACAAGCATAGTGCACCCAGACACTGTCGTGCAGAATAATGAGGGAGTAGTAGTAGCAACCATCGTTATTGCGATTTAGACGGCCCCAGGACCTCTGGTCTTGTGGCTGCAGGTCCCCCTTTTTTTTTTTTTTTTTTTTTGCGGTACGCGGGCCTCTCACTGCCGTGGCCTCTCCCATTGCGGGGCACAGGCTCCGGACGCGCAGGCTCAGCGGCCATGGCTCACGGGCCCAGCCGCTCTGCGGCATGTGGGATCTTCCCGGACCGGGGCACGAACCTGTGTCCCCTGCATCGGCAGGCGGACTCTCAACCACTGCGCCACCAGGGAAGCCCTGCAGGTCCCTTTTGAGGAAACTTTCAAGAAGGTCACACCAGTGATGATTCAAGGCCTGGGAGACAACCTGCACCTACCTGAGATCTTCCCAATCTTCCGAGGGCAGCGACCGTGCAGCTCAAAGGCATTTTAATGTCAGAGTGAGAAAAGCTGGCCTTAGTGGGCAGCGAGTCCACATTCCTCGTTTATATGTGAGGAACCAAGGCTCAGAGAAGGCAAGCGACCCGCCCAAGGTCACACAGCAGAATATGTGACCTGAGCTGGGAAGACGGCTCAGGGCTCATGACTCGCCACAGCCCTGCCCTGCTCCTTCCCTCCCACAGCTCGTTCTGCCAGAGCTTCTGGCACCTCACACGGTCCTCCCACCTCACCATCTCCCGGGTGGGCTCTCTGTCAGGTTATGGGCTCATCTAATTCTTGGCCACATCCTGCTGAAGACCCATTTTTCTTACTGAATCAAGCCGCCATTAGGTCCTGAAAGCCCCATAAGTCTTCTATGGATGAGCACATCCTTTAATCTATTATTCCACAGCCCTATTCATATATATTTATCCATATGGCTATATAAATAGGGCTTTGAGACATATAGTGGCAGGTTATTGCTGTAGCATAGCTGTTCTCCCCAAGAGGAAAACAAAAATGATGTATGGCTGAGGCTCCTTTCCATGCAGAAAGCTCCCATCTGATTTATTAAGAGTTAGGTGGCAGCCACATGCTCTGGAGGTAGAGAATCTATTGCAAAGTTATCTAAGAACAGGACACTGTCAGCTCCAGACACCAAAAGGCAAGGCTGGGGCGTGGCAGGAGCTCAAAGAGGCTTAGAGCACCTGCTCACAGACACCTGCCATGTCCTGGTCTATGAACTAGGAGCCCTTTGGTTGCAAATTGAAGCAAAAAGGGGGAGTTTGGTATAAAGATACTGGGTGTCTCCGGGAACCCAGAGAGGAATGTGGCTGGGTATCAGGAATGGCTGAGTTCGGAGAGATGAACACCAGGGTGTCTGTCTGTCTGTCTGTCCCTCTCTCTCCCCCTCACATCTCTGCTTCTCTCCATGCCTTGCTTCCGGTCCTCCTGCTCCCTCCAGACTGACATTCTCCATATGGAAGAAAACACTCCCAAGTTCTCCTCTTACTGCTTCCACAGGCTGACTTTGCATTTTCTCTGATCCCGAGGACAAAAACCCCATGGACTTGAACTCCTGTCCCCTGCTTGGTCCAAGGGCCATAAGCAGGGTCACGAGAGACCAGGGCAGCTACTTGAGGCAACATATGGACAGACTGGGTGTGAGAAGCAGCAGTTCCCAGATGAAAGTGAAGGGATTTTGGTGAAGAAGTGCCAGTAGGCAAAGCCACCAGATTGCTGGTTCTGTTCATTTGTTCCATTCGCTGTGTAAACTCAGAAAAGGCACTTAACCTCTCTGTGCTCCAGCATCCTTAAGTGTAAAATCGGAATTGTGGTGTGCTCCATAAAGGCAGACATGTGCAACGGTTGCATCTCCAGTGCCTAATCAGTGGCTGGAACACGGTCATGTTCAATAAATCTCTAAATAAATAAATAATATCTAAACCTCCATTTAAATGAATGGATGATATAACTCCCTTGTAGGGTTGTTGGGAGATAACCCAACATTGAGATAAAAATAACTAACACTGAGAGAGCACTTACTTGCCAGGAACTGTTCTAAGCATGTAATTTAGTATGTGAAGTGTGCTTAGAACAGTGCCTGGTGCATGCACCCACACATAAGAATAAACTAGGGTCCCAGGAAGTTAGGCAACGTGGTGAATGGCAAAAGCAGGAGACAGATCGAGGGATTTTTTTTTTTTTTTTTTTTTTTTTTGCGGTACGCGGGCCTCTCACGGTTGTGGC
>NC_041227.1:104497941-104524986 GCF_002837175.3 Physeter macrocephalus | reverse complement strand
AGGGCTCACGGGCCCAGCCGCTCCGCGGCACGTGGGATCTTCCCGGACCGGGGCACGAACCCGTGTCCCCTGCATCGGCAGGCGGACTCTTAACCACTGCGCCACCAGGGAAGCCCAGGTCGAGGGCTTTCTGAAGCCACAATGCTACCTTCCCCATCACCGACATCTCTAGTCCTGTGGTTTCCAACCACGGATGGAGAGGTGGAGTGTGTATAAATCCAGGATGTGGAGCACACGTCCATATGTGTATAAAACATGGTGTTGAAGAAATATGTTGATCACAGATACATTTATGACCATTTCAAAATATATTACGTTACAGTGTTTAATGAAGTACACATTCATTGTAAATCATTCATGAACTCACAGTAGCCTAGGATGATGGTGTTGTATTTTCTCACAGAATACTGTGAGTACATCTGTTTTTTATGGGGAAGGTGGTGAAATTTTAATTTTGAGTGAAAACCCTCAGATTAGGAACCTCTGAGCTAGCGCTACCTCCTCATGTCACAGATGAGAGTCAGGCTGGGGTGGGGGCCCAGGAAGTGACTCACCCAAGGCCACAGGGTGAGTTAGGACAGGCTCAGGGCTAGAACCCAGTCCTGGGACAATCAAGGTTTCCGGAGGGCAAGAGTATCACACACTAGTGGGATGGTGGGGGGCACAGTCCCCTTCCTTTCTGACAATTCCAACACAGGTGAGGATGGGGAGGTACAGGGGGGTGTGCTCTGCTCTGGAGGGGAGTGCAACTCTTATAAGCACTTGGAGATGATTTGGCATTTTCCGGTGAAGTTGAGGGTATATACACCCTGTGATTTAGGATTGTGCCCTAGAGAAGTTCTAGACACGTGAATAAGGAAATATGCTCAAGACGGTTCACTGGAACTTTAAAAAATGGAATAAAGTAAATGACCATCAAGAGGAAAACATAAGTTGAAGCATTCGAAGACTTTCTTTCCAGTGGTTAGAAAGAATAATCCAGTTACATCCATTCACAGGAATAAACCTCATGGCTGGAAACAGGACAACCTGGGCTGGCGCTGGACCTGTTGTGAGGCCTTAGTCCCTTCTCCTCTCCAGGCCTCAGTTTCTTCATCTGTAAAATGGGAACGTGTGACTAGACCAGTGGTTTTCAAACTGTGCTTGGCAAAGCCCTAGAGAGGCTTCACAGGTTCTGCAAATTTAGATGCAAATGTCACCTTTCAAAAAGATTTTAAACTATTTTAAAACGGTAGGAAACAGCATGCACAATGTGCTTTGTACAAATGTTAACCCTTCGCAGACTGGTGGTGCCAGGGCAGAGTGTGAAGGCTGCTCCACTCCTATTCTACAGAACTCAGAGTGAGCTCCCCGCCTTCCCCGTTTCATCGGAGCACATCCTGAGACCGCAAGGCAGCAGCTGTTAAAATCTGTTGCCATTTTCAACTGCTCAGCTGAGAAAGTCAAGGTTTTGTTTCAATGTCGTGTAACCAAAGCAAAACATAGCAATGATTTCTGTGTTTTAGAAGATAATGGTCATCCCTAATTTCAAATTTGTACTTTTTGTTAAATTTTAATTACTAATGCAATAAAATTGTTAAAATAACCTTTTTCTTTCGCTAATTTTATATTCACAGGAGACTTGCAGTCCCAAGAGCTCCTGAATACCCTCATACGATTTCAGTTTCGCCTAATATTTGCCATCATACATTACGGTGGTATATTTGGCAAAACTAAGAAACCAACCTGGGTATATTACTAGTAAGTAAACTCTAGATTTTATTTGGATTTCACTGTTTTTTTTTTTTCCCCACTAATGTCCTTTTTCTGTTCTAAGATCCAATCAATCCAGGATACCACATTACATTTAGTAAAATTTGTATTTTCCTCAATCTCAGTGTCCTCATTTAACAAATAAATGTGCTAAATGTAAGCCCGTAGTTTTATACTAATAAAATTTTATCTATTTTGTGTAATGAAATTCCAGGAAGACTCTCTGGGGGAAAAGAGCAGGGATATACTGTTTTTTTAAACAGTCTGCAAACACCTGGAGGAGCTGATCCTTGAGGTTGGTGTGACCCCAACAGCCCGTGGGGCACAGTTCCGGCACTGTTGGGTCTACCAGGACTTGCTAAAGAGAGCTAAGTCCCCAGCTCTCAGTGCGGCAGTTTCATGCCCTCTTTAGGTTGAAATTGCCTCTGGCTATTCATCCTGAAGGGACTGGGATGCTCTTCTCCAATAGAACGAACATGAGCCAGGCGTTCATTTATTCATTCATTCTCCTGACAAATATTTAAGCACCTGCCATGTGCCAGGCAGTCTAGGAGCTGGGGCTACTGATGGGTCAAGTAGACAAATTACTGCCCTCGCAGAGCTTATTTCTAGTGGAGGAGATAATGATAAATGAGAGAGAAGTAAACTCTACGATGTGCTAGATGGTGATGCCCAGAGAAAAACCATAGTGGGAAAGGGACATAAAAGGTTGGTGGGAGGTGAAGTTGTAGATAAGGAAGGAGCACACATCCTGGGCAAGAGCATCCTAGCAGAGGGATTGGCAAGTGCAAAGGCCCTGAGGCAGGAACACACCTGTGTGCTTGAGGAACAGCAAGAGGGCCGGCGAGGCTGTGGGGGAGACACCAGTTAGGAGGCTGGATGGAACCTGAGGGGCTGCCCAGAGCCTTCCAGAAACGATAGCTGGAGACTTTCGGGCAGCCCTGAGGCTCTAGGTCAGCAGGAGGGGCTGAGCACTCATAGTCTGAGCTTTCATCCGAGTGTGACCCTGTGTGCATCCCTGGGGCAGCAGGAATACACCCTGACAGACAGTGGAGCATCTCAGATGTGTCCATACATGGAGCGAACTGGTAGAGTAGGGCTGGCCTGGGTATCGTGCTAGGGCGGCTGCTGGCACCTCTCCTGACCCAGCTCCCTGAGGAGCCACAGACACAAGGAATGGGTGTTAGCCAGCCTCCCACAGCCAGCCTGCCCTCGGATGGGGCCCATGGGGACGGAGTGAGGCAGGGCACTGCCCAGGCAGGTCTCCCTGTGCTGGCAGCAGGCCCTGAACTTAACAACCCATGGAGAAATGAACCCTGCAGCTCTTGGGGCTCTTGAGAAATTAGAAGAAACTTGGGAAGCAAGAGGAACTTCCTGCACTTCATGGCATGGGTGGTGGAGGGGAGTAGAGATATTTTCATGTGAATATTAAACCAAAATGTCCTTCTACACATGGCTAAATCTACAAAGTGTGGTCCATCCATTCAATGGAACTCAGCAGTAAAAAGGAAAGAGCCACTGATATTGGCACCAACATGGATGTGTCTCCACAAAGGATGCTGAGTGAAAGAAGCCAGCCAGAGGGGCTTCCCTGGTGGCGCAGTGGTTGAGAATCTGCCTGCCAATGCAGGGGACACGGGTTCGAGCCCTGGTCCAGGAATATTCCCACATGCTGCGGAGCAACTAAGCCCGTGCGCCACAGCTACTGAGCCTGTACTCCAGATCCCGCGAGCCACAACTACTGAGCCCACATGCCACAACTACTGAAGCTCGCACACCTAGAGCCCGTGCTCCGCAACAAAGAGAAGCCACTGCAAGGAGAAGCCTGTGCACCGCAACGAAGAGGAGCCCCCGCTCACCGCAACTAGAGAAAGCCCACACGCAGCAACGAAGACCCAACTCAGCCATTAAAAAAGGAAAAGAAAGAAGCCAGCCAGAAAAGAGCACATACTGTACGATTCCATGTATACAAAGTTCCAGAAAATACAAACTAATCTACAGTGACATAAAGCAGATCGCTGATTGCCTGGGGATGGGAGGGCAGCAGGGAGGGACAAGAGGGATTTCAAAGGGACTGGAGTAAATTGGGGGGGTGAGGAATACGTTCATGGTCTTGACTGTGGAAATGGGTTCCCAGTTGTGTACATATGTCAGAATTTATCAAGCTGTATGCTTTAAATATGTGCAACTTATTGTATGCCAATTTATACATCAATAAATTTGAAAAATGTAAATGGAGTAAACACTCCAAGTAAAAGTTAGAGATAGAATGGGAAAAATAAAAGGTGGGACTTTATTTTCCAAGATTTTACTTATACTTTATGTATATATGTACATTTATATGTTTAAAACATGATTACATGTTCTATATTTCATGCATGTTATAATTTTATACATGATTATATACTATAATGTATACTTCTATGTATTGTATTTGTATTATATATATTTGATTTTAATGTATATTTTATCTTATATGAGTTTACACATTTATAAATATATTTAACATACAGTATATAATTTATACATATTGTGTGCTATATAAAATTTTGCATTTATTCATTTTATACATTATGAACATATATATATTTTAAATTTATTTATTAAATTTATTTATTTTTGGCTGCGTTGGGTCTTCGTTGCTTGCTGTGAGTGGGCTTTCTCTAGTCGTGGTGAGTGGGGGCTACTCTTCATTGTGGTGCACGGGCTTCTCATTGCAGTGGCTTCTCTTGTTGCGGGCTCTAGGCACGCAGGCTTCAGTAGTTGTGGCACGCAGGCTCAGTAGTTGTGTCTCATGGACTCTAGAGCACAGGCTCAGTAGTTGTGGTGCATGGGCTTAGCTGCTCCGCGGCATGTGGGATCTTCCCGGACCAGGGCTCGAACCCGTGTCCCCCGCATTGGCAGGCATGTATTCTTAACCACTGTGCCACCAGGGAAGCCCATGAACATATTCTTGTGTGTGTATGTGTGTTTATAAAGAAAATCCCAGGCTCCCTAACGCGTGATTGATTCAATCGCCTCATTCCATCAGCCAAAGCTCTCTCCGAGATTTCTCCAAATTCCCAACTGTTCGAAGTTCTAGACTTCCAGCCTCTGTCTCCCGGCTGCGGCTTTATCCGCACACCGCTATTAGTTTATAAACGAGACACACATCTTCTCCCCACACCCCTGCTACTCCCCAAGTAACCTCGAACACAAAGCTGCTGCCTAAAAACTGAATTTTCCGTGAATGCGAGGGAATCGCAGCTAGCAACTTCAAAGAGCATCTTCTTCCTCGGGCCACCCTGGTCGGGGCTTCTCCGCCCCACCGCCCGGCGCTCCTCCCTCCCAGCTCCTACTTTCCTCTGTGCCCCGCCCTGCTGGACCACCTCCGCTTCTTCTCTCCAGAGCAGGGCATTCTGCCTGCCCAGAACCTCCTCCCAGACTCTCAAAATGTTCCACAGAACAAAAGACCAACAGAGGTAGTTGACAGCTGTTGTTTTCCAGCCTCCTACATATATATCTATATCTACAGCTTTGTAACTGCACATGCGTACGTATTCATGTGTACACACACACAGGCTTGCCCCACCCCCTGGGCTCCTTTCCCCCTCCCCACACCCACGTCCCAGGGGCTCTCAGAGCTGCTGCCTCACCCCCTCACTCTCTGAAGTGTCTTTCCTTCCTGTCCTAAAGTGCCACTCCGCACCCCTGGTCTCTCCCCTCCGGGGCTTCGTTTCCTGAGTAAGTAGCAAGCCCGCCAGTACAAAGGCTGAATAAACAGTCGGTAGAAATTAACTTGAACGTTCAGGAAGAAGAACAAAGACTTTCGACAGGAGCCGGGGAGGGAATCATAATTGCCAGAGAGAGAGTAGCCGCGGGCTCCGGGCTGCAGGAGACACAGAAGCAGGGGCGTTGACAGTGGCGGAGACAGGCAGGTGCGATGCTGATTTGATAAGTAGAAGGGCCAGAATTCTAATGTAATGGAGATGCTGATGGAAAGGGGAATTGGGACTGGGAAAGGAGACGGCTTGGAAGGAAAGGGCATCTGGCAGCAGGGGCCTGGGCAGCAGGCATTTTGATGGTGTCATCCCCCTGGAGCCATAATTATGGCCAGGGGGGCGACCCGTGGTGGTTCAAGGGGACAGAGGAGGGGGGACCAGCAGTTGGGTCCTCAATGTGGAGGAAAGGATCCAGGGAAAGGGGGGTAGACCCGACCCTTGAAGAACCCACAGAAGCAGATAAAGATGGTCTGTTTAAGAGACTTCTTGAAAGAAGCATTCAGCCAACGTTGCCCTCACACCTACCCCATTCAACAGCTGAAGGGCATAAATAATAAACAAAATATTTATCAAGTGCATCCTAGATGTCAGAAACTTTAGGTTAGAGTTCCACAATTTGAGATGGCACTGTTATTATTGACCCTAGTTCACAGATGAGCAAACTGAGGCCCAGAGAGGTTAAGTAACTTCCCAGAGATCACACAGCTCTTAGCCAGTCGCAGCCAAAAAACAAGGAAATAGTCACGGAATTCCCTTTGCGGCATTTCATCCTCTTTTAGCTGAGTTTCTGTAGTATCTGCTTGAAGGCAAATGCACTTAATCGTCTATTCTGTCAACAAAATATTTTTGCGGGCCTATGATGCTCTGGCTCCTGTTTCACATACTAGTTACAGAAAGAGAAGACATGTCCTGCTCTCAAGAGACTCACAAATGGTAGGAGGCGACGTCTCAGTAGAAGGGTGCTCCACGTGCTGTGACGGCCCGGGCGGCCGTGAGGGATGGGTTGGGGGTACCGTTTCTCACCTGGGGGGGAGAATTCAGAAGTATTTCCTAGAAGAGGGACCCTCAACGTGTTAGAGGAAGAAGGGACAACCAGAAGCAGAGACAGCTTTAGCAGAGGCAAAGAACAAGAGAACTCGACTTTCCAACGTTTGGAATGACTGGTGTTGAAGGTTGAGGGGGGTGGTGAGTCCGGAGGCTCTGAAGGCCCACAGCGTTCTGGAAGCCTTTCTGGACACACCAGGGGTCTCCCCTGAGGGTGGTGAGAATGGCCGGAGCCCCCATCCAGCCTGGAAATGAGGATAAAGAAATCTTCTGGGAGTGTCTCCCTCCCTGAGAGAAATGGAGGCAGCTCCCTAGGGGCTGTGGCCCTCCACTCAGGTTAGTGGGCGAGGATCCGAACATCAAACCGTGACCTTTCAGAGGAACATCACGTCATGCCACCTCTGGACGCCCAGGAAGCTGCAGGAGGGACACACAATGTCCCTGTTGCTAAGTTGCTTCATGTTCTATATGTTCTCAGGTCCGAGGACGCACCATAAATATTCATAGCTGGAAATACAAGTGAGGCCCCTCCGTGCTCCGGAAGAAACCACCCAGGACACCTGGCTTTTGTCATCCTGCCTTTAAATGCCAGGTCAGAGCGGAGGAAGAAGTATACCCTCTAAAACCCAGCTTCATTCATTTGTTTAATAAAAGACATCTCCATGCTCTGTGGCCTCTTAATTTCTGTAGATGTTAAAGTGCAGAGAATTAAAGAATCAATGGACAATTAAGGAGGCACTGGCAGGTTGTGGCCAAGAGCGTATTATTTATTTATTCAGCCAGCCACACTGATTTTTAAAGCGCTAACTTTCCATTTTGTTTTTGACATCAAAAATAAATCAAACTAAACTGTATACATCATAGCTGAAAAAAATTATTTGCACGATGCATTGCCCCTTTGAAGGTGGAGCCACCTGCAAAAGGAATTTTTGTCTGTGTCAAAAGAAAAAAAAAAAGATATGAATTCATTCTGGCACTGGCCTCCCCTTAGGACACAGATAGGATTGAAAAGATAGAAATACGATTTTAATACACTAGTGATTTTTCCACCTAGTCTCGAGGTTCTTTTTGATTTCTGAGCATCCATCTTCCTGGATCATCTTGGGAGGGTTGCAAGATTTTAGTCCATTAACACAGTGGTTGCTTTGGTGAAATTTCAGAATGGGTAGAAAAAATAGCCATAGTGGGGACATAGGTTGGCCAGCCTCTGTGTTTCTGCTCCTGGTTCAGGACCTTTCATCTAAAGTGGGGGTTCCCTAGTGACCCCCCCTTTTCCCCTCCATCCAGCTGACACCATTTGACATGCCTAACCTAAAAAGAAAAATAAAAAATCGCCACCCAGTCTCTTGTTCCTTAACTGCTCCCCTATTTGGACGAGCCCTGTCCAAATATGGACAACGTGGATGTCCCTGCACCAGCGACCTTCACTGTCCCACTCCCCAGCCTTCCCCCCGCCCCTGCTCACTCCTCTCCAGCATGACCTCTGACCTCTATCCACTTCCACTCACATTTAGCCAAGCTACCCCAAGGTAGATTCTAGGACAGTGATTCTCACACTTAAGCGTGCAGCAGAACCACCTAGATGGCACGTTAAAGCAGTTTCTGATTCAGTAGATCTGGGGTAGAGCCTGAGAATTTGCATTTCTAATAAATTCTGAGACTGAGACCTTACTTGAAGAATCACTGTTCGAAGACAAATCGGTTGGTAGTCAATACGTCCAGAAACTTGTGCTATGGCGCCATCTAGTGGTCTAAAACCACAGTGGCAGCAATCTGTGCTGGGCGAATTGCAGACCCCGGAAATTACCCAAGAAATTCTTGGCTTGCGGGGGAGTGCGTTTCCCTTTGTTATCTCTACTTTTTTTTTTTTTTTTTTTTTTTTTTGTGTGTGTGGTATGCGGGCCTCCCTCTGTTGTGGCCTCTCCCGTCGCGGAGCACAGGCTCCGGACGCGCAGGCTCAGCGGCCATGGCTCACGGGCCCAGCCGCTCCGCGGCATGTGGGATCCTCCCAGACCGGGGCGCGAACCCGGTTCCCCTGCATCGGCAGGCGGACGCGCAATGGCTCACGGCTCCAGCCGCTCCGCGGCATGTGGGATCCTCCCGGACCGGGGCGCGAACCCGGTTCCCCTGCATCGGCAGGCGGACGCGCAACCACTGCGCCACCAGGGAAGCCCTAGGTAAGCTTTTTATCGAAGTTAAATGATTTCTCTTCATCCTCTGAGCAACCACAGGCAGAACTGAGACTGGAGGACAAGTCTTTTGAAGCCAGAAATTCAACTGTACAGACTTTGGTGTTTGTCCCCCAGATTATTCTAACCTAAGGCATAACAACTCTGACACACTGGCAGACAGCAAAACAGCCCCCTAGGTTACACAATATTTAATTGCTGATTTAATTTAACCCAAAACAGTCCTCAACACTTCGTGGCATCCAGGTTAAAGAAGAAAATAAATAAATGTTCCATCTTTTCACAATCTGAAGCAAGGGGGCATAACTGTTAAAGAGGAAAATCAAATTGCCCCAAGTTCTAGAAGCAGTAGATCTCAAATTTAAGAGGGCAGGAGTTTAGCTGGGGGATTTATTGAAAATGCAGATTCCCAGTCCCATTCTTAAGAGTTTCTGGTAGGACCCAGCACTGCATTTTTTTTTTTTTTTTTTTTTTTTTTTTTTTTTTTTGCGGTACGCGGGCCTCTCACTGTTGCGGCCTCTCCCGTTGCGGAGCACAGGCTCCGGACGCGCAGGCTCAGCGGCCGTGGCTCACGGGCCCAGCCGCTCCGCGGCATGTGGGATTGTGGGATCTTCCCGGACCTGGGCACGAACCCGTGTCCCCTGCATGGGCAGGAGGACTCTCAACCACTGCGCCACCAGGGAAGACCTGCCCTTTGCATTTTTAACAGTCACTCCAGGTAAACTCTGAAACAGATGGCATGAGCCCCTGATTTGAGAAAGACTATCTGAAAAAGTAACCTCCTGTTACTTTTGGAGGTTACAAGATGTTACAAGATGCTCATGTACTTACTGGACGATTCCATTCATATGAAGGTCCAGAATAGGTGAAACTAATCTGGAGGTGATAAAAGAATGATGATTACCTGGGGGAGGGAGTGTTGACTAGAAAACTCCATGAGAGAAACTCCGGGAAATGTTCCTCTTTCTTCACCAGAGCATGGTTACCCAAGGTGTAATTATATGCAAAAATGTATGCGTTCTACACTCACGATCTGTGCACTTTATACACAAATATAGGGTATACATTGTACCTCAAAGGTGATAATATATATACACACATGTGTATATATTTACCTCAATGCCCAGGCTGCAGCCCAGCTCAGTTAAATCTGCATCTCTGAGAACAGGTCCCAGGCATTGGTAGTTTTAGAAGCAGTTCCAATATGCAGCCAGGTTTGGACACAACCAAGCCCCCCCTGGACCAGTGCTTCTCAAACCCTGATGTGCACACGAATCACCGGGGAGTCTTATTAAGATGAAGATGTGGGTCAGTGGGGGGCCCGAGAGTCTCTCTAGGTGCCGCCAGTGCACTGGGCTTGTGGACCACACTTTGCTGCCCCAGGGAGGGCCTTCCTGGTCCACCCAGGGCTCTGGCCTGGTCACCCAACCAGGAACAAGGCCTTCAGCAGGGGGGCAGTCTACAAGACACAGAGCTGCCCCTACAGAGAATCCCAAGGAACCTCAAGATTCTGTAATTCTCAACGTCTGAAGACTTCACGGTTGGAAAAGGCAGGACTTATTGGGTTGGATTTTTAAGTTGGGGGGACAAGTGCCCAAGTGTTTACAGTGGGGGGTGGCTCAGCCAACTTTCTCCGTAAAGGACTAGGTATTTGGGGCTTTGCAGGGCAGCTTCTATCACAGGTTCTCAACTTCGTGGCTGCAGCACAAACGCAGCCCTAGACAACAGGTAAACAATGGCCATCGCTGTGTGAGAGTAAAACTATTTACAAACACAGGCCTGGCTGTGACCGCGTTTACGTCACACTGTCATGCACGCGGCTGAATAGGAACATGAGAACCTCATAATAGTCTCCCCGGAGAGGAAATGTATGTCTGGGGGACAGGAAAGGAGGCAGCCTTGCATTGTTATCTTCACGTATCTTTGGAATTGTGTACTGTGTACATTCACTGCCTTTTAAAAAACCAAAAACTTGCCCACAGGATGTATTTGCAGGCAGCCTGCTGTGAAGCTGTCTGCTCTTTCACCAGCCCCTTGTCCAAGTGCTGTGAGCCAGAACCACGGGACAAGCCCCATCTCAGCAGGAGGAGGGCCTTGCTTCTCCTCCCCCTCCCCCCACTTTCCTCGGCCTCCCCTTCCTTCAGCGGAGCCTGGTGGAGGCCACCTCCTGCCGGGAGCGCCCCCAGCAGCACAGGAAGGTTGGCCTCACTCGTCCTTGTCCACATGGCTCCTTTGGCTCCATAAAGTGAAGCAGAGGCACTGCATGTAAGGAAAAGCACAGTCAAGTCTGGAAGGCTTGGGTTCAAGTCCAGCTCTGCTGATTCTGAGCCCCGGGTGCCCACCTCAACCAGTGGTTGCCAGGATCCCACAGGAAGTGAGGGAAGGCGGCTCCACAGCAAAGCGCCACCTGTGCAGACCTCACGGAGCCCACCTCCCAAACAGAGATGCTTCTTAAAGGGCCAGAGTGAGCCCCCATCCTTGCAGCCCTCTAAGCAGGATGCTTGGCATACAGCAGGCACTCAATGGAGAGGAAGAGATCAGTGGGAGTAGGCAGAGCTCCTGCCCTTCACCAAGTCAGGGGGGCCAGGAGAGATGAGAAACCCATCCCTGGTCGAGGTAGGAGGTGCTCGCCTTCCCCAGCTTCTCACACGCCGTCTGTCACCACCAGATGTCAGCTGGGCCTATTACTAGCAACAAACAGCCAAGATCTCTCCTAGATAATCTGCTTTGTAAAAATACAAAATAAGTCAGCCTCATTAAGAGGAATCTCCAGGAAGGCCCTTACAGATCAGTCTAAAATCAAACCCGTGCTCATCTAATTCGGTTAAGGGGACAGAGAGGGCAAGGAACTTGCGCCAAGGCCATGGCCAGAGCTCTGAGTCCTCAGAGGAAAGTCTGGGACCCAGAATGGTTCTGTTGCTCAGGACAAGCTAGGATAGGCCACATGTGACCCCCAGACCTCGTGACTCATGCCAGACCGGCTTCGCACACGACACCCTGTCGTGGGTTGGCTGCAGCTCTGACCTACACCATCTTCATGCCGGGACCCAGGCGCATGGACTAGTCTCCACGTGGAACTCGGTGGATGCTGGGCCAGAGGGAGAGGCCCAGTGAGTCACACGCTGGCTCTTGAAGCATCTGCCCTGGGACAAAGGCCACCTCGACCCACCTTTTGCCGAGATGCCCGAGTGCCAAAATGTGCAATCTTACTGTGCAGAGGGGGGCGAGAGGGTGGATTTTTTGGCAGGAAGATGTCCACTCCAGCAGAGATGCTCAGCCTGACAAACACTGGTGTGTCAGGACAAAAAGACAGGATTCATACATGCAAGGATTCATACCTGTTCAGAAAATAAAAAAACTCAAAAGAAATACAACAGACAAGTGAATCAAAATAAAGAACTTGGGAAGAGGAATATAAGAAACAGGTGAGCAAACAGAGCTCCCAATAGGGAGTTGGACCAAAAACTTCCTTGATGACATGATTGAAGTTCAATATCACCATTAAAAGATTCCTGAGATAGAGGCATCTGTGAGAAGTTTGTAATCCTAAACTGAATTCTAGATGATTTCAACAAAACCCAGGAGACACAGAGTGTGTGCGTGTGTGTGTGTGCGCGTGCACTAGTAGGAAAGGCAAAAATCTGACATTCTGCTGAGTTTCTTCTTGTTCGGGGAGAAAGTGGATAACTGAAATCCACTGATAACATAGAATCAAGATGTTGAATGCTAACTTACTACAGGGAAAAATTTGGACCAAATAATGATGAAAGCAAAAAAAAGAGCCAATTGGAAAACATAATAGGAAAATGAACTAAATGACAAATAATATTGCAAAAGTGATCACAATCAACAAGTTAAATTCACCTATTGACTTTCCAGATTTCACACACACACACAAAAATTCTAGCAATGTGCTGTTTACAAACCACCGACCTCCTGTAAAGTGATAGAGAAAAGATGCTTTTGTTTGGAATGTAAGTTCAAAACAAAGAGAACCAAACAGGAAGACATTTTATATTGATGAGAAAATACCATTCACGAGCTTTTTTTTTTTTTTTTTTTTTGGCCACACCACGTGGCTTGCAGGATCTCAGTTCCCTGACCAGGGATTAAACCCGGGTCACAGCCGTGAAAGCCCAGGACCCTAACCACTGGACCATCTGGGAATTCCCACGAGCTTTTTAAAACTAAGCTTCAACCAAAACTTATAAAAAGCTGTCGAGGAAAAACAGGAAAACATGATAATACCAATATACAATCCTTTAATGCACTTTCTTAGAAATGGACAGATAGTACAGGCAAAAAAAAAAGGGGGGGGTGGAGGGAGACGGCAAAAAAGAAACACAGATTTAAATAATTTACAAGCTGAATTTAATAGATTACATAAAACTTTATACCAAACCAACAATACGCGTTATTTTCAAATGTGGTAGAACGTTTTCCATGATCCCCTCCCCCCAAAAATCATTCTAAAGTTCATCTGGAGAAATAAATGCACAAAAGAATCTAGAACTTTTTGAGTAAGAACATATCCATGAGGCTATTAGTACTGGTATGATGGTGACCAATGGAATAGTCCAGTCCTGAGCTGTACAGACTGGCAGCCTCCAGCCACCTGTAGCTGTGGAGCACCTGAGCTACTGTGAGTCTGAACCCACAGGCTGGAGTGTGAAATACACACATGGGATTCCAAACTTAGTATAAAAACACTGTTGGGGCTTCCCTGGTGGCGCAGTGGTTGAGAGTCCGCCTGCCGACGCAGGGGACGCGGGTTCGTGCCCAGGTCCGGGAGGATCCCACGTGCCGCGGGGCGGCTGGGCCCGTGAGCCGTGGCCGCTGGGCCTGCGCGTCTGGAGCCTGTGCTCCGCAGCGGGAGAGGCCACAACAGTGAGAGGCCCGCGTACCACACACACACACACAAAAACACCACCACTGTAAAATATCTCAATATTTCTAATGTCCATTACATGTTGAAAAAAATGGGTTAAACGATTATTAATCTCACCTGCCTTTTCCTTTTTATTGAGGCTCCTAGAAAATTTAAACTATGTCTACTGGACGGCACTGGTCCTGAAACGGGCCTGGGTTTTCAATTTTCTGTCCACATCCTTTCTGACACTTGTTCACGGAGTCTTAGCCTTCCTTTCTGATCATCATAGAGTTAAACACGTTCACTCTCTGGCCTAGATGCTGCCAAGTTTCTCCTGGATTTGTTTACATAAATTTTAATTTTTCAAATAGGCAAAATGATGGCTCTCTCCCGCCAGTGTTTTTCCAATTCTCAGTTCCAAAGCTTTCCTGTGGGCTGGTCAATTAGCCACTGCGGTGTGTGTTTGGGGAAAATGGAACGAGGCGTGATCATCCTCATGTTGCTGCAGAGCAGGCGTGGTTGAGAGAACCTGGCTTTGAGTCTCAGCTCCACTCCATCTGCAAACTGGTCTAGTCCCCATCTTCTACCTCTGGCATCAGGCCCTGCCTCGCTGGGCTGTCATGAGGACTAAGTGTTACCTGTAAAAAAGCACGGCGTCTGACAGGAAGTTCTCCAGCTAAACCCTGTTCCATCTTCAGCTTGCAGTGGTTAGGTGCCAGCCCTAAGCTGTACAAGGTGCAGCAGTAACCCCAGAACTCAGCCTCCACGCTGACACCCCACTAGGTCTGGTCACTCCTCCCGTACCCAGCAGGGCCCCAAGGACCCTCGAGAGGGGCTACAGTCCACACAAACACCTGCAATGAGAAAAGGCTGGAGGCTCTGGCTCTTGTGCTCGGCCATCCACCTCTCCCTTACACCCTTCTCCAGCCCGTTTCTCCCAAGAGGTCAAGTTCACACTTAAGCTGGCCCCTGGATGGCTCACAGGTAATTCAAATAACGTTATCAAAAATGTACTCGCCCGAGGGTCGCCGTCTGGCCGGGTGGAATAAGCACCTCTGTAAAACCGTAAACCCCCTCCTCTGTACAAGCAACAAGATTACCGGCAAAATGGTCAAACTCAACTTTTTCAGAACTCTGGAAATTAATCAAAGGCCCACAACAATCTAAGAAGTGTTTATCCGAAGAGTACGTGCCTTGCAGCAACTTCCAACTCACTTTTCCTTCAATATTCCAACCCTGAAGGTTAAAACCCAAGACACCAAGCACAGCCCACCTCCGCATCCCCATGGCCTCCCCTCCCCCGTCCTGGGGCCTTATCCAAGGATCCTGACCCCGTCATTCGTCAGACCAAGAGCCATCCCAGAGGAAGCCTGTCTCGGCTGGACCACCCTGGCTTTGGTCTCTGCTCCTTCACCTCGCCCATCCTCCTCCCCGCACCAGAATCATGTGGTTCCCACCATAAAAACCCCTCCATGGCTCGCAAAGATAGAGACCAAACCTGCACACCTAGCTGTGTGAGCCCTCCTCAAACTAGCTTGAAGGCTCCCATACGCCCTTTTCCTGCTCCAGTGATGCAAACTGTAGGGAAAAAGCTTAGACCTGAGTACAATCCACCTTGGTCAAAGTCACACCCAACTGCCACGGGGACTTAGGGCTGTTGCCAGGTAAGACCGCATGAGAGCTGGCAGTGGGCCAAGCTCTGTACAAGCAGAGATACTGGGCTGGCCAAAAAGTTCATTCGGGTTTTCCCGTTAACACCTTACAGAAAAACCCGAACGAACTTTTTGGCCAACCCAACACTTCCATTTCACTTCATTGCCTTACGAGATTGGTACCATTGATCCCACAGATGAGCGAAACTGAGGCTTTTATTTTAACCACTTGGTACCCACAGCCGGGGAGAACTGGCTGCAGCTCTGCAGGAGGATGCCTTCAGTGTGAAGGACTCCGGGGCTATCTCAGCTCTCCAGAGACCCCTGGAGGGGTGGGCAAGCCCAGAGGCACAGAGGCCTGGGCCTACCTTTAAGAGGAGGGGCCTCTGGATCGAGACTTAGCTCTGCTCTCACCACGTAAATGTATTCTTTTATATCATTCTTAGCACTACAGTACCTTTAATAACTTCAGACCTATTAAGAATGCACCAAGAATTTGGGAAACCAGTGCTTTAAACTCAAGCCTGGCTATTTGAGACCATCACCGGAGGAAGCCAGAGGAAGCTTGGCTGCCACGGTGTGGGGCAAAGGCAGGGAAAATACCAGATGGAAATTTCTGGCTAAACTGTCTTCAAGGAGCCATCCATGGGTCTCCTAGTTTAATTGGGACCCTACAGCCCATCACACTTACAACCATCCTTCACTCCCCTTTTTCACCATGGAAAAAATGGACTCAGTTATAATGTATACAATTTGAGATTTATATAAGTTCAAGTTATTTAAACTGCACAGTGCTGAATGCAGTCTAAAAAAGAATCAAACACACACCACCGCAAGGTAATTCAATGAGCTGCTTTTTTTTTCTTTTTTTTTTTTTTAAACAAGTTTGTACAGAAAAAAAAAAAAAGAAAGAAAAAAAAAAAAAAAAAAAAAAGAAAAAGAAAATCCCCGGATCACGCCTATGCCATACGGTCACCCTGTCAGGTACGCAGGACGCGATGGAGCTGGGACAGGCAGCGGCAGCCGGCACGAGGAACTTCTGCTCACAGACTGCACGGGGTGTGGAAAAATCGTGGGTTCTCTCTGTTCTCCAGTGTATCTTGTACAAAATAATTACATTTTTTAAACATATTTACATAGTTTGCACAAATAGAAAATGGTTACAAATTACAACCAGGCTTGGCAAGACAACAGTCCCCCCTCTCCCACTGACCGAGGCTGGAGGTATGATTGCTTTGTATTTACAGATGCATTAAAAAGTCTGCCTTCTTCGAGACCCAGACAGAATTTATAAAAAACGGTTAAATATCATAAGTTCATTTGTAAGCTGTACAAGTGATCGATGCCCATCAGTCAGTTCACGTCTTGCTCCCCGAAGACAGACTCCGAAGGTAAAAGAAACCCTTCCTCACAAGCAAGCAACACCTCTCCCTCAGCCTGTCTGCTACAGGGGTTCGGGTTTGCAGAGGGGAGGAAATAGGAATAAGGGAGGAACGGAATGGAGGGGGGGGGCAGGACAACCTAGTTGAGACAGTTTTCCTTCCACTTTTTAAAAAATAAACAGCTTGCAACCAGGTTAAGCTGACTGGCTTGTTACGCGCCATCCTGTGGCTCTGAAAAGAACCCACGGTTCTTTCCTTGTCTCAGAGACGAAACATCTCAACGTGACTACGGTACAGAAAGAAAGGACCTTCTGGGGAGGACAAATGTTCGTAATTCTGATGTAAAGTCTTTGCCTTGAGTACCAAGCCCAATTTCATCAGTGCAAAAAAGACTCCAGAAGCGCCGTGGGGACGGGGTCAGAGGCTCGAGTAATAGCTGTCCACCCACTGAGCAAGTCCTTGCTCCACCAGCGACCGGTTTATCAACACCACCTAGGAGAGAAAGGTCCCTGGAGAGCGTGGCCACGGCACCAGGGACAGCTTCCCAAGCCAGCGTGGGTTCCGCCCTCACAGCCCAGGCTGCCACCGCAGGCGCCTGAGCCATGGGGTGGAAATTTGATTCATCTTCTGGGCCAACAGGGGGATTCACTTACAGGTTCTGTCGGCATGCCAACAGCCTTTCCAATAGGCTGAGGAAATCTAGGCTTTAGTACCAGGAGATGAAGGAGAAAACCCAAATGGACAAGGTCCAGGAAGGCTCACAGACATTCCGTTGTGGGGACTGTCACGTGCACTGTAGGATGTTTAGCAGCACCTCCAGCCTCTACCCACTAAGATGACACTAGCATTACTCCCAACCGTGGCCACCAACAGCGTCTCTGGACGTTAAAAGGGAAAGAACTCACTTCATCTCCGATCACACTCCAGAGCTGAATGAGAGGAAGGCCGGTTGGACTGTAACTCGTCACCTGAAAAAAACAAAAACAAAACCCTCCACACCATGTTTACAAGCTACCCCATGCACCTCTCCTTAAAGACTGCTGGCCAACCCGGGGTGTGAGCCACAGGGAAGCAGGCACCGAAAGGTCAGTTCCCAAGAAGCCCAGAGAGTTAGGCGAGGCCGGCAGGGACTGCAGATGCCAGGCAGGAGGCTCCTGAGACATGCCCTGTCCAGCCTGCCCCGCGCCCCCCGCCACACACCTGAGCCAGCAGTGCCGTATTGCCCGTCATCTCGCTCATAGCTGCATCCGCCTCAGGTGAGAAGTGGTCATCATCTTCGGGAGAACGAAAAGCAGCATTCAGACTCTCACTGAAGCGAGGTACTCAGCACTCACTCAGCTTGCACGTGTTTTCCAAGCAGAAGACTTCACAGGCTCCCGTGGACTTAAGAACTCCATGCGGCGTAGCCACACCTATGCCAGGTTCAGAGCCCCAAGCCTCCCCGGGGCTCCAAGTGGCTACACTTGGGGCGCCTGCTGCATGCCAACCACTGGGGGACAGAGGGCCAAAGGGACAGAAACTCCGCCTTCGGCGGAAATACCACCACCGCCACCGCCACCGATTTCGGGGCCGAATGGACTGAGCATGTCGTATGTGTTCTCACACCGAATCAGGAACACGCTTTACAGGCGAGAACACGGAGACACAGGCCAGTGGCCAAAGGTCAACCAGCTCCCAGAGCGATGAAGGTGGAATTCAGATCCAGGCAGCTGGCCACGCAGCCCAATTCAGGCAGTGACTCTAAGCGCGCAGGGCACGCAGAGCACATTCTTTGTCAGATTATACAGGTCACGTCCTTGTACAAGGACATAGCCAAGGCGAGAGGCAGTGAGGACGGGAGGGGCAGGATTAAGGTCTGGGAAGTCTTATGAACTACGCTCTGGGAGGTGCCTCTGTTGGAAGCCTCTCAAAGCTGGAGGCCTGGGTAGAGTCTAGAACAGTGGACCCGAAAGGGTGGTCCACGGACCAGCAGCACTGGCATCGCTGGAGAACTTGTTAGAAATGCAAGTTCCCGGGCTTCCGCCCAGACCTATTCCAGCAGAAGAGTGGCAGCGATCTGTGTTTGCTTAAGCCCTGTAGGTGAGAACAAGGGTCTCAAAGAGAAAGACCTACTTTCAACACCTGCCTGCACCGCCCACCCCCCCGAGCCAGAGGCCCCACCTGTTACCTGACAGGGGCATCACACTGTCCAGAAGGACCTCTGCTCCCTGGAACGGCAGGGTCACAAAGTCAGACCTAGAAAGGCAAGAAAGGCACAAGCTGAACACGGACTTCACGGCTGACTCACTCTGGGCTGACGTTCGCCTTCTGCTTAGCGCCGTGACCCCCACAACCCAGGGTGAAGCCACACAGAGGTACACACGACAGGCAGCAGGCCACAGCGCCCAGCTCGCCCTGCCGCAGGCCTGGCCTCAGAGGCGCTGCTTACATCCCGCTCCCAAAGAGAAGCCGCCTCACTTTTGCTGAATGACACTTGGGGGAGTTCTTCTACCAGACGGGCCTTTCTAGCTCCCGCCTGGCTGAGGCGAGCATGGAGTTTGTTTATATCATACTCTGCTAAAACGGAGTAGGCAGCAGCAGGGAAGAATCGACCCACGTCCCAGGCTCCGGCTCTGCAGAAACCACACCCGACTCACCGGATCTGCCGGAGCACGTCTACTTTCACTCTCTTGTATCCACCGTAGTCAACGTAGCGAATCTCGACTTCATCGGTCTCCTCGTACGAGGCCACCACTTGGGCTCGCCACCAGGCACCGTCCATGCCAGGGGCAGCGCAGATGACCGTGACTGCAGGGCAGGACGAGAGCATGTGCAAAGGCCTGGCGCAGGGCAGGGCGACAGCAAGCATCCCCCGAGGGAAGGACTTGGCCCGCCTCGCATCTGTGCCGCCCAGAAAGCTACCCAGACCAAAAAGTGTTCAGCCACGTCTGTTTACTCTGAGACTTACTGAAGCCAGAGGTAGACACAGATTAATTGGAATAAACCAAGTAAATTCCAAAATTCAGGGAATGGACCAGCAAATCTGCCTTATACTCTTAAGGGAATGTCCCAGAAAAAGATCCGAGAGCCTCCAAGTGCAGATCTCAGTGGCTGGTTGCTAGCACCTGCTCCGGCCCACGACAACTCAGACGGAGGGCTCATCAGAAGGCTCCCAGGCCTAAACCCCACTTCTTCTGGCCTTCGCTTCAGGAAGGTGCTGAGAGCGCTAATGCCCGGGGCAGCCAACCAGGCCAGAGAGCAAGTGCCCCCAAGCGTCACCAACCGCACCCTGGGGTAGCAGGGGTGGGGGCTTGTGACACAGCTGGCCACACTGGGTCCTAACCCTTAAAGGCAGCCCCTTGGGCTTCCCTGGTGGCGCAGTGGTTGAGAGTCCGCCTGCCGATGCAGGGGACACGGGTTCGTGCCCCGGTCCGGGAAGATCCCACGTGCTGCGGGGCGGCTAGGCCCGTGAGCCATGGCCGCTGAGCCTGCACGTCCGGAGCCTGTGCTCCGCAACGGGAGAGACCACAACAGTGAGAGGCCCGTGTACCGCAAAAAAAAAAAAAAAAAAAAAAGGCAGCCCCTGGCTCAGTCACCTCCTGGCCTCCAGTTTGATCTTTACTTCTGGGTTGAAGCAACATCAGAGAATCGGACAAAAGTGAAATCCGTATTCCTCTAAAAGAAAAACCACAAAAAATGCTACCGAAATTTCAAAGGTTTTCCTCACGCCTTAAAGCCCTCTGGGGGCTCCAGGTTAGGAGTCCCCGATGGGGTGGGTCAGAGACACGTTTCGACATTCGATTCCCTCTGACGAGGGCAACAAAGCTAACAGCTCCTGCGCAGGGACCACCCGGGCAAGTCACTGACTTTCTCACCTGTCGACTAGAGATGACCCAACCCACCACAGGACTTTGTTGCACTTGGGGATCTTCTATGAGACCTGCATCTGCATCAGGTACCGTGCATGTTTAACACACACAGCAGGCAACTGCAATTCCTAGATCAAGCGGGCATCAGCCCCACTCAACAGGTAAGCAGCGGAGCTGGATCCAAACCCAGGTGCCAACGCTCTACTCTGACCCCCTTCCTCCGTCAGCCGGTGGCAACGCCATATTGGGCCAGCCAGGAAACTCAGCCCAGCACACTGCATGCCAACAGCAAGAACCCAGGGATGCTGTTCCCGTGAAGGGTCCAGAACAGCCTCCTCCCGGTCAAGACCAAGGGCAGAACAACAGGAGACCCCCAAAGCTTCTCCCCAAGCCTGGCCAGAGCCCAGGTTCCCCTCTGACCCCCAGGGCAGCACTTACTTTCCACCGGGGTGGGCAAGGTGGGGATTCCAGGCTGAGAGTAGCACAGGTACATCTGCTGGTCCAGGCTGCGCAGCGCATGGAAGGTAGGGTGTGTGTGCTGCTGCACAAACAGGTGCCCAGCACTGACCTGGCTGACGACGATCACCTCCACAGTGATGCCATCCGGGAGCATGAGCTGCAGAGGGGACAGGGTAGAGAGCACTGCAGCTACTCTCCTCACGCCCGGGGTAAGCGCTGAGGCCCCAGGGCAAGTCTCTGAACTGGCACATCTTTGAAAAAGGCGTGACTACCCAAAGCAACATGGCACCCAGATGACAGAGGTTCAAGGAAAACCATTTCAGCCGTGCAGTGTTTGGCTCCACTGTGGCCCTTGCCCTGCAATACCACGAGTAACCACTAGAGGCGGCCTCAGCTCAGCTGGGCAGAGAGGCTCCCAGGAGCCGGCTGTGGATGGACCGTCCCACCTCCCACGGGCCTGGGCACAACTTCCCTCCCTCGCCTCTTCAAGCGTCTGTAAGACCCAGGGAAGGCAAACAGGGATGAGGTGGCCACTGAGAAGAAGAATAAGAGGTAGACTGGCCCTCGGAGCCCTCAGCTAGCTCACTGGGACCTGCAGCTGACCCCAGGAGCTCCGGTTTGACAGCATCTCTCTGCTCTGCCTTTCTACCAGCAAGCAGAGGCCTGAGGCCAGGTCCACTGTCAAGGTCTGCACAGTCCGAGTCATTTGTTCTTCTCGACTCTCCACAGACAACCTCCCAACTCATTCCCACTCTGGGATCTGGAATGTAGGTTTGCTCAGTGCAAGGTCCCATGTTAAAGACCCTAGAAGAGGGCAAGATTGGTCTCTCAAACAAAAAAAACTGTCCTTAAGGCACTAGCTTCCCTGATACTAAGGCAACAATCCAGGTGCGCCGGACACAGTAGGGCATCTACTCCACCTCCCAGCCAGGTGGCCACAAAAAGAGCCTCTGGCTGAGAGAGTTCTCTGCCTCCCCCCTGCTCCCGCCCCCGGCCTCTCAGGGCTGCTGGCTGAGAGGCACCTCTCCAGTCCCACCCAGCCACAGAGCACAAGGGGAGGAAGCCTTACCAACCACTCAAATTACTTAAAAAAAAGAGTGGGTCTGGGGTCGAACCTGGTGGGAAAAACCCTATGATTCGGAAGGGAAGCATGGAGTGGCGTTCAGCCCACTCCCAAATACCCATGGGAAAGGAAAGGGACCTTCACCTCTTCCCGCAAAGCACAAGGGTCTTTGGAGGGAGGAAGATACCCTCCCCTAAACAAAATCCAGGGAGGCCATTTGCTCGGAGCTGCACATTCACTCCACCTGTGAAACGCAGTGTTCTCGGCCCTCAGAACCCTACAGCTCTACTCCCAGTGAGACGGGGCTCAAGAGGGCTGGGGGCACACAGCAGGGAAGGGTGACAGGCCCCAGAGAGCCTGCAGCCCCAGCACGCAGGCACCCGATGCGCCCGCTCCCCCTCTGCCAGGGCTTCCAGGGTGGGGGCGGAGGCGGGGATTCTTCTCCTTTATGACCCAGGAACCTCCCGTGAGGCGGGAAGGCGAGGGGGAGCCTTCGCCAGGGCCACCGCTAGACCTGGCTCAACTAGGAAGAAGGAACAATGACACAGTAAGAGCCCGTTCGAGCCCAAAACGGTGGGTCCCAAGCAGGTCTCAGAGGTGACCCAGGACACAGCACCAGCTTTAAGGAGTCCCGAGCCAGCCTGCACACACCCAGTCTGGACAGACTATAATCCTTTCTAGGCAAATGCCCTGAAAACACGAAGGGTGCCCAGGCGGCAGAGCCAGGGGAGAGTGGTCCTTGCAAGCAGGGACCGAGAGGCCTGTGGCTTCCTACCAGCACTCCGGCCCTCAACCCGATCCGGAGAACACAGGCTAGAAGCAGAACGGACTGGTGGGGGGCAGAGGTGAGAGGGCACAGGCATCAGTGTGCTCCCGGCCTTCCTGGCCCACGGTCTTGGGAGTCTCCTGTTTGGGGTGGGCTGGGGGAAAGGGGCACAAAGCAGCCCCGGCCCCCAGGAGCATGCTCACCCAGGAAGTCATGGGAAGAGAAGGCAGTGCCAGCGAAGGCAGTGGGGGAGCGTAGATGTTGGTGAGGTTCAGTTCCTTGAACTTCTTCCCAATCAAGCTCAGTGCCTTGTCCACATGATGCTGAGAGCCTGAGCGGGGTGTGGGGAGCAGGACACAGTCACAGGGGTAAGACAAACAGCGAAAGCAAACTCAGGCACACCCCCCACCGCACGGGACTTTTTCCTAGAGTTCAGGTACATCTTTAATGTGCCAAAAGGCCAGGCCTCGCCTTAGGATGAAAGGCATCCAAAGCAGCTCGAGGCCCGAGACCTCTATTGCTGTGACTACACTCAAGGTGACAGGAGCCTAGCAGACGGGGAGGGAAGGCCCGGCCTTCATCCACCATCAACCCAGGACCCCCGGCCTGCCCCTGAGTGCCCACCCCTTTCCTGACCAGAAGAGCAGACTCGGGGAGGGACCCGAGTCGCCTTCAAGCACCAGAAGTGGAGACGAGGGCAAAGGGAAGCCCCACTCCCTTCACCTAGGGTGAGAAGCAGGGCTTTCCATTCAGAGACTTAAATTCCAAAAGGGGAGCAACTGGGACTCAAATGCTTCAAGTTACTTACATTTCAGGTGAGAAAACTAAACACAGGGCAGCAGCTGCCACTGACCTTCTATGTGGCAGATCTGGATGTTCTGGGTGTATGGCAGGGTTGAGATGTAGATCTTGGCACCAGATGTCTGCTTCAGAAAACTCACATACCGTCCCTGCTTGCCAATCAGCCGACCAACTAGGTGCTTCCAGAGAGAAAGAAAGATGAGAACTTAATGAGAAACCAATTCCCTGCATCCCCAAGACCTGCCTTTGTTTTATACCAGGTCAGCCTCGAACATAGTATCTGTTGGCACGTCAGCACTCACTTGCCAGGCACGGTTCTAAGCACTTACATTTACTCAGAGTAAACGTATGAAACAAACAGCATGTGTTTATCACCATTTTACAGTTGAGGGAACAAACCCAGAGAGGTTAAGTAACTCGCCCAAGCTCACACAGCTACTAAGCAGCTGAACTAGGCAGTACGGTGCCAGGACTCGGCAGTTTCCACTTCATCCCCGACAGCGGGGCCCATTTTCAGAAGCTGCGAAGGCAGTATTTTCTCCTCCCAGATCCACACTATGAGACAGATGTTTCACCAGCACAAAGTCTGATTTACAAGTCGTCCACCTCTCCCAGTCTGCTCAGGTCCGAAGAAGAGGCTCGATTTGAAAATAAAGGTCTATGAAAGAAGCCTTGGGCTCCTGCTGAACCCCTGGGCTCCAAACTTAGCCACAATGTAACACGAGCCCTGAAACATTCCCCAACGACCCCACCCCGGGGAGCCGCTAGGGACACGGTCACTCCTCACCCAGAGCTGCCTGGGTGTGCCCTTTGCAACCACTGAAGGAGAAGAGGGCGGGACTGCCATCAGGGTCACCAGGGGAAGAAACAACTGAGGGGGCCAGAACCGCAGGGCAGAGCAGCCCCCCAGACCCCGAGTTCAAACCAATCCAAGCCTCCACCTCGGTGGGAGGCTAAGAGCCTCAGGAGAATGCAGTCGGCCAATTAGTTCTGAGCCCCAGAGACAAACATCAAGATCAAGCTAGTAAGATGTAAGTTAGAAAAGAAGCTAGAAACCACTTAAGCATCCTGGGACTGGGGGACTGGTGAAGTAGACTGACATTCACACAATGCATAATGCAGTTAAAATTACATTTTCAAAGACTAACCCAGGAAAACTAAATTGTTAAATATTTAAAAGCACTAATTAGAGCAACATCATCTTAGTTCTGTTTAGAAACCACAGGGCGCGAGATGAGAGGGACATAACATAAAAGTCTTCCCGGTCACTCTCGGGGGTAGAATTAGAGCTGATTTTTATTTTCCTCCTACGCCGCTATACTCCTCAGGCCCTCTAAGATACGGATTTATGCTGCGCTCAATTACAAAACACACTTTGCGCTGGAGAACGCGAGCAGAGCACAGCGAGGGGACTCCTGGCCGGCCCCCGCCCTCAGTCCGGTCTTGCTGGCATCTCCACGAACAGATCTGAGCCCCAGAACCACCAGAAAAGCCCCAGAGGAGGGAGCAGGCCTGCGAGTTTGAAGAGGACGCTCCTGAAGGCAGCTGGAGGGATTCCCCTCTGCGGGAAGCTCTCTGGACCCTGGCAAAGTGGAACGCTCCCATCCCTTCAGCCTCTGGCTCCCTGAGGGCTTCTTCTGGTTTACGGCCCCTCCCTCAGACCCCTGGCCCCCAGCCCGATGACGCTGCGCCTGGGGGCACCGAGAGCTCACAGCCCTTACCTTAGGCACCTCGATCTCCCAGACGGTGAGGTCGACCTTCTTGGGATGGGAGCCTGCCTGGGCATTTTGGACACCATCAGGCTTCCTGAGGCCACAGCAGCTGTCCACCGAATCCATGCTGTTCCCGTCCGAACCTGCAGGGGAGGAAGCAACACGCACAGACGCACAGACACCAGCCAGAGCAGTTAATACCATCCAACTTCCAAACTCGCATTCCCGGGAGGCCCCCGCCCCATGCCCCCTCCCTCAAACTTGGCAGGTGACTGTCAACCCGCAGTCTAGAAGGCTCAGAACAGCCCCAATGAAAGGAGGCCTGGGGGTGTGGAGACACCTAATTTTAGCCTGTCACTTACAGTCCCACTTGCTTAATTGGCAGCCACGCCCAGCACAGCTGCTGGAGCAGAGACAAGTGGTGAACTGGGAAGAGACCGACGCTGGCCCAGGAAGGGGGGTCCAAGGCGGGGGGGCGCGGGCCAGCAGGTCCCACGCGGCCTCAGCAGCTGGAAGTAGGTTCAGGCCCCCATGGAGACCCCCCCGTCACAGCTGGTCCGCACCCTTCCGACTGTGCAGTCCCTCAGATGAAGGGCCCCTGGTCCCCAAGGCCCCAGGCCTGGGCACACAGGCGGTGGCCTTCAGCCAAGCAGAGCTACAGAGAGTCCTCCATCGCCCTTATCCAGGACAGGGCCCTGCCAGAGAAGGTGACGGCAGGAGGCCCCCCTTCCCTCTGCTTAGGCCTGACTCGTGCCCCTCTGAATGCTCTTCTGGGCTCAGGGTGGGTCTTCGACCCTCGCTCAAAACCGGAGCGAAAGTTCGGTCCGGAGAGGAGAGAGCGGGGAGCAGGACTGGCTCCGACAGGGGCTGCTCCACTCCCGCGCGGGGTGTGCCAAGGGGCCCATCACAGAAAAACAGGGGCCAGACCAGCTTCAGAGAAGTGGCTCTGGCTTAAATATGGAAGACTCAACTGCCAGAAGGAGATCACTCCTGAGAGCCTACTAACTAGGTTACTTTCCACATGGTTTCTCCAAACCCTGGACGGACATAGTCCTCTGCCGAGCAATCCACATTCTGCCTGGATGCCGAGGAGGCAGGCAGGCGTCGCTCGCTGCCAGCTAAGGACGAGTCACCGCAAAGTGACTCCTTCAACCCCGGGGGCTCAGAAGGGCTTCGCGCAGGGAACACCACTCCTTCGGAGAGAAGCCCGCTTAGCCGACCTGCTAGAACCGGAGGTGGCTGACGGGGGGCTCGGCTCGTACACAGCCCCCAGCCGCTGCCCGACGGAACAGGGCGGGCCTGTCACCCCAGTGACACCTAGAGGCGCGGCTCCAACCACACCAGGACTCCGGCAAGGCCGGCTCCACTCAGCTGGGTGGTCCCTGGGCCACTCTTAAGCTTCGACTTCCTTGCGCCCAAGGCAGGGCTACTGCGGGAGAACGCTGGAAGGCTCGAGCCTGGAGCCGGGCACAGCTAGCGCTCAGTGGGGGGCTCCCCCATGCTCCCACCTGCCATGCCCACGCCTCCCCGCTCACCACTCTCTCCCCTGCAGCCTGGACACATCTGAGTAGCCACTACCATCAAACTGGAGTCAGCATGGTCAGGCTGAGGGGCAAGGGGCAAAGGGAAACTCCTTTATTCCCGAAAGATCTTCACCCGTTTTAAGATGCTTTAAAATAATTTTGAAACATTTTAACAGCCCTGAAGTGGGGTGCATCTTACGGTCTCTGGCTTCCTACACTCATG